>NW_017728886.1:60152774-60163649 GCF_001723895.1 Crocodylus porosus
GGGGCCTTGTGGCACAGCCCCCCACACAGCAGGGGTCAGTGGGGGGCAGCGGAGATCACCCCCCGACCTGGCAGGAGCCGGTGAGTGTGGTGTCTTTTTTTTTTTTTTTTAAAGAACCAGTGCTGGAGCCAAGCGGAGCAGCCATGGTGGACGGAGTATGGGGGCTCATGGCAGAGCCCCCCTATGCAGCATGGGGCAGTGGGGGAGCCACAGGGATTGCTCCTCCCACCTGACAGGAGCCAGTGAACACAAGGCTTTTTTGTTGTCTTTTTTTTAAAGAGCCAGGATGCTGGGGCTGGGCAGGGCAGCCATTGACGGGGTTGGGACAGCAGGCAGGGGATGGGGCCTGCTTGATTCAGAGATTCAGCTGATTCGGCAGCAACCACATCTCTGAATCAGATCCAGCCGAATTGATTCGGGACAGTGATTCAAATCACCAAATCAAATCACTGTCCCCCAAATCAGCCGAATCCAAAGTGAATCCTAGCCGCTTCGCACAGGTCTAACGTGCACAGAAAGGCAGGCTCAGCACCAAACAGATATCAGAGTGTTTTGCCTTAGAGTGTGAGAAAAAGTGAGAGAACCACAACCAACAGGGAACTACCCTGAGGCAGTTCAACTTATTAGCAGAGAGAATGGAGCAGCCCTGAAACAGATGTGGCCCACACCCTCAATCAGTAATCAGTGTTTAGTTCACATATGAGGATCTCAATTGCTGTCAACTTTCAAACTATGAGAAAATAAAAAGAGTATGGCAAGCCTCCAAGCATAGCTTGGCTTGATTGTCTAGTGCATCAGTTTTACATGGGAGACTAAGTTTGATTCCAGGTATTGATCTCAGTTCCATGCTTGGCTAGACTGGGAGTTTTTGAGAGGCATTATATGCAGCCTCTGGGGAAGAAGAATTCTTGTATCATTTCATGGTAACCTGTAGATCAGGGGTAGCCACCCCTGGCATGGGTGCCAGACCATGGCATGCAAAGGCATTTTACTTGGCACATGCGCCTTGGGGTGGATAGCAGGGAAGGAGCTAGAGCTGCACTGCCACAACAAGGATCAGGCACCTCACAGCCCTCCTGTCATCTGCCCCTGGCACACTAACTTACAAGTCGAGGTTGTGTGTGTTTATGGCACTTTGCCCAAAAATGTTGCTAACCCCTGCTGTAGGTATATTAAATAGTGAACAATGAAAGGCTTTCCAGGGATTTCGAGTTCATCTTTTCATCCACCAACTGCAGCACAGGCTTTTAGAAAAGAAGGATAAGCAGGACCTCCTCACTTGTGACTCCGGGGTGAGGAAGATGAGAGATGGAAAAAAAGTTTTTTAACTATCAATTGTTTGATTCTGCAAGGAGTAAGAGACCCAATTCCTATATGGAAGTGCTGACAATACTGGAGTGTACACTTACGGATAGTTTTCTTCGGAAGATTCTGTTCAAGATTACAATCTAAATTTACAGTCACGGAAACACAAAATCTAATGCCACTTGTGTGCTACTTAATTACAAAAGAGTTGAAGAGAGTTTTACAATGGAACTGCCAATAGTTTTGAAGGGAGAGGGGTTCTCATACCATTGACATTTTCCTTAATTGTTAAAATAAGTTATATTTACTCACCAGAAAATTAAGTACTAAATTCAAGCACTTAAAAGGTTTGCTAGTTCACCAATTCTCAATAAGAAAAGTCTATTAGAGGTCTGTGCACCATTTAGAAGTGTGACAGTTTTACACATGGCTGCTTTTATAAAATACTTTCCCACACTGAACCATTTCAGTTTAAAGGATTTAATATTTCAGATTTTTCTCCAGTGTTGTCAGAATGAAGCATTTTAGCATATGCTGTTACTCAATTTCTACAAGAACACTGCTCCTTTCAAGACTCTGCAATATGTCCAATTAACATTCCAATTTCATTGTATATACCCGGGTCTGAAGAGAACTAGCTACCGGCTGCAGCATAAGTTATCTGCCTTCAGCAAAATGAACAGCTGAAAGGTATACAGTACCTGACCATGCTTGTTAGGTTATTTGCTTTTTTAGTCACATACTGTATTAGTGAAAGCCTGCTATTCAATTACCTGAAGAAACTTCAACATGTAGTTAGCCAATAAGACGTGACAAGGCAAACCTTATTGTGTAATGGTCATCTGATCCTAGAGGTGCCTAATTATGTCCCTCAGTGACTGGCTACAATTAAGTTAAACATTTTTGTCACCATCTCAAATATTTCTGTTAAATATTTTCCTTGTGGAGCTATCGTCCAACTCAAAGAGCAGCCATAGGAAAAAGAATCAATACATCTCACTTAGAAAGGCCCTATGGGCCTGACCCCAACCCAAGTGGAGTGCTTGTACTTCTTTCTGGAATTTGTATGTGGGATTTGGATCAGACATAGTATTTTGTATTGCTGCATTAATGGATTCATCATGAGCTCAGTTAGGTTCTGGACATACATGGATTACAGCACCCAAAGAACAGACTGCGTGGGTTAGTGCACAAGGCTGAAATCAGTAACTTCCACGTTACCTGACCTTTGCCAATCATTTAACCTATTGGCTTGAGTCTCTCTGACCTACTGGAGTTAAGAAGATGCACAAAATGGACAGATTCTGATCAGAAGTAGCAAATGGAGACTTCACCTTGCAGCAGGGAGCTCCCTTCCGGCAAACAGCCATTAGAGGTGGCCCACATGGCTTCTGGGTCAGCTGCTGCCTGTTCCATCCCCCACAATATGAGGGGGTATGAACTGATGGCTTCATTGTGCTCCATTGTGGCAGGTTACCAAAGAGGAAGGTCTATCAACTCCTCCAGCGTTCTAAACCAGGGTGAGACCACTGTTACCTTGCAATCTCCCAGCACTCTCTATACCAATTAAAACACTGATAAAGGAGGGAATAGACTTTGATCTTTATCTTTAAAGACTAAACTCCCATACCTCAATGCAGTGTTACAAGACTTTCAGACAAAGTTCACAAAGAGCAAATTAGTGTTAGCCAGAGTGAAGCAGCTGGCTCACTCTCATTTTCAGTATAGCAGTGCACTCTTACGAGGCAATACAGAAATATAGAAACAAAAAACACGCTGTCAGTATACACCTTTTCCATTACGCGTGTTCAGAATGTGGCTCATCATTTTGAGTTATGACAAGCTGACAATTTGAATCATTGCTAGAGGAAAAAAATGACTACTTTTTCTATTGTAGTAGAGTGAAACCTATTTCAATAAAACCCTGATTAAGACACAAAGCTGTTAACTTGATCCAGAACACGGAAATCTGAAAATTACTTACTACATGCTGGTAAATTACCGTTTTATTTAAAAAAGGCAATGCTTTTTCTCTGAACTAAGAACATGTAATATGTACACAAGGTCACTTTGTGTTAATTTAATGTAAAATGGCCCAAAGTAATTGTGCTGGACTCCATTTCTAATGAAAGTATGTTATTAGCCTCTGGTTAGGTTAAGTCAATGAAGGTGCACCCTAAAAAAAACCCTAGTTGACCAGGTAAATATGACATGCAAAATAATTTTTGTGGGGTTCCCATATTATATGTTATCCACCCCTTAGTAAATGAGCAGTGCCACCTTAAAATGGCCTACCTCGCTCTGTTCTCTTCTTGGGCTGAATCAAAGAGGTTAAGAAAATGTAATGGTTGGCAGAATGAATTCAGAACCCAGTAAATCATTTCTATTTACATATCATTCTTTTCTTTCTGAATTACAAAGAGCCCATCATATAAATCTTGTATGTGGCTTACAAAAGCATATTAGATGCATTTGAAGAGAGCTTCCAATAATGAACAATTTAGTAGAGATGAGTGAACAGTCACTGCAGATAACTTGACAAATTTAGACCCATTTTCTGTTTGTAGAATATCTGTTAGATTAGTTCTCTCATATTTCTTACTTGCACTTTGAAAAAAGATTCATTGAGTGTTTGTTCTGTTCTGTTGCCAGATTGTGAATACTCTAAATTCAAACCATGTCACTTTGTTGTGATAGGGTAGATTGTTTCTGTTTCCTGCCTGCAAACGCCTGCAAGCAATTCTGGCACAAAAATTAAAGAGTACTTCTCACAGACTATGGTATCATGAATTTGGAGCACTAGTGCATCTATGGTACATGAATACATCCATGACTGAAGCAAATTCATTTAGCTGTTTGAATTATTTGTTCAGTCTGTTTGCATCATTTTCCCAGCCCTGTTTGAAAGAAATGTTTCATCTGGGATCCACCAGCATAGCTGTGGTTGAGTTAGAGACCTATGCTATTTGCATGAGTTGAAACTCTCACCCATATCAGCAAGTGTGTCTAACTATGGTAGACTGTCATGGGATAATTTTAAAACAATACTCTGTATATAATGTGATTGAAAGTAGTAGTATATCGATCAACTATTATAGCTGTAACATCTATCTTCAGTATCCACATGAAATCTTAATGGAATTGATTTTAAGAGTGATCTATATTTTTCACAGGGATGGAGCAGACAACAGAAATAAATTCAACCTTTTTTAAAAAAAAGTAAGTCACTCATAGATAGTTTAGCCTTTTTGAGCTGCCACTTGTGAAACTGACCTCTGGCCTTCTTTGCCAATGGTCCCCAGGATTGCAGAGCGTACCGATATCAGCTACCTTCAAAGAGGGCCAGGTTTAAAGAACCCATGTGTTGCTCAGGTCCAATAGCCCTTTTCCCTCTGGTATCAGAGAGCTACCCTCACTTTAGCAATCCCTGTATACCTCAGCTCCACCCAGTGCTCTGCACTTAAGACTGAGATACAGAACAGAAATCAGGCTTGTTAGCAGAGACCAGGAAGAGCCTTCATACTTAGACTGCTGGACTTTTCAGCAGCTTTATATCCGACTGTTCAAACAGTGCCAATCCCATGCCTATGAAACCCAAAGAGGTAAGTCAGGCATTGAGTTTGTATCAAAAATCTTAACGGAATGAAAAACTGCATGTCCTCACTATCATGAGTAGCCTGCTCTTCATTAACATGTGTGTATGTGTGAGACTATGTGGAAAGAACGCAACATGCTATTAACTCAGTGCCCTCAGTACATAGACAACCTGCCCCAGCACCAAAATCTCCATCTTCCCAGAAGAGATAAGCAGATAGACAAATAGCAGAAGGCTCACAGTTGATCCAGGAAAGAGATGAAATGTAGAAATACTTACTCACCATCAGCTGAAAATATCAATTCTGAGACATGGCATGGCAGTGAAAACTCCCAGATCCTGCAAGACTCCTGAACCCAGTAGTGAGGAACATCTTTTTAGACTGGCCACACTGAGATCTTTATTCTTACAATAACTACTGGACTTTTGGTGGGGCAATGCAGCTGTATATCACTCCTGTAAAGGGCTCTGCATATGTGGCACACTTGAAGCCCATATTATAATAATAAAGCATTGCACATTACTGTTTTCCATTAGAGATTTTTTTTGTGGAATGTTTTTAAGATGTTGGTTAACCATGACATCTAAAATGAGTGTTAGTGCAAACATATTTTACTGAAAACTGTAACAACATACCAAAGATAATAGTGGGATTGACAGCTCTGATATCTCTTTAGTAATCTAGTGAGTTTTGGAAGAGAAAATAATACTTCACCAAACAATAATATTACATAGATACATAATACTATAATGATAGGGTAGACAACCACAGTATAGTGTACTACTAGTGACTTTACCATCTCATTTTCTGCATGAAATACACAGCATGTCTCCATTTTCAAAAGAAAGTTCAACTCCAACTTTATCACAGCTCTGGCACATTCATTAATATCAATGATAAATTCTTGCATGGGTTCTGCTTTTCATGAGTACAAGACAGTAATGATATAATAAAGATTAATTACAGTAAGTTATAGCATCTAAAATGTGTACCTTCAAGCTGTTAAATGTGTAGATGGAGATCCATTATGACAACAATGGGCATATTACTCTCAATAGAAATTATTGCTATTTGCCCGTATGAAATGTTCACACTCATTATTAAGACAAAACCACTGAAAAGGATTCTGTTTTAAACATAGCTAAAATAATTCCTTTGGCGTACCCAGCATGGTAGGCCATGATTTCGCAACAACTATTAGATATTAATTCCAGTATTATTTCACATCATCAGAGATTTTATGGGGCATTTTCCCTATAATATAACAAAAGAACAGCAGCATACATGTTGATATTTTTCAGATGAAAAACCCTGTGATTTACAAAGAAGGCTAGAATAAGCATTATGGCCCCAAGCTGTCCATCTATAGCATTTATCTGTTAAAAGTGCTTAAATTAAATTAAGTTTTAAAAAAACCTCACAGCTGACAATGCATTTAAAATCATAGAAACTGAAGTACAACAGTAAAATATTTGCTGTAGCCTTTTATTTAAAACAGTACAATATGTACTTCTATAATTGATTTTTTTTAAATGCAAAAATGAACACCATTTCAGTAGATAAATTCAGTTAAAAAAGCTGATCTTTTTTAACTGAAAAATCTGCTTTAGCTAATAATCAGAAGAACTAGGTACGTACAGTGTAGGCAAATTAATATTACTTTGAGATCTGTGTATTTTTGTAAAATGTCCAAGATATCCTGGGGATTCGCAGGTCTTTAACCAGGACCCACGGTCACATCTATCACAGAAACCACAGTTTTTTCCAGCTTCTATATGAAAGGATGGGGCTTATTCAGCAATCTTTGCTGAATCCCTTCCAAGTGTTTTTTTTAATACGTTTAGAAATAGTTTCTCAGACACTTCTAATTCCATATATTTCCCAAGACATAGGATCTAACCCTGCAAAGCCGGTTTCATGGCACTCTTGATGAAGTCTGCAGGAGTCCAGCAGAGGGGCCTTGAGCTAACCAGCTAGTCTTCATGGAGGAAGATGTTAATGCAAAGTTCAGATAGCTTTTCTTTCAAGCATTTTTTATTTGTTATCTGGAAAGTGTTTGTTTTCTCACTCTTCCTTAATTGGAGTTTCTTCAAGTTTTCAGAAATAAAATGCATGACCTCTGAGAGGATAAACACAGAATCTTTCAGCCCCAAAAGAAGCTTTAGGGAAGTTTTTATTCCTCAACTGCAAGTGCTCATCACAGATATGTCAAAATGGCTTACCTCATGTAGGCAAAAAAGAATGGCTGCCTTATTCCCTGTGTAGTTTAACCTTCTGCTTTAATCAAACATCAACAAGAGTCCAGCAACAGCATCAGCCAAAGCCATATATTCCTCAGTTTCTGTCCTGCCTGCTGGCTTTTTGCTGTTGTCTTCATCCATCTCCCACCAGGGAAAGAAGTATGGGGACTTAGAATTCCCTAAAACGTAAGTGAATGCTTGTACTAGGCTTCAACCACACACTTCCCTCTTTATCCCCAGACCATTTATTTTGCATTATTCCAAGTCCCTTCCCCTGGGGTTCCATATAAAATCTGGTCAGTCTATGTTCTGCTAAAAAGTAAGTCCAAATCAGCCCTTCTATAGGACCCCCCAAAATTCTGCCCCTACATTTTTCTTGTTGTCTTAGTCTTACTGGCCTTCAGCAGAGACAAGGTACGTCAGATTTGCACCTGATAGACTAACTAAACCAGAGATGCATACGTGTTTGTAAACAAGAGCTTACTTCGTCTTACGCTATCTACCCTTTCCACAGCTCTTCCTAGTCTGATGAAAGAGCTGCTGCTTATAGCTCTTATCCTCTTTCCCAGGATGCCTTGCTCTCTGTAGTGGAGTTCCCATCCTCCCACTAACTGAAGTAATCAAAATAGTCCTGTGCTGGTGAAAAGCCTTCCTTAAAGGGCCAGCACACAAACAATTATAGGATGCCTAAAAATAAGCATAATTATTAGTACATAATTACAAAAGCATCTGCCAGATTTAGAATAACATTAAATCTGCATTAGTACACCAGCAAAAGCCAGGGAGTTTGATATTATGATCTGATCAACAAAGAGTTCAGTATGCTAGCAAGCAGAGCTCAGGCTTTTACATTATGTTACTTTACTTCAGATGCATGTATTTCAGAAAGCTTGGAAAGCATTCTGGGCACTGACAAGGGAATAATCAAATTATCAGTCTAAGGTACTTGTATAGTTCCTATTACAGTACCATCTGAGTACTGCACAGTCTTTAATTAACCTTTCTTTAATCACATGATACCTATGGGACTAAATATTTCTCCCCATTTTGCAGAAAGGGTACTGAGGCAGAGCGAAACTAGGCCCAGAAGCTTGTAGATAGCTAAGCCCCTAAATCCCATGGCTTTTAATGAAGCTAGGCATGTAAATACCTCTAACCGCACAATACTATGGATTTGCCCAAGATCAGACAGTAAACCTGTGTCAGAGCTGGAAAATGAACCCAGGTCTTATGTGTCCCATGCTGCATCCCAACAGACCATGCTCCCTCTCTTACTGCAGGGCCTCTGAACTCCTTCCATAAGTTCCATGCGTAGCATTCTCCTAACAAGTAGGTTTGGAAAAGAGTAAGAGTGTGCCCAGATCACGTGCAAATGAATGTATATTACATCAAACACTTAAGTCATTGTGCTTTCTACCACCACTACAAATGATATAGAAAAGATTTCATTTACACGGGTTTTTTGTTTACTTTTCAATCATTTTCCTAGATGGTCTATCCAAAAAAATATGTCAGCAAACAGGTTTTCTTCTTAACCAGTACATTTGCTTAAAACGGACATTATTTACCTAAAAACTCAACATGCTCCTCTAGACGCATCACAGTCCTTTTAGGGGTGGTATTTAATTTTTGTTGTTGTTGTTTGTTTGTTTTATATTTGTTTAAGCACCTATTCTCCTATAAATCATAGTGCCTCAAAGTTAAATAGCATGTTGATCTCTCTCAGAAACAGAGCCAAGAGCCAAACTCATCCCTCGGCAACTAAACTAACTACTGAGCCGTGGTGTCTGGAAGTGTACTGAGTAAGCAAACGATCTAAATATGAAAACTGAGCATAGCCCAAATCCTGGAATGACCATCAGATGGACGGAGTCCCCAGTTTCTTCATGTGGTGTCATATGGGCACAGAGGTCTACTTCTACAAAGCCTACTGAGGTTCTGACGTAAAAAAACCAGCTTACATTTTTCATTTAAGAGGCCTACACTGTTGCTGTAATGATGCATCTAGACTGGGGCAGGCGGAGGGCCGCTTACTCAGTTTTGGCAAACCATCGAGGGCCGCACAACAGGCAGCCAGGGCAGATAAATATTAATTTTCTAAATTTTTAGGGACCCTGTGGGCCAGATAGAATGGCCTGGTGGGGCACAGCTGGCCCGCAAGCCGCATTTTTCCCACTCCTGATCTAGACTGAAAAACTGGGCTTCCTGCAGGGAACTACATAGTAGTGAAGGAGCAGAATCCATTCCCTAGCCCTTAAGCAGCCCTCAAAGGCTGCTATTCTAGCAGGGTGCCTTGGGTCTCTAGAAAAAGCATTCCTTGTCACTGGATCTATATAGTTATCAGTCTTGCCACCTCTAACTGCACTCTGATTTGTAGCCAGCAAGGATCTTTCATAAAACCCTTGGGATATCGAGATCTTCCCCCCACAATCCTTCCATATCTGGCCACTCGCCTGGCCCTCTCTCCTTCCTATTGATGGGCTCAGCTGCTACATCACGTCTTCAGGGCCCTGGAACAGTGGAATGAATGTTCATAGTTGGGCCCTGACCATGCACACACTGACTGAGGCATGTGCCCAGCCTTACATGCTTGGGTAGTCCCAAGTCTTTGCCTCTTTGGAAGCTAAATCATTAAATTATATGAGGTAGGGTGTAGAAAATTGCTTACCATAGCTACCCAATCCTCATGGAAGAAAGGAAATTAACTGTAAAAAAACTAAAGTTAATAGACTACTAAGTGAGATCAAATATGCAGTTTTAAGACATGAAAAAAATCTTAAGGTTTCTAATCAACATTGGATATAAGGCTATTCTCATCAAATAGTGTATCTGTTGCACACTTTACATTTATCACAGAGAAGGCTATATATACTATATATAATATATCATATATAATAAATAAATATTTTTATGTATGTGTATATGTATCTATGCACACAGAGAGACAGATAGGTAGATAGATAGATAGACAGCCTTCTCTGTTGTAAATGTAAAGTTTGCGAGAACTGTACTCTTTGGTAAGACAAGCCTTTAGCCACTCTTCAAACAATTTAAGCCTTAGAGCAAGGCTCCAAAGTTTCCTCGTACTCCTGTGTGCCAGGAAAAAAGGCCTTGCTTAATCCTGCCCCATGGAAGTTACTGAGAACTTCAGTAGGTGTCAGATGAAAACCTAAGACAAGATAAGGCTTGTTTCAACAGCAGTGTCATGTAATATATGATTGTTTGGGCTGAATGGCCTAGAAGCCGCCACTGTTCCACCCTTGAAGCCCAACAGGCAGCTGTGTATGACACGTGGCACAATACAACAGACATTGCCTGGGTTTTAGAGGAATGAATTTCATTCCTGTCATCCTCTCCCCGACCCTGAGGCAGATCCTGCTGAAAGCCCAATTATTTAGGCTGCCTGTAAAGGTCTGAGGGGTCTTGTTTCACTAAAATACTATTAAGGAGTCAGCCCTGAAGTCTTCACGAGGGTAAAAATCACAGTGGAATCAAGACAATCCTGTCCTCAGTGACAACATGGAATCACAAAATATGCAGAATAAGTATTGTGGCCAAGGGAAGATTGCCTTACCATAATTATTTCCAGGCATTTGGATGAACTCAGTTATACCCCAGTTAGGAGGGCCATTGTGTGAAGAGGAGCACTGGGCTGCTCCCAGGTTCCAGAGCCCTGCTCTCAATGCTGACTATGTATTTTATTCATAGATTTATTTCATAGATTTCATAGACAT
>NW_017728886.1:60163749-60169897 GCF_001723895.1 Crocodylus porosus
TTCCTTTTTAGCCACAGTAGGTCTGCTAGGTCTCTGGAGAGCCAGGGGGGCTGCTGTGCCTTCTTGCTGCCTTTCCTCTGTGTTGGAATAGATGCAATCACTTCTTAAGGAAAAATGTGTAGGCAACCTTACGGCTCCTTTCCTCCCAGGGCAGTGTCACCTTCACAGAGCTACAGGGTGATGCACCTTCTTGTTTGCTGTTCTTCTGGCTCATAAATCGGACACTTGCTGCTACCCAATAGACTTGCTTTAATGGAAGGGCTGGAGGGTACTCTTAACTTAAGCCAGTCCAACTTTCCTGGGTTAGGAGAGATGAATTCAAGCTCCTCGGATTGAGGAGGGCCTAGAACTCAAGTCTCTTTTTTGTGCAAGTACCCTAAGTACCAGGCTAGTGGGCAAAGGTGGTGACACCCAACTCCTTCTTTCTTTATTAAATATACCCTAGGTATATTGAACTGGACCTCCCAGGGTACAGACAGATATAACACTTATATAGGCCTAAATTGTTATGGTGTAACTGGTATATCCATGTGCTCTATAGCAGGAGTATCAAAGATACAGACCGTAAGCGAAATCTGACTTGTGGAGCCATGGCATCTGCCCTGCAGGGTTCCTGGAGGAGTCAGGAATTTCAAGATGGGGTGAGTTGGGGTGGAGCCCATTACTAAAGTATGGAGCCCCACTGGGGGTACATTTTAGCCGTAGCAGAGCAAGCAAAAGCTTCATTAATCCCCTGACCTCCCTGAGCTGGCACAGTGCTGTTCAGCCCACCATCTCTGCTTGCCCCACTGCCAGAGGTGGGTCCAGATCCAGCCCAAGAGGACAAACAAGTTTGGTATCTCTGCCCTATAGCTGTAAGTGGATCAAAATGGTTGTAACTTTAACCCTGTTTCACTTAGCATTTTGTTGTAACAGCTGATGCATGCTCCCCAGTAGCAGTTCCCTCTCCCCTTTTAAAAAGGTTGGAAGTTACATTTGTCCACAGCCTCAAGGGACTTAAGGCCAAGGATGCCTCACTGATAAATCCCAAATAGTCTTAGACAGGATTCATATACTAATATGCAGATCTCATTCAAAGTGATGGACTTACCAAGCATTCACAATAATTATGTTTCCGAATGCCTAGGACCTTTCTTAGCAAAACACATAGATCCATGATGAAGAACTAAGGACTTGACATACACATAAACACTGAACCAGGGCTTTTCAAATTGTACATTAGAGAAAAGGAACATAAATTCTGACTAAAAGGTAATTAATGTGCATAAATCACTTTTTGGATCCAGGGCTACATGAAAAGTCAAGCCAACAACAAGTGCATGTGAAAAGCTTGCCATGCTATTATATTCTCTCTGCCTCTTCTCCATCCTTCTCCTGTTCTTTTTCTTCACTCATGAGTTTCCAAAAAAAAAGTATCTGGTTGAGTACTGACATACTCCATGTCCACGTAAAGTATAATAATCTACATATTTTTATAAAATATATTCATGTATGCATTGTATTGATTATATTTTTTAGAGGACTGGGGATATGACGAGATAATGTTCTGTCTTTTAATCCACTCATCACCTCAACTCTGTAATTCATTATTTATCATCTTAAACCTTTGAATCCTGAAAAATTGTGAATTCATCTTAGTGTCTAGTACCAGATGGGGGATGTGCTTTACTTCTCTGGCAAAGCAGTGAGTGCTATATTGGAGAAAAATATAACAGAAGTGAGTGTTTTGATAAATAGGATACTCTGCAGAATTATTTTGATAAGGAAAATCAGCTGAATTAAAACCATTTGGATAATGTTATAGATAAATTATGAGACAAATTGTGACATACAAAAAAGATTTAGGATACTGAATCTGGCAATTTGTTTAAAATTTCATGCAAGTCAAGATGACAAACAGATGGCACAGTTAGGAAAATCTAGAAAGCAAAATATAACCCCCATGCCACCTTAATGATGCCCCTGCTTATCTTAAGCTATATTTTAGATCAACGTATAAAGTATTTTTCTAAATCATAAAACTCTCTTGAGCTCTATTTCCTAAAGACAAACTGGTCTGTAAAGATGCATCAGTCAAGCTGCAGATAAATTCCTGTTGTACAAAGTTGTTGTTTTTGGCACAGAAGTCAATATTTATAAGACAGAAAGCAGCTGTAGTACGCAAGTTAGCATAGTGCATAAATCTTTGCAGCAGGTTATAGCAAGATTATGATACTATCCACAGGTAATATGATAGAAGCATTGCCACAACAGAGCCTTCCTAATGGTGGTCATCCATTTAACAGTGTGAGCCAAGTTAATGAGGTCACACTGATTCACTTCTTGTCATTTTCCCTTTGGAAGCAATCAAACCAAATATAAAAAAGTAATATATTAAAAGAGGTCACAAAGCACAGTAGTTCTGTAAAGAGCTGTTTGTATAAGACTGTGAGCCAAATTCAAGCTTGCCTAAAGCTATACAATGCATGCCTACTTAACACAGGCCCTGAAAAGCTGATTAAAACCCCATCACCTACTAAAGCAATTTTAGCAAAATAATCTTTGGCACTCTTGCAAAATTCCAAATAGGCTCACCAAGGCACAGTGGTTGCCATGAGGGAGAGGGTGGATTTATTTATTTAATTTAGCAGAGTTCTCGCATTCGCTTTAGCTAGACCTTTTGGCACCACTTGATATCATATCATCAAGGGTATCCAAAGGAATGAGGCAAAAAACTCCAGCAAAGGTTAATACTGCCACAGCCCTCACTAACTCACAGCAGGGCCTGCCTCCCTTAGAGCTAGTGACAGGCAGCCCTGCCTGCAAAAGAACACTTTATTCCAATTGCCATTCCACCCCACAACTCCTCTCTTTCACACCACACCACCTGCAACCCAACTAGTGGGGGAAGGGAAGCCCTTTACAGTATTATCAACTATGCTGTGCTTTTGACAAATGACAGGGCCCAAAGTCACTGGGAGTTTTTCCATTGATTTCAATGGGCTTTGCATTAGAGACTGAATTGTTGGGGCTTTTGAATATACATATTGCTTGATCACCGATCAGAGTCCTAGTTACATCAGCACCTCAGTCAGCAACAGCTGCCATGGGTCACCTTAGCTTTAAGCACACCCCCCCATGGGACTGTGGTATATATACTATTGGGATCAATGATAGAAGCATTCCACTTCCCTTTTTTCAAAAAGCTACTGTAGACAGCACTATCAGGGCTTAAGTTGCTAGAAGGCTACTGGACTAGAAGTCAGGAAACTAGAGTACTGTTCTTAGCTCTGACACTGATCTACTTTGTGACTGTGGGCACTTCAGTTTCCCCATTTGCAATATGAGGACAGTGAAAGTTACCTTCATCTATGTATGTATGTGAAAAGAAATATACAGTCTAACTGGTATTCAAAATCATATGGACTACCATTCCTCCCATTCAAGATCAGGCTTTTCCCCATGTTGAAACTAAAATTATTGGTAGGGCTGACGGCAGAATCATCCTGGTGGTATATATTATCCCTGGAACTACAAGTAGCAGATTTGACATACCAAGCTGCAGTGATCATTTTTCCCCAGTTCCACACCTTCCTGTGTAATTATTTCACAAAAAGTTCAATGTACTCAATTTCCTGACACTATTCATCTGAGTAAAATTACTCACATGATAAAGTGTAGGCAGGATCAGGTCCTTAGTTCTTACTTCAATCGCTATTGCCAGTGTCAAGATGTCACTTTTATTCTGACATTCACAGCTGTGCTTGACAAAATTATGTACATGGTTTTAGGCAACCACATTTGAAATCTGCTAGATGTGGATCAAGCTCACACAGGAAAAGGAAACAAAAGTAGAATAAGCTTTCTGATTTTATTAACCTATCACCATGCATTTCACTTGCTTTATAAATCCACTGGCATGTTCATTTGTTTGATTCCTAGAGCACGAAAAGCTAACAAATGTGAATTTCTTAAAATGGGGGGATAAAAGAGTGCCACTTGAAATAAACAAAAAAGTTAAAATGCAATTCTCTTGGCAAGATTTGCTTGTATTGTTCATCAAATAAATGTACATTTTGTCTTGCGCTGTTACTCAGCTGTGATCTTATAATGTGCTTTCTGCATCCTGTCAGACATATGATCCTTTGTCCCATAATAGACCCAACTATCTCACAACCAGCTGAGCTCAGGGTCATTCCAGGGTCATGCTGGTTAAAGATGGCTGTCAGTTCCCTGCCTGATGCACAAATGCACTTTAAATCACCTTCATCTTACTTAGGCAGATGCTTTCCTCTGTTCACTATAAACATAACTATAACATCCATATACAATTTAGGGAAATGCCTCCTAAAACTACTGAAAACTTATTCTCTGACATGTTTGTGTAAAGTCTTAGGCATATATTGAATTTAAAATGCAATGTGGTGAATTACATAAAATAAAAACCATTTCAAATAATCTTTCCATAAGGTAAATAAATTACTATGATTCTCATCTGTCTCACAAATATAAAAGCAAATTTAAAGGGTGGGATCTAGACTTTAAAATTGTCATGGTGATTATTATTCAGTCAAAAATATGCAATGAAAAGAGTAATTACATAAGAAGACATTATAATCTGCGAAATGTATCACCTGGTCTTTTTATTGTGACAAATACCTCCCTTCAGATTCATGTGCCTATACAACTTCTTAATGTTTGTCACAAGTCTCTGTGGTATGGTGGAAAGACAGGCCTTAATTGTAAATTTACACATGCTTTATTGCCAGTGCAATGGCATGAACACATTTAACAGGATTGTCATTCCAGTTAATTACGCTGATTTTGACATGTACCTATCGCACATAAAATTGATAGTGTCTTTAGACTAGTTAGTACCATTACAATATATTGCATCTTTCTTTCTCAGGCTAAGAATATCAAGGGGGTGGAGAATGTCAAGAGACAGAATGGCCTCAGACTGATTGAGCATTACTTTTAAATAGCAACGTCGCATTTTAGCAGAAACTTAGATAACTTAAAAGACAGTAAATTTACTCCATTTCTTCTTTGTGCTTTCCAGTCCTATGCCAACCCCTAAGCAAAGACAGGGATTTACAGTAGGCCTAACAGTGGATAAAACAGGCTTGGACTTTTTAAAAATCTTGAGCTGGTTTAGCACATGTACACCTAGATATTGAGGCAAATGGTAGCACTTACTGAAGATAAGGAAAGGAAACAGAGTGAGGGAAGTATTAGAGGAATCCTTTCTGACAAGGTAAACTACTAGCTTTTAGGTCTTCCCTGGAGCAAAACTCTGAGTCTGTAAAATCTAGAGTGAATGATATGGGCGAAATGAATGAGCTGGAAAAAACACCAACTCCATATTAAAAAAGTACAAGCTCACTCCTTGCTCTTCATGGCTATCAGTACTCAGATCAAAGCTGAAGTTAAAAACAATCCCATGCTGGAAAGGCAGATGGAAGTACATAGGAAACCGAATGCATTCTCCCAGTATAAATATTTGGGTGTTTCAGTGGGGAAGTGGAAAGATGTTCTGTATCTTCCCATCAGATGCATGCCTGATTCACAACCATGACAAGAAATTATTAGGCTGTTTGATTTGAGTTTTAAAAAAATCCCAATGTACTTGTATCCAAAAGAAAGAAACAAACAAGCCTCAAGCCTCCATTTCTGTCTCCTGGAGTGACCCAGATACCTTTTAAAGAAAAACAGCCTTTAATCATGTACGGTTACACACAAAAGGCAAAAGCATAGAGCAAAGTTTGGAAGAGATTTGAGCTAGTAGTAAGCAAAGAAGTATTTTAAAGTGACAGCACAAGAGGCTGGATGCATCAGAAAAGAAATGTTAATCAGAACTAGGGAAAATAGATTGATATAGAAATGGTTGGTGAAGAAGAGTTATTGCCATCACAATGATTTCAAATTTTAATTAATTGCTAGGAAAAAAAATCCTATTTTTTTTTCAAAGGAAGTTTTCAAGTATGATGGTAGATTGGAGATCTTAAGTTGATATGGTCCCACAAAGAGAATACTGATTATTGCAACAAATAAGTCCTTAAGAGATTAACTCAAAGATGGGCATGAGGATTTATTAATTCTGGACAACATCTGAAGACTGTGTAAACGTGTTTATTTTATTAAAGAAGCATTATGGTTATAAAAAAGT
>NW_017728886.1:60170049-60183117 GCF_001723895.1 Crocodylus porosus
TTAGACCTATGGATACAATTCACCTTGGTAAAATTAAAGAAAAAAGTAATGTTTGCAATACCAGCATTATTTCAGAATACAAACATAATTGAATGACTAATTATAGTTATTCCTACTTACTTACATGTTAAACTGAACCTCTTATTTGAAGTATAATAGGAATTGCCCCCCATCACATGGTACAGGCTTGTGGGCACACTGAGAGAGGTTGCTTTCCTTTGGACATGAAGTATCTATTCAAATCAAGGAGGTGTATTCCAAGACATGGACAGAGGGACAGATTAACACATAGGCAAACTAGGCACATATTGTCTAGGGCCCTGGGCTGCAGGGGGGCCCTGTCCTTCCCCCTGCGATGGTGGCACAAATGATCCCATCGGCCTCCCTTCCCTTCCCTTCCCTTCCCTTCCCCTCCAGTCCACCAGCCTTGCTGCCATGGCAGCTGCTTCCTAGCAGTGGCTCCCAGGCCCGCTCTCCACGGGCAGCAGCACCAGGGTGGGAAAGGGGTCTCGACTGGCCCAGGGCCCACTAGTTTCTGTGCATAAGGTCCACTAAAGAGTTAATCTGGCCTTGCATGGACATGGCTGAACTTCAGCCTTTTCTCCTTTTTTGTGTTTGAGCTCAGATTTTCTTTGTCTCCGTGACTTTGGACCTTTCATCTTATACCCTTTTTTTTACTAACTTCCCAGTGAAATAAACAGGATATTTATCTGAATATGCAAGATTTGACCTTTTGTGAGTAAAGGTTTTCTTTTAAAGTTACTGAAGTCCTTTATATTAGATATTAGACAATATGGGGAACCATATGATACATTTAAGTTGAAAATTTAATACATTTTATCACTTACAGTAGTCTTCACAGATACTCAGTTCAAAGGGCTATATATTTTTATTTAATTCTGTAAAGTGAGACTATATGAATAAACAGCGTCTTTATTAATAGGGTTAAATGCCTACCACAAATAGCATTCACTATAACTCAGATCTCCTATTCTTTTATTAATGATTTTACAGGCAACATAAAAAAAAGAGTTTTGTGAAATAAAGGCCTATAGGCTAAAAAGTAGGGGAAGTTTTCAACCACCGTGACTTATGCAAAAGGTCTACACTACACTTACAAGTGCATGAAAATTCCTATCTAGAATGGGAAAGAGGCCTAATCCTGCTCCCATTCAAGTACCTAGCACATACACAGATACCCTCCAGACAAAAAAAGAAAGAACAAAAAAACCCCGACAAACAAAACAAAAATCTGGAAACAGGTTGCAATGTTTGAACATGCCTGTGTATTTACTGAGGTTTTTTTCTATATGCAGTGCAAACCGACATTGTTGTTAAGAAAGCAAAAGCGCTTCTCCTTTTGCACTCTCTGAAAGCTTTCAACAGCTTCATTAAAACCCTCTTTTTTACTGAAAACTGTGGTCTGAAATATTGCTCAAAGCATTTCATTCTGTTATTAATCATATTAAATCTACTTTACTGCAACCAAACTGCTCTGTTATGTACGTTAGGCAAAGATCATTTTTGCCTTTTGGTTAGAACTCATTTTTAATATGACAACAGGGGGGCTATAGCATCAGTGCTTTAAAATCAATACAACTATAAATTACATGTAAAAGGAAACATTGGGCTCTTAGCCTGAAACACTAGATTTATTATTGAAGTAGGTAGCTTCGTATCGATAGAGTACATTAGTTTTATAAAGAAAGAAAGAAGGAGACAGAGGGAGAGAAATCAATGATAACATGGGCTCACTGTTGCTTTTAATGCTGCATTTATAGTAACTACTTCTCACCTATTATTTTAACTTGTAAAATGTCACATTGAAAAATAGATAACAGCTACTGAATGCATACCTGCTGTTTTTCTCAGGCAAAATACCCACTGATTCATGTGTATAAACTGCAGCACAGAGATCCATATTCTTTTTTTTTAATGTATTCATTTTAATTAATGCAAAATTCCTCCTCTCCAGTTTGCAGTATGAATTTCTATCATCTATTCTTCATATTTGGTAGGCAGCACTCCACAGTAAATATGGTATAACAGACACCTTGGATCCAATTCTGTTCTCACTAAGGCCAGCAGCACAGCTCCCATTGCTTTCAATTAGAAATACCCTCCTTTCACTGCAGATCACAGTATATTGATCCAAAACCCACTGAGATCAATAGGGCTCGTTCTGCAGACTTCTGCTGGATCATGTCTTTCTATGATTCTTTAAGAGACTAATTCCACTCCCAAATAAGTTTTGCCGTTGACCTCAACAGAAATAGGATCAAACCTTATGATCCTATTCCATGGATTAGATGCATAAGTGAACTTAGGCACCTATACCACCCTACTTGAGTCTGGAAAACAGTTAACATCAAAGGTGGATAGGTCCACCTTCTGGTCTCTGACTTTGTTTTAAGGCTAAGAGAGGTGTTAACATTTTTCAGGAACTTGAGCAGGATTGAATAGGATCACACTCAGGCACCTAAGTCTGTATGGACATCTAACAGGTGGACTAGGATCTGGCCGTCTGTTTCCACAAAAATTGGATGCCCTAACATATTGATCTCCAATCTTTAAATGCATCTGCATGTTCAAAGACACATGACTCCTGCATAGATTGGAGTAGAACATTTTCCATCATTAATATTTTGTAAGATTTGATATCTTTGCTAGGTAAACATAGGATTCAGCAGAAGATACAGAGCAGATGAATGTTTTCATTCAGCTTTCTTCGTGAACAGTATTTCAACAAGCTTTACGTGGAAAGTCACACTAATGAGAAGAAAAAGGTGTGATTTAAAGCAAGGAAATTGCCCTCCTTGACAAGCTATTAGTCTTGGTGTCATCCTCTGATTCGCAGTTCCATAGTCCACAGGCAAGCCACCTGTAATAGGAGGTTGGCTGGCTTAGCTCCGATGGGAGCTAAGTCTGAGTTTGATCCAGAGTGGTTGGTGCCCTGGAACAAAGGTGTAGGCATCACTGGACTTTTTAAATCTGTGAGTTAAACTGATGTAAGCAAGGCTTATACTGCTTAAGGCACAAGTGCAATAGGGATGTCATTTATTTAGATTAAGATCTAGCTAAAATGATGCCTCCTTCTAGAACAGAAGTGGTCTTAGGTGCTGTGTTCACCACTCTAGTCCAGTCCTAAAGGCCGGGACTGTCAGCCCCTTTTAGCGCTGATGCTACTTCAGAATCATTGTGCTGACTGAAATACAAATATAAACTAGGAAAAATATATAAAAAATAAAATGCAAAACTACACGCGTTGCCCACAGGGGACACTATTTACCTGCAACATCCACTTCCGTGTTGGAGAATATTGTTCATGCTAATGTTGCTTTGCCAGAAGGAATTTCTCCAAGCTGACTTTTCTGCACAATGAAATATACATGCATATTTTATGACATGCAGTTTCATTTCCAGTCACTGTTATTTTTTACACTATGCTATGACAGCCTGAGGAACTGCCTTAACCTACTTATTTTGTTTACAGCCCATCTTCCCCCTGATCTATTGGTGATACCTGAATTTGCTGGCAAGTCTGCAGGGTTGTTACTCATACACATTTTTATCAGGACCAACCAATGTGGCAAAAGAATTGGTTTGCTCCTGTAAGTGTAGTTGACAACTATTCTAAGAAACTAAAGTAGGTCTGGATCTTATTCCCATTAAAATCAATGGGAACTTTGAAGGCTTTGCTGGAAACAGGAGCAGGCTGTCGAACAAACAGCTCTGATTTGGGAGAATTTTTAGCTTTCATATTTCTGATTTCCAATTATAACTATTTAGGAATTCCTGCTTCTGAAACCCTCCACCATACTAAATGAAGGTAGCAAAAATCCCTTTGAGTCTTCTCAGAAGTAAGTGAGGAGCATTTGCAAATCTGTTTTTACTGATTCTTTCTATTTATTTAACCTGCTTTTTCTATATTTGTTGTGGATTTACATAAATGTACTTTCCAAACGGAAGCCTGCTGATGCCCAGTGGGAAATAAGCCCTCAACCTCTCAGTCTCTTTAAGAAGAACCTGGTCTCTTGTGTTTTCTCTGCTCTTTATTCCATGTCACCATAACTGAGTGACTACTGAAGATGAGAAAAGGTGAAGAGTCTGAAGAGGAAAGCTTCTTCCTTTGGTTTTGGCTTGACTGGGAATGATGAAAAACATATGGGCCATGAAAAAGTCCAGTCCAACTTTGTGTTTACTAAGCTCTCTGTAAGCTTCAACATCTGTCACCAAGTAAGCCCAAAAGGGGTGCCCATTGCAGGACCCTGATGGCACATCCAATCCCTCTTCTCCCGTGTACACTGCTGACTAGAATAGTGTTGACAGAGAGAAAGGGAGGGTTATCCGGTATTCAGTGATGGGTTTATTAATAGACAAAGGAGACCATAAGTAATAGCTCTTCACTAATCTGCCTTGAGCTTTGTAGCTACCATTTGGGGAAAGCAGGGTTTCTAGGCAAATCATAATCCTGAACCAAATAGGAAAGGACCTAAGGATGTTGATGAGAATCCTGTCCCCGTCTCTGCCTGTCCCTCATGGTAGCGTCGCCAGTAAAGCATGGCTTTTCTTCAATCCCATCCTCTTTGAGCTCGGATCATTCAGTGAAATCTCAGCCAGGGAGCCCGAGCCCGATCAGGCTGAAATCTATAGCTAAATTCCCGGTGGTTTCAACAGCAGCAAGATCTGGCCGCCAGTGTTGAGACAAGTCCCACACCTCTTCTCATCGGTTCAAGAAAGTGCTGGAGCCTAGGAGGAAACAGCTAGTGAGAAGAGCCGTCTGAAGGCCGCCAGGAAGGGGGTTAAGGTCTAAAGGTAGAACCAGAGAGACTAGATCTTGAACCCTTGTGCACTGGGAGGGGGCGGGGGGAGACCCAGAGCCCATATCCCATGGACAACGGGCTTTGAAAGCTGGCTTGGAGACCCACTTTCGTGTACTGCTCACCCTGCATGCAGAGGAATTGTCCTTTGAGCAATGGATTGCGGGGCTGAGGACGGGATCCCATGGGCTCCCTGAGTAATGGCTCCAGGATCTGCGCCCGGAAAACAGGCTTGGACTTCTTCATTGTATCTGCAATAAGAATCTACCACGGCGTGAGCATAACCCCCGGTTGGCCAAGGCTTGTCCCAGGCAGCGACCCCGGCACAGCGCTGTCCGCCGCCGAGGGGACGGGGTCCTCAGCAGAGCGCTCTGGAGCAGCTGGGGTGCGGGGGGGAGGGGCAGCCCCGCCCCTCCCCCCAGAGAATGGCGGAGAAGTGCCACGGATGTCAGATGGAGCAGGATCGGCCCCTTTGGGCGGCTCTGCTTCTCCACTGACAACCGATGCGACTCCACATCGCCAGCGGGTCCGGGGAAGCGACCTCTGCCCGCGACCTGTTGGCTGCAGGCAATCCGCTTGTTAGATCCCCGGGGTCGTATTCCCAGGAAACAGGGCGCAGGTTTAGACCCCTAGCCCAGTCTTGCCTTTGCGGGCTGCTCTTAAACCTGCCTGGAGACAAGGGGCTGTAGTTCAATACACTTGAAAGGTGAAAAATAGCCCTGCGGAGGGAGATTGAGGCTTCTCGTTGTTTTCAGTCAAAATGTATCGTGTCCTGTATTTAAAAAAAAAAAAATCCCATGTTGAAATCCCGACAGCACAAAAATAGCCACGCGGGAGACACAACACGGTCAAAAGAGGTCGTTACAAATATTTGAAATGTGCCCTATTTTCTGTTAATATACACGGTGTGACTAGTTGGGACTTCCAACGCTGCTGAATATTTATTGGTTTATTTACACAGAGAGAAGCGGCCTTAGAGCAGTACTTTACTCTGAGCTCTGCGGAAACATCTCGAGTTCACCCGCGATTCTGTTGCAAGGGAAATTCCTCTTGGCTGCAAAGCGCGGAGCCCGCTGTCCTCTCGCCCAGCCCTGCAGCACTTGTTGGTATTTATTATGACGATTCACAAAACGAAATTTCGTTAGTCTCCTCATTTTCGCCCGCTCCAAATCGAAGCCAGCGGTAAGGTTCATCGCTCTCTTCCAAATATTAACATATATCACGATTTTGCTTTGTGCTTTTAAATATATAGTTAGACTATCTTTAAATATCTTTCCCCCCCCCAAAAAAAAATAATAGCTGTATTACTGTCCGGATTTTCTCTGAGTAGGCGATGCATTATGAATGGCCTAGCAAGCTGAAGTTCGGGTTATGACTTTAAAAAAAAATTAAATCAAGCCACAGCTAAAGAAAGAAATCACAGCCCAGACTGCTGAAGAAGCCCGAGCTGCTCGGAGCCCTAAAAACAGCGGGCACGGGGTCCACCTCGCCTTCTGCGGACCTAGCACGTCTTTGCAAACACAAGGTTGCCTCCTCCTATGATTTTTCTAGCACCCAAACTGGACTGTAACTCTAATGATCCACAGGCAATAGGTAAACCAGTATGCTACAGGGATTTCCCTTAGGCTGATTGTTTGCTATTTGTCTCGGGGTGTTAGGGTTTGTTTGTTTTTAACTTTCTTGAATTGGGCAGCTTTACGCACTCTATCAATTTCATATCTTTTAATTGAACTGGAGCAAAGGAAATCTCCCCATATCCTGGCATCTGATCGCATTTGAGGTTGTTCGCCGGCCCTTTCTTTCTTTCTAATAATCAATAATTGTGATTCCCGCCACAGGATCAGATATGGCTCTGGAGACAACCCGAAACTGTTGTAAAATACGAGCTGAAACACACAGCATGTGGGTTTGCAGCAAATGGCTGGAAGGGATCAGTAACCTATAAAAATACCGCAGATGCTTTATCCGGACCAAACCCCGCTCAGATTACTCAGACCCTTTGAAGTTATCGGGTAGACTGGACTATTCACGTGATCAACATACACCCTGTTTGCCCCCAAATTCTCCAAGATGAGATGACACTTTTTTTTCGCACCCACCCCCAAGCTCCATTGATTTCAGCGGCCGTTCTGCGTTTGAAACCAGCGCAGCTCAGATCCGCAATATTTTATGGTACATCCGCTATAAAAGAAGATTCTTAGTGAAAGAGAGCCAAGAGCCATGGCTGGAGAGATGGGATGTTTGCTTTGGAAAGGGAGAAAGCAGGAAAACATAGAGCGTCGCAAAGATTTATCATCGCTTTAATTTTAACATGCTATGATATAGCTATTATTAATTTAATTATTTCCGTATGCTGTTTATGTATATATTATTTTATTTCCGGTCTAACTGAGCCAATCACTAAGTCAATGCAATAAAGTCCCCCCCCCTCAAATTAATGTCCAAACTATTATGAATACGGTTGTTTTTCTTTAATCGAGTTAATGATGTGCTCCGATTCTCACCCGCAATCTCTGTCTGTCTGCTCGTCTGGCTGTCTCCGACCCCTACTGCTATCATTTCTTGTACCGCCTGCACCAAGTGTTACCTTTCGCTTCGTGCCCGCTCTCTCTAGTCTAAATATATTACTACTGTAACAGAAATATAGGACCTGCCGCAGATCTCCAAAGAAATCAAAATGCAAATGTCCAGAGTTTATGGGTGATAATTCCTGAGAACCAACATCGGAGGGAAACCGTTCCCAAGCCTATACCCAAAACGTGAGCTGCCATTAGAAAAGGGCTAATAAATTCCTAGTCAGTATGCATTTATGCAGTGATTACGTGAACTTTGACCCCTGGAGAGTTGCCGCAATTAGCTGCAACGTCCACTACTTTTCCAGATCTACATTGCTTGGACTCCTTATTTGTGCAAACGGTGGATCAGGAGGAAATCAAAACACACGCTACTGAGCTGCTTCCACCATTCCCTCCTGCTTGGTTTCCCATAGGTAGATTCAGAATTTAGGACTGTCACTGAAACCTAAAGAGCTCTTCCATTAGCTCTTGTCCAGCACTGTCCTTGAAAGATATGCTGCAAAAGACCGCTTTAAAATTCATGATCTCTTCCTGAAGGGTTTATTTCGAGAATTCATGCCAATCTATGTTAATTGGTGTTTCATCCAACATTAATTGACAGCGTGAAAACCTGGGGTGGGAGGCGGGGAGCTCTGCCTCTGCAGAAGAGAAGAAAGTGTTTCAAGTTTTTAGTAAACATGGCTTAGCAGAAGAATAATAGGAAAGTTGGAGCTCGCGTAGGGAGGGATGAGGCTGTGATTGTTGCCTTTACCAGAGCCCTGAGATAAACCACTGAGACTCATTCTAAAGTGACCCATCACTGAATTCATTCCTGCTTGAACTTTCGGTGAACCTAAGATTAAACAGGGGTGAGCAGCTAAGCAGTTTGTTGTTAGCTGCCTTTTCAACAAGCCTTTCAGACTGAGTAAATATTGATCGGCTTCAATCTGATTGCCCCAGAGGAAAACACTAAAGCATCTCAATAGCCTCCAAAAGTAAACTTTAAAGGTGAACAGCAGAACCGGCTTAAGTAGGGGAGGAAGATGCTAAACTTCGTTTGCCATGTGGATGCATTGAAGCTCGGGAGCGACAACAGCGTAAAAACAAAGGCATAGGAAGAGATCAATTTAAAAGAGCCTTGTCAAATCATGTTTTGACCCTTCACGATTTTTTTTGGCTGGCTCTCCCTCGCAGAGCAATCGCGCCCGGAAAATCGGTAGAATTTTTTTTTATTCCGCATCCCCTTATTATTGGTTTATCGAACCCAAATTCTAAGTAAATGCGAGTGTTTGAATTTCCTTGGATTTAATCGATTAGGGCGACAACAAGATAAGCGAGGCTTTCCTTTTGGAAAAAGCAGAGGGTTCTTCTCAAATAAATCGCTCGCCAACAGCTTGGCACCGTGACAGCGGGGGCTGAAACATTTAGGGGCTTACTTATTGCTCCTTTTTCTGATACATTAAACCATCAGCGAGAGGATCCAGGTTACACACTCAAATTCCAGCACGTTCAGATACGGTTTTCGATATTGCAATCGCTTCCCTGGCATGCATGTACCACTTGAAGTCAGGCAGGGCTCTGGAAGAGAGCCATCTGTTCTGCTTTGTAGCCTTACACTAATAAACAAAAGGTACAGCATAAGCCAGGCGGGAAAATGAAAGAAATATCTGCCTCTGCTTTGAAGTGCCCCTGCATTCACAAGAACCCTTTGGTCAGCCCTGTGCTATTGCAAGGTCTCTCAGCTCTTGATATGGCCGACGCGGCTGCAAATCACCGCTTGTTTCTTTTGACACTGAAGTGAAGAAAATGCCGTTGATGCTCCATAGAGCCCCCAAGAAGCATCGAGAGGTTTATCTGCAGCTCAGGCTTTGGAGGGGGAGGAAGGAGGGGGGATGCCCAGCAGATGTGCAAGATGTTATTTGTTCGGGCTGAAACTCAAATGACACCAGGAGTCTTACACGACATCACACGTGTCTTTCCTAACATGTCTCTACTTAGCTTGGTGACAGTGCAGGAAAGGGCGTGGGACGTGTTTCATTGAGTTAAAAGCACTAACTTAAATCGAAAACTCTGAGAATTTCTTGAAATTACTTTCAGGGACTAGTTTTTTATTGTTATTGTTACTGCTATTCTTCCTATTATTATTATTAGTGTTGTCGTTGTTTGGAAGAGGACGTGACCACTTGGGTCGGTGGAAGGTCCTGGGCTGTTTTGGCAAGAGCACACTACCAAGACACCTGGAGATGGGAGATCTCTGAAATAAGAGGGGCAAAGGAGTAAAAGGTAGCGCGAGGGTCACCTTTCAAGACACACCAATCACCCAACTTGCCAGGTCTTAATAAAGTGGTGTCCCTGGCAATTTCGAGGGAAGGAGAATGCAGTTCTTGAGTCACCTTTGTCCAAGGGCTAATGAAATGTGAATCTCTCGCATCTTGGCCTGGGATGTGAAGAAAGACTGGTTGAAGACGGTTTCTGCGTTTGAAGCGGGCTGTGTTTATATATGTCAACATGCAGTTGGAGGTGAAAAGGTTAGCACTTGACCCAGGAAGTTCTCGCATTTGTGTTTCAAAAATAGATCTGGTTCAGAAATGCCCTCCTGCTGTAAGAGAGGCGGTTTTCCTATATGTTGGAAGGAAACGTTGTTAATATTGTCATCATAGAGCGCGCGCGCGCGCACACACACACACACACACACACACACACACACACCAAACAGGCTGATGCGATACCGCATACTGGGCACTGTGGAAAGGACACACAGGAGTCCTGGCCTCCGCAAAACAATGGGTAGGAGAAAGGTCTTTTATTGAATAGCATCTCGAAGGCCACGCCAGGAGAATAAGGAAGCTAACTAAGTAGGTGATCAATGACGTCACACATGCACTAAAACAACGTGTACCTGAAACTTGAATATATTTATTACAGACATTTTAGGACCCGTAAATTCTGCTCTGGATTCCATCACTCACAGAACCGCAGAACCTTCAATGATTGTACAGGAAATCAGAAAGATAGTTAGCTCACAAATGACAACTGATAGAACTCAGTGCACCTTCAGTACAGCAAAGCATTGTGCATCATGCAAAGTTCCATACACGAATCACAAAAAATATACATTCATTTGGCCAGTCATCACATTTACGATTAGGCTGTAAAGACACCGAGTCGAAGGAAGGATTACTTTGAAAATAGGAATAGGTGAGGTATTTGGGGGGAGATAAAATACCGTTTTAGGTCCAATATAATCCAGCGCAGATTTCTGAAGGGGGGAGGAGAGGTGGAGCACACCAGTAAGGTTTACAAAACCTAGTGCAATTGAAGCCTTCTTCTGTCCCATAAAAAAAAATGGTGCTACAATTCGAGGTATCTGATTGCAAATTTAACTGATATCATCAGGTTTACCATTATAAAATTGGATCCAGTTTTGAGAATGTACCCACCCTGCTTAATCTAAACATCATTTCTAGAAAATCTGTAAAAAGATAAAGCTCTTGGACAAAGTATTTACAACCAACAAACGCATACACACGAAAAAAGAGAACGCATTAAATTAATGGATGAAAGTTCTATAACTCGTGTAAACACTTTCAATAGTGCATCTCATCATGAGGTCATGTACTCTGATAGCTTTGTGTTTCTGTAGGGGAAAAAATATAGAAACATCCTTGCAATTTGGCTCTCCTGAAACAGGGAGACCCTTATAAATGTGCTAAGGAGACAAAAAAGAAAGCACAACTCCTGCTGGAATGTAAGGAATGAATGTAGGACTAGTTAATTAAGTGGTCATCAAAAACTGGCTTTAGAACCCGTGGTGTTTAGCTCTGCATAAAATAAACAGCCAAGGGAATTTCTAAACCCAAATGCTCACGGAACAAGTTATTTGAACGTCAGGATGACCCGAATATTTAAAAAAATATATTTACTTTAAATCAATGAGGGTATGCTAAAGATGTAGCTATAGGGTGGGGCCCAGGGATATCTCAGTTTGAGGTAGTAAGGACGTCTGAGGTAGAGGAGGCCGGTGAAGGGGTGCACGGGGATGAACTGGACTTTTCTGATGACTCTTCTGCTTTCTCCTCGCACCCCGTGGGGGTAGCCGGGGAAATGGGTAGCAAGCCCTCCTTCTCCCTTTTCTTCTGCTTCATCCTACGGTTCTGAAACCAGATCTTCACCTGCGTCTCGTTAAGTTGCAGCGAAGCAGCGATCTCCACCCTCCTGGCCCTGGTCAGGTACTTGTTGAAGTGGAACTCCTTCTCCAGCTCCGTGAGCTGCTTCGTGGTGAAATTGGTCCTCACCGTGTTGGGCTGCCCCACGTAGCCGTACTCTCCCGCCTTCCCTGTGAAAAGCATAGGGCAAGTTTAAGCAAGTGCGGTGATTTAGAGGTGACATAATCAATGTGTACACACGAGCAGAGCGATATGGAGCAGGAACTCCTCGGGATGCGGGGGAGCCCGGCAGTGAGTGATGGAGTGGGTCGTGCTAAGCCGGAGCCAGCCACTAGTGTCAAAGGAAGCCTGATGAGTGGGCTATGAGTCGCAAGACATATTACCACGGGGGCGGAAATAAGAGCCTGGACTGTCATGATGGCAGGGGGGTGAGCCTGTCCGCGCTGCCTTGCCGGAGATCTCCTTACCTGTAAAAAAAAAAAAAAAAAAAAATCCAGATAAACAGGAGGCCAGGGGGAAGCAAAGGTTGGGGGGGGGGAGGGGCGCTCTGCCTTGTGTCGGCTGCTCCAAAACAGAGAGAAAGAGGAGAGAATCCCCCCCCGCAAAAAAACCAAACTTTGATTGCGACTGACCTGTTTTAGGTGGGTTTCTTTTCACTTTCATCCAGTCAAAGGTCTGCGCTGGAGGCGAGGTCTCTGCGGAGGGGGAGCGCGCGGTGTCCGGATGGGTGGCGTGCAGAGGGGACAGGGGGTGGCTGTACCCGGCCAGGGGCAGGCTCTGCTGCTCGGCTCCGTAGGAGGGGTGCATGTACGGGGCGGGCCCCGCCGAGCCCGCGGCGTAGCTGTGCTGGGCGGGGTGCTGCTGGCCCGCGGGAGGGGAGATGTTGCCCGAGTACAGCGCGGGCGCGCACTGGGGGTACCCGCCGCTGCCATCTGCGTCCTGGCCGAGGGAGTAGGGGCTGTACCCCGCGCTGAAGTTCTGGCTGCCATATCCCGGGCCGCAGCTAGGGTGCGAGTAGGACATGCCCAGGCTGCCGGGGTGCTGGTAGGCGCCCGCCTGGGGGTGGTGCGGGTGCGGGTGCGGGTGGGGGGGGCTGATCTGGACCCCCCTGCCCACCAGGAAGCGCTCGTCCCCCGGGCTGCAGCCATTGGCACTGACCGCGCAGGACTGGAAAGTTGTAATCCCGTGCTCGGGGTGGTGGTAGGCGCGGGCGGAGCAGGTCCCAGCCTCCCCGCTCAGGAGGGGATACTCGAGGAAGGAGCTCATCCTCGCCGTGTCCATCTGTCACGGAGTGACCGGGTCTTCCGCGCCCCGGGTGCCCGTGCCAACTTTCTCACCTCCTCCATGGGGCCAGGAGAAAAGCGAGATGGATGCACAGGGAGCTGGGGACACGTGAGGGCCGCAGCCAATGGCTGCGCCTCCTGCTAAACTTTCCCAGCTCCTGCTGGTGATGGATCACCGTTTCAGTGGCATTTAAATCCCGAGCGCTCCTCCATCAAGGTGACGCGCAGCCACCACCACCTCCCT
>NW_017728886.1:60184222-60195782 GCF_001723895.1 Crocodylus porosus
CCGCTCTTGCCACTGGGAAGCGGGTGGATGTCTCCCTTCCACCCGCCAGGCACAAAAGAGCCGCCCTCCTCCCCCCGGGCTGCTCTCCCGCAGCGCCGTGAACGGGCCAGGGCGGCTTGGAGCCATTGAGTTACTCAGACCCTTGGCTTGGGGGGGAAGGGGGGGATTCCCTGAGATGCACGAGGCGGCCTGCACTCCGCCTCTGTGGCTGCAGAAGGGGCTGGAGGGGCACGTCTTCCTCTGCCTGCCCCAGCTGGGTGGAGATCAGGGCAGAGGCAAGCCACTTGGGCCGCTTACGAGAGAGCTGGCTCCCCCTACCACCCCAGGCATTACCCTGCTTTTCATCACTTGCTCCCCCCAAGTCCCTCTCTCAGCCGGACACCCCCGCCGCAGCCCGGCTGCCTTGCACTCGCTTTCCTCGCCACGGTGGGGAAGAAATCCGGCCCTTTTGTTACATTGTCTCTGCTCCAGAGCCGCACAATGAGGTGGGGGAGGCAGAGCAGGGGCAAATGGAGACCAGCCTGCAGAGCAGGGCTCTATGCCAGCTCTCTTCCCCCTCCCGCCGCCCCCAGCCTCACCCTAGATCTCAGGAGGTCTCGAGGGGGGCATCTCCAAGGCACTGCTGCCCTCCCGGTGCCCTAGGCGCCACTCTGAGGCTCTCCCCATTTCAAGTCTCTCCCCCGAGTCTTTTGCCCCCAGCGCCCAGGCAAGTTTCGGGGCTTCCCCCGGGAGACAAGCGCTCCGCCGAGATGTATTGATTTGCAAAGCGATCGGGGAAGAGGGTTCAGGGCGGCCGATCTCTCCCTAGGACGTGGCCACCTCCGGGCCCGGGGTGCCTGCAGGGCAGCGCTCCAGCGGGATCTGAACGAGTCCAGCTAAACAGGAGTTAAAATCCCCCCCAGGCGGGGGAGCGAGCCCCTTTTCGGCCGAGAGAGCCGGAGCAGGGAGAGGGAGCAGGAGCAGGAGCAGGCCGGAGAGGTGTGCCGCACCCGCAGCCCAGCCAAGCTGTTGTTTTAAAAGAGCAATAAAAATGAATTATGACTAAACGCCTTCTAACTTAATGGTTTTAGACGGGGATCCCCAGCCCCGGCACATACGTAAGAGGGTTTTTATTTGTGCATGTGTTCCTGCAATTGATCTCTTTGATGACATTCTCATTCAGAGAGAGAGTTTGATTTATGAGGCTAGGAAGGATCGCGGCCAGCCCTTCTAGGCATTACCCACGCGGCCCAGCTCCACAACGTGTTGCAGAGCGGGGAAACCACCCTCCTCGCAGCGAGAGGACATCAAGTGCCCCGCGCAACTGGACGCCTCGCCGGCCAGCTCTCCCCGCGCACAGACGCAACACACGGGGATCCCCGCCATCGCCGGGCTCTGGGAACCGCGGCGCTCCCTGCCACCATCTGTTGCTTGATTTTTGGCCCTGGCACTCTCGGCTGGGTTAAAATAGCGACGGGTCTTCCAATGCAATCCTCCGTGGGGGTTTTATACCGCGCCACGAACGGGGCAGCGGGCCGCCGAGCGGGCTCCATTGAAATTTAAACGAATGAAGCAAGAGTTTGGCAACCGCGAAGAGGTTTAGGGAGAAAAAGCCTCCGCAGAGCCCCGGGAGGAATCGCGTTAGCACAGTCTGCAGCCTTCCGAAACTCAGCCCTATTCCTCCCCCCCCCCATAATAACACTTGTAATTTTTTTTATTTCTTTTTTTTTTTTTTGTAGGTTTGTTTTCTCGGACGCGTTGAGCACATGGGAGCTAAGCAATCGCGCACTGCGCTTGTATTTTTAAAGAAGTTTTCCTTAAAACGAATTGTTGGACGCACGGAGGTTTAGCTTGGCGATTTCTAACCAGCCTTTTCCTCCAGCAAGAGGCCAGTGTCTCTAGCCAAGCATTCCTGCCATTTCCTTTGGATTATATTTGGTCTGTAACGGAGAAAGCTGCACGTTTGTTTGGTTGGTTGGGGGTTTGGGGTTGGTTTTTTGTTTTTGTTTTTGGTTTTGGTTTTTGTTCTGTTACAGTTTAGAAAACCCGAAATTTGTATTCACACGCAGATAATAGAAGCTCTTCGATATATGCCCAGGTTAAAAGGAAGAAATCGTGTAAGCTTTGAGCGCAGGCTTTATACTAATAATTATTATTGCTTGTAAGAATCCTTTCAATAAAGAATTGGAATGTGCTTTTTTCTCTCTAATAAATATGTCACGTTACCAAAAGGAGAGAGGTTGTGAGCGGATTGTTTAATTTTATTTCCGAAGTTAAATTAGGAGAGGGAGGAGGAAAAAAAGCAGCAGCAGCAGACCCGTTAGATTACCAGTGGTGAGGGAGAGAGAGGGTGGAAGAAAAAGAGAAAGCTACTTGTAGCAAACAAGAATTTATTCTACCAAAAATACTTATGACAACGCATCCTAATGCAATACAAAAATAAAAAGAAAGTGACGATACAATTCTATATGATCACTTTCTTACAGGCCTCAGATATTGCTTTCATAGAAGGACCTAGGATGTGGCTAGGTTAAACTGAACACAACTAAAACTCCGTAAGAAACGGTAAAATGGCTCTCCGACACAGCAAAGGGAATTAAGAAACAGAAAATACTGACCAGGAAAAAGGAAAATAAAATTAAGTCATTTCAAAAAGGAAGGCAGAACCCTTGGCGAGAGGAGGTCTTGACTTTTCTCAGTAATTCAGGTGCTGCAAGTCAATTGTGGTGAGTGTGTCCGTAAAAAAGTCAAAACTGTCAGCAGAGATATCTACAGGACTGTCCAGAGATCCTGGCAAACTGGGGGAAACTGCATCTGAAAGCTGTAGGCATGAATCTGTGGAGAAAACGTTAAAGTCCTGTAAAGAAGGGACATCCAGGGCCTCAGGACTGTCATTGTTCAGGCCAGCTGCACAGTTCTGGGCCATTGTTGATAGGCAGTTCTGAACAGTGGGTGACTGATGCTGAAAATGTTTCAGATTTTTCTCATTGCTTGTTAAAGGCGAAACTGGGAAACTTTGGGACTCTCCATTGTGTACATTCTGAGCCTGCTGTTGAGATAGTGCATTTTGCTGAAAAGTGTAACCTTCCCTTTCCAAAAGAGCCCCTGAGACATTATTGAGGGCTTGTTCAAAGAGGGATTTCTCCTCTTCCTCTTCTGCTTTCTCGGTGTCCTCTAAACTCTTAAATTTCCCCTCACTGTTTTGGTTCTCCTTACACTGGGTCTGTCTCTTGTGCTTCATCCTCCTGTTCTGGAACCAGACTTTGACTTGTCTCTCAGTCAAATCCAGCAAGGCTGCAATCTCGACTCTCCTCGGTCTGCAGAGATACTTGTTGAAATGAAATTCTTTTTCCAGCTCCAAGAGCTGGGTGTTGGTGTAAGCCGTCCTCAGCCTCCTGGAGCCACCGTTCCCACTATCGGGGATTTCAAGGGAGTCTGCAAAAAGCAAGCACACAGGCAAACAAACAACGCCAGATAAATGCACGGGCTGGATCGCAACCCCCAGGCGCCCTCCACTCCGCGAGGGGGGAAATATATAGGTATATATAGCATAAAATATCAACTGCAACAAAATGGCCGCCCTTGGATGCAGTAAACCCATTGTGTTGCTCTCCTGTGCGCCCGGTGCTGTGGATCCCTTTCCCCTTCAATAAAATCATCGCACCTCGCTCCCAGACCTCCCCACACCAGAGCAAACTTTATATTAGCCATACTACAATTTATAATTAATGCATCAGCTGCTTAGCTGAGCAAGAGCAATCTATCACTCTTCATTACTGTCAAATATCCTAACTCTAGGACAGCAAGACAAGGGGAGGTCAGCTCCAACTCAAATAAATCATCCCGCATTACACAAGTTGGGGAAAGTTGGGGGGCTTCAGAGCACGGTGGAGCCCGCCAGCGCCTTCCCTCCTCCTCCGCCAACCCATTTCCAGTGCCTCCCAGTTCAGCTGGGGAAAATCCAGCAGATCCAGAGGGAAAGTCTTTGAACTGACCTTTGTGGCTCAGGCAGGCTGGTCCAGTGGCGGAGGCTGAGGCCGTGGCGAGCGGGAGGGCAGTTTTCTTGGAGGCTTTTTTCTCTTTCATCCAGGGGTACTCCGGAGGCTGCAGGGCGCCCGTTGGCACCGGGCTGCTGCTGCTGCCATTGGGGCTCTGCCTGGGGCGGCTGCTGCTGCCGTGGCGAGGGTGGCTGCCTGGGTTCAGGCTGGGGATGGTCTGCTCAAAAGGAGGAGGAATCAGTGTCGAGTGTGAAAGCGTCGAGTTCTTGATTGATGAACTTTGAAATGTATCACCGACAGGGGGAAAAGATGTCAGGCACTCAGCAAGCGATGGCTGACTATTGATAAAACCAATCTCTCGCTCAAATTCGAAATTCATGGCCTTCAACTCGCAGCCCCCTTGGAGAAAAAGTTCCCTCTGATTTCGGGGGCTGTTGGGGGGGAAGGCCCGGGCGAAAGGAGAGAGAGAAGAAAAAATAGATCATAGAAGATCGCTGGTGGGGTGTTTTTTTTCTAATTCACTGATTACAGCCGTATGGGGACCGTGCTACTATTAAACTATTGAATTCATGGAGACAAGGTTGAAATTGGACCGAATTGGCTGTCACATGATTGCCTCTGCCCAATGACAATTTGGGCTTTAATCAAAAGAAGCCACTGTCTGTTTGATTGATCCAAAAAAGTCGGGAAGGAACGCCTCATTGGGGGCCAGAAAGGCTTTATTTACACTTTTTTAGGGGGGAAATCCTAGACCTGGAGTGCTCCCCTTGGCGTCCCCGAGCGAAGGGCTCGGCGTGGGGTGCGCGGGTTGGTGTGTGCCGGTGGCTTGTCCTGCAGACTGCCGTGTGCCCCCCCCCCCGCCTCCTCCCGCACACTCCTTCTCATTGTTTGGGACTGTCAGGAAAACGCTTTGCACCTCACAAATCATTTAAGCACCTCAATCTGACGCCTTGAGTCATTAACAAAGTAATCCATTAATCTTCAAAGTTTTGACACCGCCGGGCCCCCACATAAGAAGTTGCACCCAGGCAGGACTCGCAGGCAGAGAGCCCTCCTTTTTTCCTGGGGAATAGCACTTCCTCGAAACTAGTGTCTTGCTCCCGAGTTGGCCTCTTTTCTCGTCTTTTTTTTTTTTTAATTGGCTGTACAGTATGGAGAACAATTGACCGCCGATCTCCGATCCCATTGTTTAGCTGGATTTTTCCTTTGCAGCCTCGCTCCTTATGGGAAGACTAAGCTAGAAAGGAGCTTTCTGGTTCCTGCCTTCCCACTGCAGTTGACTTCACAGGAGTGGACCGTAAAAAACAAAATACAGATTATATAAATACACAGAAGTATATGCGCTGTGAATTATTTTTTTTTCCCACAAACTCCAGGGCATTAGCTAGATTCGCGACCGCTGACCTATTTTGCTTAATAACCGTAGTAAACTGGGTCTGGTGAGTATTTTCGATTCCAAGGAAATGTACTGGAGACGAGTGTCTGAATGTCTTTTTTTTTTTTTTTTTTTTTTTTTTAATGTGGTAGGCAAGGAAAAAAATGCTAGCAGGATTGTAATGTGAATAACTGTACACGCTCCGGGAGCATTGGCTCTGTTCGCAGTCGTTTCAATGTGCCACTTACTGGACTGATTACATGCTCTGGTCTGGCACAAGCTTTTTTTTCTCAAGCAAATCCAGAAGAGCGATGAAAATGATTACGAGAAGAGAGCGGATAATAATAATTAGGATGATGATGATGATGATGATGATGATAGCACTGCATTGGACACGTCTGAAGTTCTCCTTTGCTCAGAGCCCAAGCCAGGGACTGCGTTTCCTGTCGTTATTTGTATTCAAGATGAAAACTGGAAGATCTGTGCCTTGTAAAAAATATATATGTGTGTGTGTGTGTGTGTGTGTGTATTCTTATGTAGCCCACAGAGCACGGCGGGGGCTTGGGCTTGCCTTTACTGTTCCAGCCATCACGAGAATCTTTGTAAGTGGCTAAAATAATAAACCGATCAGTAGAGCTCCAGTCTGTACAATGTTGATCCAAAATCCTAGGTTTTCGCTTAATAAACCCACAAGCTGGAAGGGACTGGGAGGGGGGAGGGGTTGGGATATTGTTAAGTCGTTCTTTTTTTTTTCCCTGGGTTGCTTGTTTAAATAAAATATAGATCGAGACTTGTCATTTAATCCCTAAAAAGGGGCTGCCTTACAAATATAGATGCTGTTGGAAAATGCAAGGGGTTTAATTTTCTTGCTTTTACTCCAAACAAAGCTCTGGTGATGCCTGCGCGCGATCAATCTTGTCCGCCAAAAGGTTTGACAGCTACTGGCCCTTATGACCACATTTAAAGCTTCTTGCTCTTTCCAAGATCAAATGTGGCCGAGAAAAGCGGGAGAGCAAGAAACGCAAGTAAACAGGGAAAAGGGCTGCTTGTAAAATGTGCTTTCACAGGCTTCTCAGGGCTGTGCGACCAGTGCAACCCGGTTTTACCTTAATGATGCCAACTTTGGATCTACTTTCACTTGAAAACGTTGCGATTCCCAGTAGGAGGATAATATTGGGATTAACAGTAGGCTGAAAGGGAGAGGCTTGGAGTGTAACAAGGCTTTGTGAGTAAAACCTGTGTGGGTGGACGTATTCTGCACATTTTTCCTGGTGGCCGATCTAATACAAAAACCACCTGGAAGAGACCTTTCTATGGACGGGAAACGCCGAAATCTTGTAAAAACCAACTGCTATGCTTGTAGCAATGGGTTTTAGCCGGCAGCAGTCTTTTAAACTCCAGAACGTTGTTTGCAATGGAGAGATTTAAAAATTGCATCCTATCTTTGCTGGAAAGCTGGGGAAAATCACTGAACTTCCGAAAGAGTGGAAGGGGAATGGGAAATCCTCTCTCTTTTTTTAGCATGAACTTAGTTTTCTGTGCTGAAGCAGCGACACGTTAAGATTTCTATCATTTCCTTTGATTTTATTTAACCGGTTTACAACAAGGGGTGGGGGAGGGCGCTGGTTTTAAACGAGGAAAATGTCGCCTATAATCTTTTATCAGTTGCCAAAAGATTCTTTTTTCCTGTGTCAAAATTAATAGTCAGTCGTTGGTCTGTATTAATCATTAATTGCAATTCAATCACCGATATCAGACGGTAGCCAGCCTCTTTCCGTTTGAAGTATCTCCGTGTACAAAATAAATCTGTATAATATACAAAATCCCTTTCTGTGGCTCCCAGTGTTATATATATTTATGCAGAAGAGCTCTATGCAGATGCATGGCTGCATTAGAGTCGTTTCAGCATCAAGCAAGGATGGATCTCGGAACAAGATAAAGACTAAAGATTCATAATATTTCTGAGAGACCAAAATGGCGACATTTTTTTGCTGTGCACTAAAAGATACAGATGGTGAACAGCGTAGGTTACTATCTTTGCGGTATATGAGTATGTCTTTGTACACATACATATACCCATATTTCACCCTCGTCTCTTAGGGTCCATTCTAGTTTCAGCTCTCAAACTTGAAATTAAAAACTGTGGACGTTTGGGAGGTTTGCAAAAAAAAATACCTGATTTGAATACGTGAAGTCTCTTCTCTGGGTTGTACTTTATAGAGATCCCCTTCGGATTGTCCTTGCAGTGGGAGCTATTTTTGGAAAGGCTGTTGTCCAAAGCCATTCGGAAAGCAAATATTCTGAAACATTGCTTTCTTTTCTTTTATTATTGGAAAGCTAGCGAGCTCCCTCATCCCCTCCCCCATCGGGTCCAGAAAGGGGAGGAGGTAGAGCGGAGAAGGAAGTCAGAATAGCAAAAATGGGGGGAAAAATACAAAAATCAGGTCATTTTAGTAAAGAAGGAGAGGGGACTATACGAGACGGATGTGTTCATTTTAAATATTCCCAGCCACATTTGGGATCTTGATGACGGGCCTGGGCTACCAGGGTTGCTCCCGAGTCAGTGTAAACAAGCCGCAGTAGCTCTTTGAGGGCTGCTTCTCCAAGGCTGGGGTGATTGATGGTGCTCCGCACCGTCCCCCTCTCCCTTCCGAATTCGTGCCAGCCAATTATAATGGCACATTATTTTATTCTCGGCTCTGTTTGTCTTCACTTGGTCCCCTCCCTCTTCCCCGCACAAAGTAACAGTCCCCGGCTTGTCTCTTTCCAGCGTGGGAGGAAAAAGTGTGGGAGTAGAAAGCTCCCTGCTTTGCCCAGGCCCCCAGTGCAGAGGCGGAAGGGGCCTTTCCATGGGAAGGCTGGGGAAGAGTGGGCTCCCTCGGGGGGAAGGAAAAACCGAGGGTCCAACATGGCGAGAGGCGAGAGAGCAGGGAGCAGGCTCCCGAGCCCAGCCGCAGCCCGGGCACCTGAGCGCTGTGCGGGGCATTGCTGCTGGCTTTGTTTCTGCCCGGCTCAGACACGAGTCACCCCGCCGCCGCCGCGCAGCTCAGCACCTACTGCTGCGGACACAAAAGGCGGATCGCTGCCATCCGTGATATTTTCAACGCCGGAGCTGTCACAGCTCATAAGACACATTGGGATTTACCGCTACACAGCAGGTTTTAAACCCTGATAAGCAAAATCGCAGAAGCTAGAGGGTCCTTGGGCTGGGCTATGGGAATCTCGTGTATGTAGAGACCCGGTGGCTTCCTCGTCACATGATGTGCGGCTTTTTTTTTTTTTTTTTAAGCAAATAATATTTTCTTAACTCTTTGTTATTCAGAATAAAAACTTTATTTTTTTCAGAACGTGAGCAGCAAGGAATGTATAACTTTCAAAACAAATCTAGTGTTTTCAGGTTTACACATTTGCCGTTTTGCTGGATGTTACAAAGCATTAATTATTCAAATTGTGATCTATGTCTCTTTTTTTTCCTCCCAGATCTTATTGCATCATTATATTTACTTTTTCATAAAGGACTTAGAGTTTCCTTCCAAACGATATTTCCTACGTGTGCCAATATGCCATCTAACATACGGCCTCCTGAATATTCAGGGTACAGAATTTTTTTAATATATATATAAATATGAACAGATGGGGATAAATAAAATTTTAAACACTTAGATTATTCAATGTTTGCAAAAAAAATATAAATAAATCTGAATGTTCACCAGCATACACACATTGAAAGACTTACACGTATTAATAATTGTCCAGGGAATCCCTGTTCAAGCGCCTTTGATGTCTTTCTCGCTATTTAAAAGAAGTGCAATAAAAAAAATTGCTTCCCCGCGGGATCAATCATGTACGAACAAATTCACATTTCAGAATCATTTGTATAGAAAATTTGTTCATATACCCTGTTTTGATAAAAGTGTAGAAGGTAAAGTATAAAGCCTATGTATACTCCCAAAGCGAGACACAAGGCTACAGTTCAAGAAGATAAATATTCACTATTGAAACTATAGAGCAATTCAAGCAACAAATATTGCTACGTCACAGAAACTAGAAAACGCTTTTACCAAAGGAAACAAAACAAACCCAAACAAAAAACCAAAACAAAACAAAAGGGGGAGGGCCTGGAGGGACGGAAAGTACTTTAAAAAAGTTGGGGGACTCCACGTTTCACTCAGTAACTCCTGTCTATTACAGATGCGTGAGTTTGGGCGCTTCCTGAATTCTTCCCTGAGAAGGATGGTGAGAAGTAAGGTCTGTGTATGTTGGGTGTGGATCACAAGGTCCATGGTGGTGATTGTTGGTCATTGGGCCAGCCCCACTGTAGTCCATGTTGGCAGAGGAAGGATGAGGGAGATGAGTTAGACCAAAGATGGAAGGGCCAGTATTTGTCATGGTCTCCACATAGTTGCCCCCCACATAGACGGGGCTTCCCTGTATATGTGGATTCCCATAACCGTTGCCTTGAAGAGGATGAGTATCATATTCAGGAGTAACCGCTGCTGTCCCCGTGTATCTCTTTTGAGGAGGCGGGCAATTATTGAGAGGAGTCGGATATGATGCAGGGATGCCATAGGTGTTTTGATGAGGCTTGTTAAATGATGGAGGCGACTGGGGCTCGTAGGGAACACTGTTTACTAAAGAATGCATAGAGTTTAGATACCCCCCAGCAGCGGGAGGTACAGGACTTCTGCTTGGGGACTGTCCTCCTGAAGAGGTCATCATGCCCTTTCCCTTTTGATCCTTTTTGTATTTCATTCTGCGGTTTTGAAACCATATTTTGATCTGTCTCTCTGTGAGATTGAGCAAATTAGCCATCTCTACCCTTCGTGGCCTGCACAGATATCTATTGAAGTGGAACTCCTTTTCCAGTTCTACCAGCTGGGCACTTGTGTAAGCTGTGCGTGCTCTTTTAGAGGAGGCTTGCCCTGGAGGGCTTTTATCACCAGCGCAACTCTCACCTATGTAAATCACACAAAGAATACAATAAGCATGGTGGAACCTGAACACAGCGACCAGAAACAATGCCTGTCCAGACACCATGGCTAGGAGTGGTGTCTGGAGATTCCGGCTAGCTGGCCTAAGAATATCCCGGTCGAATAAATCATTCTAGAGCTAAAACATACGGAAATACAAGCCTTAACTATCTCACGATGATTTCCCCTCACCATGGAAGTGGCACTCCATGACTATAGCTGCCTCCATTAACAACAACAGCAAATACCATAATTTCCCTGAAATAACATTTATACAAGACAAGAAGATGCAAAAAAAGCGAGTAGCAGGAATTCTTCATGCACACATCTGGCTGTTCTTTACATAAGGCACGTACTGGTTTCAAAACAGGCTAGGGGATTTAGATACTTTCCTTTCTTGGAAAATAGGGGCCCAAATCCCCTGGATTGCTTTGAGAACCTGAACATACAAACAGGGACCTTATACGTACGCATGCATATATCATGTATGCAATATACACAACAAGTATAAGATCAAAATGCTATAGCATATATGGTATATATATACACAGACCTTCATATATGTGAATATGTATGTATGCATATACATTAATATATGCACCTTATATACAAACTATGTACACATATATGTGTATATGTGTGCACATATGCACACACACATATCTACCTAGTTTGTATATACATACACACATAAACATATTGCTTTTTTAAATCATACATGATTTAAAACAGTAAAATGTAAGATTTTACATGTAAGTGCCAAATAGTAAAATGTAAGATTATCCAAGTTTAGGAAATACATTAAAGATTACATCCCAAAGTGTTTGGAATCCATTTCTAGGGGACACTAAAAAGGGAGGAAGCAGTTAATATAAATAGAATGCCTAGGGATTGACCCTCACACTCCTATCATCTATTTGTCTTCCCTTACATAATAACAGTGTTGAGATACATGATTATCCCTCAAATAATATTTGATGGACCTGACTTTATTGTACTCGGAACTGATCTTTGTTTACCAGACTTGTAACTTTGCCAACCCATCTGCTAAAATAAGACTGGGTTCTGAATATAAGTAAAGCATTGATCCTGACTGGAGATGATTATGAGCTATTTTATTCGTATTACACTTCAGCAGGGATAGGTCAGTGTCTTATTAATATAATAACACTGTGCCAACAAAATACTCAGATCGGAAGTCTGGCTAAAGGCCTGGGCCTCTGTATATTGACATAATC
>NW_017728886.1:60195793-60212289 GCF_001723895.1 Crocodylus porosus
TTTTGGTTTTGGTTTTTGTTCTGTTACAGTTTAGAAAACCCGAAATTTGTATTCACACGCAGATAATAGAAGCTCTTCGATATATGCCCAGGTTAAAAGGAAGAAATCGTGTAAGCTTTGAGCGCAGGCTTTATACTAATAATTATTATTGCTTGTAAGAATCCTTTCAATAAAGAATTGGAATGTGCTTTTTTCTCTCTAATAAATATGTCACGTTACCAAAAGGAGAGAGGTTGTGAGCGGATTGTTTAATTTTATTTCCGAAGTTAAATTAGGAGAGGGAGGAGGAAAAAAAGCAGCAGCAGCAGACCCGTTAGATTACCAGTGGTGAGGGAGAGAGAGGGTGGAAGAAAAAGAGAAAGCTACTTGTAGCAAACAAGAATTTATTCTACCAAAAATACTTATGACAACGCATCCTAATGCAATACAAAAATAAAAAGAAAGTGACGATACAATTCTATATGATCACTTTCTTACAGGCCTCAGATATTGCTTTCATAGAAGGACCTAGGATGTGGCTAGGTTAAACTGAACACAACTAAAACTCCGTAAGAAACGGTAAAATGGCTCTCCGACACAGCAAAGGGAATTAAGAAACAGAAAATACTGACCAGGAAAAAGGAAAATAAAATTAAGTCATTTCAAAAAGGAAGGCAGAACCCTTGGCGAGAGGAGGTCTTGACTTTTCTCAGTAATTCAGGTGCTGCAAGTCAATTGTGGTGAGTGTGTCCGTAAAAAAGTCAAAACTGTCAGCAGAGATATCTACAGGACTGTCCAGAGATCCTGGCAAACTGGGGGAAACTGCATCTGAAAGCTGTAGGCATGAATCTGTGGAGAAAACGTTAAAGTCCTGTAAAGAAGGGACATCCAGGGCCTCAGGACTGTCATTGTTCAGGCCAGCTGCACAGTTCTGGGCCATTGTTGATAGGCAGTTCTGAACAGTGGGTGACTGATGCTGAAAATGTTTCAGATTTTTCTCATTGCTTGTTAAAGGCGAAACTGGGAAACTTTGGGACTCTCCATTGTGTACATTCTGAGCCTGCTGTTGAGATAGTGCATTTTGCTGAAAAGTGTAACCTTCCCTTTCCAAAAGAGCCCCTGAGACATTATTGAGGGCTTGTTCAAAGAGGGATTTCTCCTCTTCCTCTTCTGCTTTCTCGGTGTCCTCTAAACTCTTAAATTTCCCCTCACTGTTTTGGTTCTCCTTACACTGGGTCTGTCTCTTGTGCTTCATCCTCCTGTTCTGGAACCAGACTTTGACTTGTCTCTCAGTCAAATCCAGCAAGGCTGCAATCTCGACTCTCCTCGGTCTGCAGAGATACTTGTTGAAATGAAATTCTTTTTCCAGCTCCAAGAGCTGGGTGTTGGTGTAAGCCGTCCTCAGCCTCCTGGAGCCACCGTTCCCACTATCGGGGATTTCAAGGGAGTCTGCAAAAAGCAAGCACACAGGCAAACAAACAACGCCAGATAAATGCACGGGCTGGATCGCAACCCCCAGGCGCCCTCCACTCCGCGAGGGGGGAAATATATAGGTATATATAGCATAAAATATCAACTGCAACAAAATGGCCGCCCTTGGATGCAGTAAACCCATTGTGTTGCTCTCCTGTGCGCCCGGTGCTGTGGATCCCTTTCCCCTTCAATAAAATCATCGCACCTCGCTCCCAGACCTCCCCACACCAGAGCAAACTTTATATTAGCCATACTACAATTTATAATTAATGCATCAGCTGCTTAGCTGAGCAAGAGCAATCTATCACTCTTCATTACTGTCAAATATCCTAACTCTAGGACAGCAAGACAAGGGGAGGTCAGCTCCAACTCAAATAAATCATCCCGCATTACACAAGTTGGGGAAAGTTGGGGGGCTTCAGAGCACGGTGGAGCCCGCCAGCGCCTTCCCTCCTCCTCCGCCAACCCATTTCCAGTGCCTCCCAGTTCAGCTGGGGAAAATCCAGCAGATCCAGAGGGAAAGTCTTTGAACTGACCTTTGTGGCTCAGGCAGGCTGGTCCAGTGGCGGAGGCTGAGGCCGTGGCGAGCGGGAGGGCAGTTTTCTTGGAGGCTTTTTTCTCTTTCATCCAGGGGTACTCCGGAGGCTGCAGGGCGCCCGTTGGCACCGGGCTGCTGCTGCTGCCATTGGGGCTCTGCCTGGGGCGGCTGCTGCTGCCGTGGCGAGGGTGGCTGCCTGGGTTCAGGCTGGGGATGGTCTGCTCAAAAGGAGGAGGAATCAGTGTCGAGTGTGAAAGCGTCGAGTTCTTGATTGATGAACTTTGAAATGTATCACCGACAGGGGGAAAAGATGTCAGGCACTCAGCAAGCGATGGCTGACTATTGATAAAACCAATCTCTCGCTCAAATTCGAAATTCATGGCCTTCAACTCGCAGCCCCCTTGGAGAAAAAGTTCCCTCTGATTTCGGGGGCTGTTGGGGGGGAAGGCCCGGGCGAAAGGAGAGAGAGAAGAAAAAATAGATCATAGAAGATCGCTGGTGGGGTGTTTTTTTTCTAATTCACTGATTACAGCCGTATGGGGACCGTGCTACTATTAAACTATTGAATTCATGGAGACAAGGTTGAAATTGGACCGAATTGGCTGTCACATGATTGCCTCTGCCCAATGACAATTTGGGCTTTAATCAAAAGAAGCCACTGTCTGTTTGATTGATCCAAAAAAGTCGGGAAGGAACGCCTCATTGGGGGCCAGAAAGGCTTTATTTACACTTTTTTAGGGGGGAAATCCTAGACCTGGAGTGCTCCCCTTGGCGTCCCCGAGCGAAGGGCTCGGCGTGGGGTGCGCGGGTTGGTGTGTGCCGGTGGCTTGTCCTGCAGACTGCCGTGTGCCCCCCCCCCCGCCTCCTCCCGCACACTCCTTCTCATTGTTTGGGACTGTCAGGAAAACGCTTTGCACCTCACAAATCATTTAAGCACCTCAATCTGACGCCTTGAGTCATTAACAAAGTAATCCATTAATCTTCAAAGTTTTGACACCGCCGGGCCCCCACATAAGAAGTTGCACCCAGGCAGGACTCGCAGGCAGAGAGCCCTCCTTTTTTCCTGGGGAATAGCACTTCCTCGAAACTAGTGTCTTGCTCCCGAGTTGGCCTCTTTTCTCGTCTTTTTTTTTTTTTAATTGGCTGTACAGTATGGAGAACAATTGACCGCCGATCTCCGATCCCATTGTTTAGCTGGATTTTTCCTTTGCAGCCTCGCTCCTTATGGGAAGACTAAGCTAGAAAGGAGCTTTCTGGTTCCTGCCTTCCCACTGCAGTTGACTTCACAGGAGTGGACCGTAAAAAACAAAATACAGATTATATAAATACACAGAAGTATATGCGCTGTGAATTATTTTTTTTTCCCACAAACTCCAGGGCATTAGCTAGATTCGCGACCGCTGACCTATTTTGCTTAATAACCGTAGTAAACTGGGTCTGGTGAGTATTTTCGATTCCAAGGAAATGTACTGGAGACGAGTGTCTGAATGTCTTTTTTTTTTTTTTTTTTTTTTTTTTAATGTGGTAGGCAAGGAAAAAAATGCTAGCAGGATTGTAATGTGAATAACTGTACACGCTCCGGGAGCATTGGCTCTGTTCGCAGTCGTTTCAATGTGCCACTTACTGGACTGATTACATGCTCTGGTCTGGCACAAGCTTTTTTTTCTCAAGCAAATCCAGAAGAGCGATGAAAATGATTACGAGAAGAGAGCGGATAATAATAATTAGGATGATGATGATGATGATGATGATGATAGCACTGCATTGGACACGTCTGAAGTTCTCCTTTGCTCAGAGCCCAAGCCAGGGACTGCGTTTCCTGTCGTTATTTGTATTCAAGATGAAAACTGGAAGATCTGTGCCTTGTAAAAAATATATATGTGTGTGTGTGTGTGTGTGTGTGTATTCTTATGTAGCCCACAGAGCACGGCGGGGGCTTGGGCTTGCCTTTACTGTTCCAGCCATCACGAGAATCTTTGTAAGTGGCTAAAATAATAAACCGATCAGTAGAGCTCCAGTCTGTACAATGTTGATCCAAAATCCTAGGTTTTCGCTTAATAAACCCACAAGCTGGAAGGGACTGGGAGGGGGGAGGGGTTGGGATATTGTTAAGTCGTTCTTTTTTTTTTCCCTGGGTTGCTTGTTTAAATAAAATATAGATCGAGACTTGTCATTTAATCCCTAAAAAGGGGCTGCCTTACAAATATAGATGCTGTTGGAAAATGCAAGGGGTTTAATTTTCTTGCTTTTACTCCAAACAAAGCTCTGGTGATGCCTGCGCGCGATCAATCTTGTCCGCCAAAAGGTTTGACAGCTACTGGCCCTTATGACCACATTTAAAGCTTCTTGCTCTTTCCAAGATCAAATGTGGCCGAGAAAAGCGGGAGAGCAAGAAACGCAAGTAAACAGGGAAAAGGGCTGCTTGTAAAATGTGCTTTCACAGGCTTCTCAGGGCTGTGCGACCAGTGCAACCCGGTTTTACCTTAATGATGCCAACTTTGGATCTACTTTCACTTGAAAACGTTGCGATTCCCAGTAGGAGGATAATATTGGGATTAACAGTAGGCTGAAAGGGAGAGGCTTGGAGTGTAACAAGGCTTTGTGAGTAAAACCTGTGTGGGTGGACGTATTCTGCACATTTTTCCTGGTGGCCGATCTAATACAAAAACCACCTGGAAGAGACCTTTCTATGGACGGGAAACGCCGAAATCTTGTAAAAACCAACTGCTATGCTTGTAGCAATGGGTTTTAGCCGGCAGCAGTCTTTTAAACTCCAGAACGTTGTTTGCAATGGAGAGATTTAAAAATTGCATCCTATCTTTGCTGGAAAGCTGGGGAAAATCACTGAACTTCCGAAAGAGTGGAAGGGGAATGGGAAATCCTCTCTCTTTTTTTAGCATGAACTTAGTTTTCTGTGCTGAAGCAGCGACACGTTAAGATTTCTATCATTTCCTTTGATTTTATTTAACCGGTTTACAACAAGGGGTGGGGGAGGGCGCTGGTTTTAAACGAGGAAAATGTCGCCTATAATCTTTTATCAGTTGCCAAAAGATTCTTTTTTCCTGTGTCAAAATTAATAGTCAGTCGTTGGTCTGTATTAATCATTAATTGCAATTCAATCACCGATATCAGACGGTAGCCAGCCTCTTTCCGTTTGAAGTATCTCCGTGTACAAAATAAATCTGTATAATATACAAAATCCCTTTCTGTGGCTCCCAGTGTTATATATATTTATGCAGAAGAGCTCTATGCAGATGCATGGCTGCATTAGAGTCGTTTCAGCATCAAGCAAGGATGGATCTCGGAACAAGATAAAGACTAAAGATTCATAATATTTCTGAGAGACCAAAATGGCGACATTTTTTTGCTGTGCACTAAAAGATACAGATGGTGAACAGCGTAGGTTACTATCTTTGCGGTATATGAGTATGTCTTTGTACACATACATATACCCATATTTCACCCTCGTCTCTTAGGGTCCATTCTAGTTTCAGCTCTCAAACTTGAAATTAAAAACTGTGGACGTTTGGGAGGTTTGCAAAAAAAAATACCTGATTTGAATACGTGAAGTCTCTTCTCTGGGTTGTACTTTATAGAGATCCCCTTCGGATTGTCCTTGCAGTGGGAGCTATTTTTGGAAAGGCTGTTGTCCAAAGCCATTCGGAAAGCAAATATTCTGAAACATTGCTTTCTTTTCTTTTATTATTGGAAAGCTAGCGAGCTCCCTCATCCCCTCCCCCATCGGGTCCAGAAAGGGGAGGAGGTAGAGCGGAGAAGGAAGTCAGAATAGCAAAAATGGGGGGAAAAATACAAAAATCAGGTCATTTTAGTAAAGAAGGAGAGGGGACTATACGAGACGGATGTGTTCATTTTAAATATTCCCAGCCACATTTGGGATCTTGATGACGGGCCTGGGCTACCAGGGTTGCTCCCGAGTCAGTGTAAACAAGCCGCAGTAGCTCTTTGAGGGCTGCTTCTCCAAGGCTGGGGTGATTGATGGTGCTCCGCACCGTCCCCCTCTCCCTTCCGAATTCGTGCCAGCCAATTATAATGGCACATTATTTTATTCTCGGCTCTGTTTGTCTTCACTTGGTCCCCTCCCTCTTCCCCGCACAAAGTAACAGTCCCCGGCTTGTCTCTTTCCAGCGTGGGAGGAAAAAGTGTGGGAGTAGAAAGCTCCCTGCTTTGCCCAGGCCCCCAGTGCAGAGGCGGAAGGGGCCTTTCCATGGGAAGGCTGGGGAAGAGTGGGCTCCCTCGGGGGGAAGGAAAAACCGAGGGTCCAACATGGCGAGAGGCGAGAGAGCAGGGAGCAGGCTCCCGAGCCCAGCCGCAGCCCGGGCACCTGAGCGCTGTGCGGGGCATTGCTGCTGGCTTTGTTTCTGCCCGGCTCAGACACGAGTCACCCCGCCGCCGCCGCGCAGCTCAGCACCTACTGCTGCGGACACAAAAGGCGGATCGCTGCCATCCGTGATATTTTCAACGCCGGAGCTGTCACAGCTCATAAGACACATTGGGATTTACCGCTACACAGCAGGTTTTAAACCCTGATAAGCAAAATCGCAGAAGCTAGAGGGTCCTTGGGCTGGGCTATGGGAATCTCGTGTATGTAGAGACCCGGTGGCTTCCTCGTCACATGATGTGCGGCTTTTTTTTTTTTTTTTTAAGCAAATAATATTTTCTTAACTCTTTGTTATTCAGAATAAAAACTTTATTTTTTTCAGAACGTGAGCAGCAAGGAATGTATAACTTTCAAAACAAATCTAGTGTTTTCAGGTTTACACATTTGCCGTTTTGCTGGATGTTACAAAGCATTAATTATTCAAATTGTGATCTATGTCTCTTTTTTTTCCTCCCAGATCTTATTGCATCATTATATTTACTTTTTCATAAAGGACTTAGAGTTTCCTTCCAAACGATATTTCCTACGTGTGCCAATATGCCATCTAACATACGGCCTCCTGAATATTCAGGGTACAGAATTTTTTTAATATATATATAAATATGAACAGATGGGGATAAATAAAATTTTAAACACTTAGATTATTCAATGTTTGCAAAAAAAATATAAATAAATCTGAATGTTCACCAGCATACACACATTGAAAGACTTACACGTATTAATAATTGTCCAGGGAATCCCTGTTCAAGCGCCTTTGATGTCTTTCTCGCTATTTAAAAGAAGTGCAATAAAAAAAATTGCTTCCCCGCGGGATCAATCATGTACGAACAAATTCACATTTCAGAATCATTTGTATAGAAAATTTGTTCATATACCCTGTTTTGATAAAAGTGTAGAAGGTAAAGTATAAAGCCTATGTATACTCCCAAAGCGAGACACAAGGCTACAGTTCAAGAAGATAAATATTCACTATTGAAACTATAGAGCAATTCAAGCAACAAATATTGCTACGTCACAGAAACTAGAAAACGCTTTTACCAAAGGAAACAAAACAAACCCAAACAAAAAACCAAAACAAAACAAAAGGGGGAGGGCCTGGAGGGACGGAAAGTACTTTAAAAAAGTTGGGGGACTCCACGTTTCACTCAGTAACTCCTGTCTATTACAGATGCGTGAGTTTGGGCGCTTCCTGAATTCTTCCCTGAGAAGGATGGTGAGAAGTAAGGTCTGTGTATGTTGGGTGTGGATCACAAGGTCCATGGTGGTGATTGTTGGTCATTGGGCCAGCCCCACTGTAGTCCATGTTGGCAGAGGAAGGATGAGGGAGATGAGTTAGACCAAAGATGGAAGGGCCAGTATTTGTCATGGTCTCCACATAGTTGCCCCCCACATAGACGGGGCTTCCCTGTATATGTGGATTCCCATAACCGTTGCCTTGAAGAGGATGAGTATCATATTCAGGAGTAACCGCTGCTGTCCCCGTGTATCTCTTTTGAGGAGGCGGGCAATTATTGAGAGGAGTCGGATATGATGCAGGGATGCCATAGGTGTTTTGATGAGGCTTGTTAAATGATGGAGGCGACTGGGGCTCGTAGGGAACACTGTTTACTAAAGAATGCATAGAGTTTAGATACCCCCCAGCAGCGGGAGGTACAGGACTTCTGCTTGGGGACTGTCCTCCTGAAGAGGTCATCATGCCCTTTCCCTTTTGATCCTTTTTGTATTTCATTCTGCGGTTTTGAAACCATATTTTGATCTGTCTCTCTGTGAGATTGAGCAAATTAGCCATCTCTACCCTTCGTGGCCTGCACAGATATCTATTGAAGTGGAACTCCTTTTCCAGTTCTACCAGCTGGGCACTTGTGTAAGCTGTGCGTGCTCTTTTAGAGGAGGCTTGCCCTGGAGGGCTTTTATCACCAGCGCAACTCTCACCTATGTAAATCACACAAAGAATACAATAAGCATGGTGGAACCTGAACACAGCGACCAGAAACAATGCCTGTCCAGACACCATGGCTAGGAGTGGTGTCTGGAGATTCCGGCTAGCTGGCCTAAGAATATCCCGGTCGAATAAATCATTCTAGAGCTAAAACATACGGAAATACAAGCCTTAACTATCTCACGATGATTTCCCCTCACCATGGAAGTGGCACTCCATGACTATAGCTGCCTCCATTAACAACAACAGCAAATACCATAATTTCCCTGAAATAACATTTATACAAGACAAGAAGATGCAAAAAAAGCGAGTAGCAGGAATTCTTCATGCACACATCTGGCTGTTCTTTACATAAGGCACGTACTGGTTTCAAAACAGGCTAGGGGATTTAGATACTTTCCTTTCTTGGAAAATAGGGGCCCAAATCCCCTGGATTGCTTTGAGAACCTGAACATACAAACAGGGACCTTATACGTACGCATGCATATATCATGTATGCAATATACACAACAAGTATAAGATCAAAATGCTATAGCATATATGGTATATATATACACAGACCTTCATATATGTGAATATGTATGTATGCATATACATTAATATATGCACCTTATATACAAACTATGTACACATATATGTGTATATGTGTGCACATATGCACACACACATATCTACCTAGTTTGTATATACATACACACATAAACATATTGCTTTTTTAAATCATACATGATTTAAAACAGTAAAATGTAAGATTTTACATGTAAGTGCCAAATAGTAAAATGTAAGATTATCCAAGTTTAGGAAATACATTAAAGATTACATCCCAAAGTGTTTGGAATCCATTTCTAGGGGACACTAAAAAGGGAGGAAGCAGTTAATATAAATAGAATGCCTAGGGATTGACCCTCACACTCCTATCATCTATTTGTCTTCCCTTACATAATAACAGTGTTGAGATACATGATTATCCCTCAAATAATATTTGATGGACCTGACTTTATTGTACTCGGAACTGATCTTTGTTTACCAGACTTGTAACTTTGCCAACCCATCTGCTAAAATAAGACTGGGTTCTGAATATAAGTAAAGCATTGATCCTGACTGGAGATGATTATGAGCTATTTTATTCGTATTACACTTCAGCAGGGATAGGTCAGTGTCTTATTAATATAATAACACTGTGCCAACAAAATACTCAGGACCTGCCTCTGGCTAAAGGCCTGGGCCTCTGTATATTGACATAATCTAATGGAAGGGAGGCACTACTGATGGAATATTATAGACTTCAGAAGTGTGTAGCTCCCTCAGACACCAGGAAGAAGGGCTTGGAAAAGAAGCTGGAATTCATTTGCAGGGCTGAGTTCATTGCTTTGTCAAGCTCACTTTTAAGCAATTCAATACGTTTTCTAGAAGACACCCAGTTAGGAAGTTATATTGGAAATAAGATTATAAACAAAATGGAAAAAAAATGACGCTACAATTTACCTTGCCAGCATAAGCCAGTCACTCATAATGTAAGCGCATTTCATACCTGAACTGGAACTGCTGTTTTTCTGCTTTGTATTTTGCCGAGACTCTTTCATCCATGGGAATATCTGTTTGGACATGGTGGGCGAGTTAATGATCGGGCTCTTGGAAGTATTGGCTGGGGCAGAATTGCTGCTGGCATTTTGAGGTGGTGAGACAGAGGGCGGAGGTGGTGGCGGTGCTTGTTGGGCTGGAGGCTGCTGCTGCTGCTGCTCTGAAATAACTGGGGGCTGAATGGGCTGGCTGGTGATGGTCCTCATACAACTCTCATTGATTTCATTGGCCTTATGGTGGGACACAGTACTGCCAGGTGACTGCAAAGAGCAGGCAGGTCGATGGTATTCAGTTTCCACACGTGATGAAGACGGAGGATATTGCTGCTGACTAGCATTATAAGTGAAACCATTTGCTCCTTGGTAGGGGTAGCCACCATAGATTGCAGAGCTGTCGTAGTAGGTCGCTTTTTGCATTTCGTTGTTTCCCAATATTTATTTCACAAACTGACAGGGTCTTGACACCCTTAAAGAATAACATTGGCACCCCTCTGTCACGTGACGTTCTTCCTCCAATGGCCTCTCCGGGTAGACCTAGGGTGTATGGAAAGCACACTAGAGTGAAGAAATAGTACAAATCCATCTTACTTTCAATAGCTAAGTGACATGAAAGCCATAAAAGAAAAAGTGGTCAGCAATATTTAGCAGCATGACTTGGCCTTAGGCGGAGAGAATTTCGATAGAAAGGCTGCCTGGATTTCTTGGCAGCTACAAATATGTGGTTTGCTGCACCAGGAGAGGGGCTTTCTAGGGTTTCTTCTTTTGTTATTTATTTATTTTAAACACCGCGGATTGTTTTATCGTTTTATCACCCGAGGAACCAGAGAGGTTATTTAAATACAGCGCTTCGAGATAAGGCGGATCAAGGGAAAGGTGCAGGTTACAACAGGGGGTGGGTTCCCTCCTTCCAGTTCACGGCTGTGGGAATCCTCTCCCCAGGACCCGGGGGGAGTGGGGGGAGTTATTTGTAGTATTTCTATTACGGTTCATCTGAGCAATGAGGCCCTTTTGCTTTCAGAGTGCAGTCCCCTTGGTCACAGAGGGAAAACAGTGATCCAAGCAGTGTCATTTGAGGAGCTTAACATAGCACACCGAGTCCGAGGGACACCCGGTGCGTGTGCACAGAACGCGTGGTACCAACAAAGCGAGCGGACACACGTTCGCTCGAAGCACATTGCGGGTTAAGCAGCTACCAATGAGATGTTGATATTCGGATGTTAACACCGGCCCACCTCACCCATATAAACCAGTTTTTAACTGTAGCGGATTTACTCTGGGATTAAAGATGCTAAATTAGCACACGGGATAATTTGGAAACTGGGATCTGGCTGGTCCTAAAGGGGGATTATTCTCCAGCGACGGGGTGCTCGCTCTTCTGGAATTTCTATCCCTATGTTACTTCCACCTCGAAACAGTCCAGACACGGTCTGTTTTTCTCTAGGAACCAAGAGATATAAGAAAGAGCTCATCAAATCCAGAAAGGGATCGAGAGACTCTTTCTGGTTGTTTTTAAGGTGTTACTTTTTCACAGAAACTACCAAATTCTACCAGTTAAAACCGGGCAGATTTGAGGGGGACGAGACGGGGACCCACTAGGAACCAGAAAAAAACAGTGTTCATCTCCATGACCACGGCTTGAACTTTCCTTCCAACTTAGCGATAATAGGTTCTGTCTTTGCAACTGCTATGTAATTTGATGTATGGGGGTCATTTGGCTGGGGAGAGAAGATGGACACACAAACCACAGAATGCTCCTACAGACCGGGCGAATCGGTTTTTCTTAACTCACACTGTTTACCTGTCTGAAAATAACCAGTTAAAGATGTGTCCTCAGTAAGAAGAGAGGAGAGCTGAATGTTATCTCCAATCTAGGACTTCGAGCACACATTGTTCTCCGAAATTACAATCCCTTCCCCACCCTCTCTTGCCCCACTGCTGACAAACAGCTTCGTCTACCCAGGTCAAAACAGTTCCCCTTAATGTCTCTTACTCCTGTGCGGCCTGCTATTTTCTTTCTCAAGGCATCTAGCAATCTCAGACGCCTGTGGGAACGTTCCCCAGTACATCCCACAGAAATACACTACAAGTTTTACAAGTTTCTTAGAAAACAATGGCCCGGCCCTTCGTTACAGTTAAAGCAAATGAAAGAAATAACTTTCCAGGCAGAGCGGTTCCGTTTCTATTGTTAGCAATCAAACCCTCTGGATCCGTTTGAACTAATAAACTAGTGGAGACCTGTAAAACATGCACAATTAATTCCCATAGCCTGCCTCCGCTCTTCTTAGGCCCTGGCGTATTTTTCATTGCGTTTCCTGGAGATCCAGAGGACTGGACATCGCAAGAGGAGAGAAAGAGCCCGGGGATGAAGAAGTAACAGGGACTGCACTCCCCACCCTCCCAGCAAGGGTCACCGCAGACGTCCCCCAGGCTCTTGGGCAAGTTAAAGTTTGTTGCAGTCACTTGGCTGCCACGGGCGGGTTCTGCTGAGGGGAAAACCAGGTTGCGGCCGAGGCAACCGCACCCCAGGAGCTAAAAGAAAAGACAACTTGAGTTGGGGGTACCCGCGGTGCAAAGCAAGGGAGGAGAGGCCAGGCCGTGCTGCGGCCGGGGGCGGCGTGGCCCGTGTTTTCAAGAAAAGCCCGGGGCAGGAGGGGGGAGAAGTTTGCAGCAGACCCGGTGCCCTGCCAGCGCTGCCCTCTTCCCCACGGAAGACAAAGGGCTGCCCCAACCTGGATGGGACGCACCTGGGGGTGCAAAATCCGCCCCCCAATTTGCGCAGGGCCAACATTGCTCCTTCCCCCGGAGCCGTGCGAACATCCCCGGAGGGACAGGGGTCAGGAAGGAGAGGCGCCTCCTCGGGCAGCCCCCCCTGCTCCCCATCGCCCCCCTCGCCCCAGGGAGCTGATCCCCCCCAGCCCCCGGCCCCTCGGCGGCAGGCAGAGGCAGGCGGCCCCCCTCGAGATGGCCCGCCAGATAAAGCAGAGCTGAGGGCAGGGGGAGCGGCTGCCTGGGCTCGCGGGGCGAGGGGATCCGTCACTGCCTGGGAGGAAGCTCGGGCGTGTGAACTCTTCTTGAACCGAGATTGAAGTCCGCGGTCATAAATCACCGGGACGCGCAGCCTGGCGGGCGGGGAGCGGCGCGGCGCGGCCGGGGCCTGCTAGCCTTACCTTAGCGGCCGGCGGCCGGGGCGGGCAGCATGCTCCGGTGCGGCGCGACCCCAGCCCGGTCCCTTCGGCTCCGCAGCGGCTCAAGGCATCCGCCCGGCTCCCCCGGCCGGGGCAGCGCTGGCAGGGCGTCCCTCGCGCAGTGCCGCGCAGCCCGGGTATGTTTCTTATGCCTACTGCACGCGGCTGGGGGGAGAAAGGCGGGCGGCGGGCGCGGGCAGCGGGGCAGGGCGGGGGGAGCGCAGGCAGTGCGGGAGGAGGGAGCGAGGGAGGGAGGGAGAGGGAGCGCCCCCCTCCCCCCAGCCCGCCCGGCACTGAAGTCCGGGGAAATTATGCTAATGAAGACAAACGGCGCTCACAAAGGGTCAGGGCGGCCCCCCCGCGCCGGGGGACGGGGTGCCCGGGGGAGAGCCGGCCCCGGCCCCGGCCCCGGCCCGCTGCCGGCAGCTCCCGGGCGCCGAAAAGTTGTGGGAGCGAGTCCGCCCCGAGCCCAGCCCAGCCTGGGGCCGCAGCCTCCGCCGGCCCCCCGCGCGCCGCTCCGGGGGGAAGGATGGGAATGATTACAGGGGCTAATGATTAACTGGTGCGCGCGTGAGTACACGCGCGCGGGGAGAGGTGCACACGCACGCATGGACACACACAGGCGGAGATGTAGAAAGAGACACACAGAGGTGTGCAACCTCCCCTCCACCATGCACACACACACACACACAGACAGAGATGCACGCACCGAGCAAGGTACACACGTCCACACAGATGTGTCCCCACGCACACATGTGGACACACACACGGATGTACACGCAGAGAAATGCCCCCCCCACACACAGTTGCACACCGTCCCGTGCCCGCGTACAGAGCAGCTCAGAGTCACCTCTCCCCTTCGCGTGTGTACACCCCCCCCTCGGAGATGCACCCTGCACGTGCGTGCGCGGGTGTGTACTCACATATGCAGCCTGCACGCAGCTTGTGCCTGAGTCAGTGGGTTTGGTTTTGTTTTGTCTTGTTTTTAATTACCCAAGTGTCCCAGCAGTAAAATGTGACCCCCGCCACACCGGCAAACCTTTCGCTTCCACCCCCCCGCGCTTCGAGTTGAAGCCTGTACCGCAGCCGGAGGTAGCCGGCGAGGGCGAAACACATTAAATGGAGATTTAGAATAATTACCGGGCGTAAATTTGTCGTTACTTCGTTAATTAAGGCATAAAAAAAATATAGAACTAGTGCGTGGAAGCCGCCAGGGAGCAGGGTGTCACCTTAAAGCACGAACAAAGCCAGGGAGAAGTGAGAATAAGAAGCAGGCTAAGGCCAGGGTGGCCTCTTCTGCATACCAATGGTTTTTGTCATTTATAGCTATACAAGATTTATGACTTCATGCACCCGAGCTGTAAACAGAGCGCTGCTACAGAAAACACTTGCTCCGTGTGGCACAACCGATGGCACCACATGAAAGGGGAAGCCGGGCAGCGTAGGAGGGGAGAAGAGGCAGAAATTCCCTCGTAGGCATTTTGCTCCCAGCCGCCCCTCCGAGGGTGCGGGGGAAGAAAAGCCTCTCTAGTCAATAATCAACCCCGCACTTCCTTCGGAAACTGCTGATTTGACTTTCTCCCCGCGGCCGCCTAAAATAGCAAGAGGCAACCCCAGAGCCCCCCTGGAGCAAGCGGGGGGACTGGGGAGATGGCAGAGGTCTGCGGGCTCGGGCGTCGGTGCCGCTTTTGGATCACTAGTCTCTCCGCTCAGCGTCTCTCGGCCGTTCAGATGGGGGCATGCCGAGCTCGGACTCGAGAGATACAGAGAGGCTGGAACTTTTTTTTTGGAGGGGAAAGGGAGAGGAAGAGGGGGCAGATACTGGCTTTAAGCCGCAGATTTTGCAAGGTATTTCAATTCGCACATTGGGTCCCTTGGAATTACTGAGCTATTTTCCTCGATGCCTTTGACCTCGCCAGAAAAGCCCTCGCTAATCGCCTCGCACGACGCCTCTTGTTCTCACTACCCAACTCTGTCATTTGAAAATACGGCGGCGATTTATTCTTATTTTGCCCCCCCGGCCGGGTGTCATTCGATGCATCCTATAAAGGCGCAGCTCCTTCCACCGCCGCGTCCACGCAAAGAGAAACTGATGCAGCTCTCCCTAGGAGAGGGCCGGCTCCTCTCTGCGGTAAGAGCCGAGCAAACTGCTCGGAGTCGGACCCGGGACGCATTTGCCCTGCGTCCTGCGACGAGGACGTGGCTGCTTTCTCCGGGGCGCCCCGACCAGCGCGAACGTCGTCAGTCGGGGCGGAAGAGAGACCAGCTAGATCTTTATCGGGCTTGCTCTGAACCAGAAGCTCCCAGGATAGCTAATGTATTAACACTTCGGGGCTAGTGGAGCACATTCTGCCTCCTCTAGAGGAGGAAGAAATTCCCAAAGAAGTGTACCCCAAAGTCCTGGCCGGGCTGACCGGGGGCGTTAGCCGCCCTCCACGGAGTGCCCCGGCAGATCTTGCGGACACACCTGTTTCAAATGTGTGCCGGGGTGTATATTATCGAGCGCCATAAAGTCACAGCTGACACTTCATTGTGTGTTTACTCGACATCTGGGGGGTTTACACAGGCATAAAGCGGCTCGGAATAGCCCTGCTCCACTCAGCTCTCCGCGCCCCCGCAGCCTTTGCGGCGGGACTGGTTTATTTATGAGTGTTTTAACTGGGTCAAAATGCGCCCGAACTGGGTCATAAATCATAAGAAACGATGACAAGTAATTGAGCTGCAATTAAAGCTTACATTTTATTTGCACGGCGCGTTTTGGCCCATTTAAAACACGGGAAGGCAGTTTTTAGCTTTTAAACACGCTGTGGGGAGCGAAAGAGCTCTCCTTTCAGCATCTGCCATAAAGAAGGCCGTGTTTCATGGTGGAAGGGGAGAGAAAAACGGCATTTCTTTGGGCCAGCTCTGAGCTAAGGATATACATTGGCAGCTAAACAGAAAAAAAAAACAGGGGAAAAAAAGGAAGAAAAAACCCCCTCCGTTTCCGTTTGCTCGGAGTGGATGGAAGTTTTAAACCGGCCTTTCTGGTTCAAGTAAAGAACGTTTTGTTTCTAAAGGGCTGATTTTTTTATTTTTTTATTTTTTGCCCCTGACCCGCTCATAAATTGAGTAATTACAAGTGCTCAGCAATCTGGGACAAAATGGGACAGCAACATCGAGACAATCCCGCTGCCCCAGCTCACTAGAAACATAAATCACAGCTCCGCACTCTGACCTTTCCCAAAGCTGGAACCCACTGGTGGGTGTAATTTCCTCCCAACACATGCACCCCTCTATAACACAAGTAGCCCTTTAATTTTTCGTAATTTAAGGCGCATTTCGACCCGATCTCTGTAGAGCAGGTTAGGACATGGTGGTTGGGGAGAAGAATTTAGGGAGAGTGGTACTGCTCCTGCAAGAGATA
>NW_017728886.1:60212389-60224360 GCF_001723895.1 Crocodylus porosus
CACTTCTGGCTTTCCAAGAGCCCCGCTCAGAGGGAAGCACATTTCCAGAAGCTGATTTATGGGCATAAAGCATTTGTTCCTAGGCAGATCATTGTCGGGTGCATCCGGGTTCGGTCAGACTAAGGGAATCGCCAAGCAGCGCGAGTCCCAGCCCGCCTGGCAGGATAAACAAAGTAGCACTAAGCATCATAAATAAAATGGCAGCACAATTGCATACTCATCGATTTCCAGCGCCGGCATCGGCAAAACAATCGCCCAGAAAACCAGATAGCCACAGCCCCGGCCCCAGGCGAGGAGGGTTTCTCAAAGCCGCTCCAATCATTACAGTATAAAAGAATAATCAGAATAAAGCCTCCTCCGTGCCGCTGTTTGATCATAAAGGACCAAGAGAATAGCAGCATACAGAGGCTTTAGCAGGGGCTCAGGCCAGCCGAGACACACGACATCTCTACGGGACAAAAACCAAACCCCAATAATCAGAAACTCTCTGCTGTGTTGGCTGCCATGAGATACTTCGGTATTTTCCGCTGCAAATTGAAACAAAGGGGGGAAGGCAGCTTGATTTCAGCGCGCGCGCGCGCGCACACACACACACACACACACACACACACCCTTCAGCCTTTTCTCCTGACCTTTGCCTTGACCAGCAATAACTCACCACATAAATGAACAATCAACGGAAATACCTTAAAATAAAATCCATCCTTTCTAACGAAGCATCGCGTCCTATCAGCTCGCCAAGAATCTTTCCATAAGGACCCAAGGCTGCAAACCGAAATGGCAGGCTCTTGCAAGGGAGGAAGGGGGTGGTGGGAGGGGGGGGGGAATAATAGAAAGCAGTTCTTGCTCTGAACAGAAACTGGAAAAGCGTAATCACAGACGAAGCCAGCCCGGGTCTCCACTCCAAATGCCACAATAATGCGCTGTATTATGTGCTCACGTGGTCATACGTCAACTTAAATCCTTTTATTTGAAATAGGGATCGGTGAAGGAACAACATTTCTAAACGCAATCCTCTGATTTTGAAAGCCTCCACCAAACCCATTAAAGAAGAGTTTTAAGAGAAAAAATATGTATCAGGCGATGGAGCTGATTGCATTTGTTTTCTCCCACACTAATAGTTCTTTACACAAAATCACAGGCAAGGTAAGAGGAATTGTTTCCATATTATGGGATTACATTGCACTTTTCTATTAACCCTAATTAACTGACTTTTCCTTAAATTGACCTGCAACACTGAACCACATCTAACAGCGGTGAGCTTTGCAGTCCAGTAAGAAAGTCAAATCTTCATACCATTCTTTCAATAAGGAACTCCTTAATGACTAACAGTCTTTCCCACCGCCTTCTCTATACTGCTATTGTATGGGTCTTGCTTAACACCCACACTTTACATCAGGGCATCTGTAGAAACTTAAAAGAGCTATAATTACCTGACAAAGGCAAAAAAGAGTCTCTTCTAATACTATAGTTGATTTTTGTCCTTGTAACACACTATGCAGAATGCGTCTTCTTTCACTGGGGTGGATCCGAATTTTGCAACATCTTTTGGGACTTTCCTGTTAAACCTGCGCTTACGCATTGCCTATACAACTGCTTGAGTGATGCACAAAATTATAGGTTTCTGAAGATGAAAACAAATTGGAAAGAAATGATCTGACTCTCCAGGAAAAAAGAATCATCCTCACACCTCCCCCAAGTCAACTTGCAAAATGAACTGCTAATGTGAACACATACACTTCCTCCTAAGGCTGATCAGTTTTTAATATTTACACAGTACTTTAGATAACAAAAGAGACCTGGATTTCACAGAACTTTGTTGAAGACAGTTAAGGAAAAAATATGTCACTGTTCCAGGTTGGTGAATGAAGATTGGGAAGTTCTTGTCATAATTTTGCATTACAATATATGGATTCATTTAAATATTTCCAAGCCCCGCTCTAGAATTTTTAAGAAACTTTCAGGCTCTCCTTCTGTTGCCATTTTGCATCTTCGCCTCTACTTTAATGGATAGAAAGATAATTTTTGTGCAATTAATTTTATCACCTACGGACCTCATGGACAAACTGTAGATAATCTGATTTTGATTGCAAAGTGGAACCTAAGAGGCAGATGGAAGTTAAAGCCATCAATAATATTAGTAGACTTTACAACAGAATCAGCGTGACATTAAAACAGAAGGAGAATTTGCAATTTTTCAAATGGAAGTGACTTCCATAGTTATAGGGGCCCGCCAAGAACCTGAATGAAGAAATATCTGAGAAAACACAGCACGTTAGCCACACACAACATCTACACCTCCATAGCTCTTAAAGCTATCTTTAACCCTACTAAATTTAAAGCAAGGGTGAAATATGCAAAGAAGAATTTTTAGCTGATTTCAATAAAGTGCTTTTAGGTCTCATAAAAGACACATGCACACACACATGCACAAAGGGTTGGGGTTTTTTTTGTCAATAATGCAATTGAAATTAATGCATAATGAAGCAGAAGCTAAAAAAGCATAGTAAGTCTTCCGTGGGTCTCTTGTAAAAAGTTATCGACTGCTTTGACTCAAAAGCAGGAAGATAGCTTTAGAACTTGCAGTCCTGAGCAGATAGAAACTACAAAAGCAATAAATCACAATCATAAGTCAGGGGTTCAGCTTCAGCTTAAATGCCTTAACGCTAGCTCTGGCCATTGGTTTAAAAAAACTATTTCTATGAGCATCCTTATTTATATTAATGATCAAGTTAATGATAAAACTACTTTTTAACAATTAACTTAGTGTATGCAGTGGAAAAATTAATTCCTAGGAAAAGTAACTTCCTGATATATTAATTCCTTCTTTAGGGTGTGCGTTAGAAGAACGGAAAGAAAGTCTTTCAAACTTTACGGGGTCTTGGATCGCAGCTGAAAATGATTCCCTTTCATCGGTTCTGGAATTCATTTTCTTTGGTCAAGTATCACGATTACGAGTTTTCAAAGAGAAATTCAAAAGGACTTGAAAGCATCACCAGCCAATAGAATACAATGCTCCTGGAGATTCAGTATTATGTTTTACTAGCTCTACCAAATGCAGACCTGAAAACTTTCCTTTTTTATTTTTTAAAAGCTGAAAATATGCAGTTTCTCGGAAGGTTGATACTCTTTTTTTTTTCACGTGGCTTTGAGCTGAGACTCCAAGCAGCGATAACTGCAGAAGCGAAGTTTTAATCTGTGTGAATGAAGTGAGCCTCTTCGTGATAGATTTGATTTCAAATATTAGCATTGTAAGTAACCCTACACCTCTGATGTAAATAGATTCCAAAATACTTTTGCTCCCTCTCTTTCATGTTCATGCTTATTTCATTAGTTTAAAGGTAAGGCTAGCACTTCAGGGGAAGGTGGAGTTGGAAACACTAGTTCATAGAGATGTTTTAGTATTTCCTCTTTGCCTGGAACACTTGATAATTTGTACGGGCGTAAAGCTGTTTACTTGCATCCATGCACTGGATACGGATGAAGTTGGCTCCATTCGATTTTGTTAATCTTAAATCGGATTAAAAAGAAAAAAAAAACACTAAAAATCGAATGAAGCTATTTAAAGGCAACTTTACTGAGCCTCAGTGGACCTCGTGAATATTGGATTAATATTCAGAATCTGAAAATATTTCCGGACAAATGTTATAGGTATGTGAATCATGCTTGAAAATGCTTATTCTTCCCCCCCATAAAATGAGAATGAATAGACATTTTCAGTGTTTCCTTGTAAGAAAGGTTTCAGCAGCCTATTAAATCAACACAACAAGCCCTTGTAGCCCTGTAATTTATGGCTGCTTTTAAAAGGTAGTAATCCACAGTAATTGTACATCAGCATCCCAAAATAAGCAGGAATTTGAAATAACCGTATAACCCTCTCTCTCCTTTCATTGACAAAGAACACTAGCACTTTGAAAAGCATTACATTTCTATTACAGCCACGCATACACACACGTACACACATCCCCATACATACATTCATACATACACCCTCCAATAATGATTCTAACAACTGAATCATGAAACTAACTTAGACCCAACTGAATTCAGAAAAGGCCAGGATATACAAAATACCTGAAACTTATTTCGGATCCATTCTGGTGCACATATAGTCAAACAAAAGCCAGGTTTTCTAAAATAAGAGCAAATGAGTGACTCACACAGGAGTCACTACAAAACTACTCAAGTGAATCAAAAACAGCAAGCCACGGAAGCAACCCAGCATTATAATTGCTCCAACTACCCATCTCTTGCTCTGAGACTTTGATTTGGGAACCAAGAATGGCCAAAGAAATGATCAACCTCTTTCAATTACTTTTCACCCTTCCTGTCCCCAATGCCTTTAGAAGGCTGGCTATTACTAGGGGTTCCTATATTTCTTTGTCTGTCCGGACACACGCATTCACCAGCCCTAGAAGATGAATCGACTGAATCCAGAAAATTCCAACTAGGTTAAATATTTATCACAGCAGAGTCTCATTCTAACAGGTTATTTCTCTATGCAAGCACTAAGCAAATGACTTCTCGCCTATGGGTAAATTAAATCTTCCAGAAAGTATCCGCAAGTAGATTATCGTTCTTACCTCCCACAATTTCAGACCGTGGACTAAATTGTTCCCAGCTTCTATCATTCAGGGGATCGTCTTTTTCGGTGCCCAGGACTTCTGTAAACACGCAACAAGCAATACCTACATGAGAATGGTAAAGGAAGCTGTTTGTCCACTCAAAGACAGTGCTTGGTTTGCTTAAGACTTTTGAAAGGCTGCAATCGTGGAAATGCAGAGAGTAACTAAAGGGACTCCATTGATCACTGTAACATGTAAAATGTTATTTGCTACAACAATAAAGAGCACTGAGAAATATCTGAGAAACAAAAGCATGCTCTTCTTCGCAGACAGCTATGTTTTCTGTCTCCAAGTGTTTGGAAATCTTGTCATTTCAAACTCTCCTTACATGAATGTATGCTCTATTTTCCTCTGGGAAACTTTTGTTTAGGCTCATTTAATCATGAAGAGGCATTAAACACAACAAGTGGTATTCATTTTTGTTGAATAAAACAATTTTAATGTAGGACGTATTATATTAGCAATTTCTATTCAAATACTTAAGAATTCGGGCCCGAGTCTGTTCCCATTGAATTCAATGAAAAGTTTACAATGGATTTCAATGGGAGTGAACGGGCCCTCCAACTGTTTGCTGAGAACTATTTTGGGAGAAGAAAAAATCTAGAGCAGTGAGCACTTCCACGCTAGGGTTTTGGGGGTTTTTTTTAATTATTTTATTTTGTTTTATTTTATTTTTTAGTTAATAAGCTTATCCGCCCTGAAACCTCTCTGCTCAGATATTCCTTAAATATTTGTATTGCTTCGCATTTACATAGTATTTCTCGCATATTACCGTATACCTCCTGCACTCATTCTTCTTGATGTGATCCCACCTAGTGCGACCTAAGAGTCTCAGTAAAAGTAAACGCTAATAATTAAATAACGCAGTTTCTTGGAAGGATGTCATCTGAGCCTTGGCAAACATTAAGCCTGCCTTGGGAGAGGTTTTCGAGAAAGGACGTTAGCAGTTCCATAATTACTATAATAATTTTAAATTTTGTGTTGAACTGCAGTCGACATAAAGTAATGCAATAATCGCTTACTAGGCTGTTTATTGCCTTCTCATAAATTTCCTGCGCTGACTGCTAAAATCCACTCCCGCACGATCAGGACGTGGGAAGTGCCATTCGCTGGAGAGTGATCTCCAGGGCTGGGCGCTGTTACTCTTAGCTCCCATTCCCCGAAATCCAGGGGCCAGAGAGGGAACCTCGTCCTACAGCTCACTCCTAACCAACTGCCCCGTGACAAACTGCAAGAAAGAATTGATCCTCCCGTCTCGACTGGATTCCCTTCTCCCCTTAAAAATGGAATGTGTATCTCAAAATGGTGCCAGCGACTTCTGGCTATTTATTTTGGAGCTATTAAGCCACGCCAGGTTATTTTATACTGCCCCAATCCACAACTATACTTCTTCTTGAAAGAGTTGCTAAGTAGCAATAAAGCACTTTACTAACGCTATGACTTTTTTAAAAAAAATTTTGCTGTTATCCCAAACTCTAATATTCATTGCGACACTTTAACTTCGTACATAAATCGTTCAGACTAATGAGTCAGAGAGAAATTTGCCCATGACTTTCCTTTTACAATGCTCGCTGCCTTTCCATTGCTTTTTTGGCCCTGCATTAGGAGCCAGTGATTTATTAGCGCCAGGAAAATTGAACAAAGCAGTGCTCCTTCACTGTGGTATCCAGCCTTCCACAGTGTGAATTAGAACATTATCGAATGTGTTTGCCTGGGCAACACTTAATCACAAACAGCCATAATGTGACCACAAGGCAGCTAAAACAAAGATTTAACATTTCTAAATATTAAACTTGCTAAGTAAATGCGCGGCAGCCCTCCACAAAGCAAGCACAAGCAATTAAAGCAATCAAGCTAGAAAGGCACACTAGATACTCACCAACACAGTCCCTACTGCTTTCTTAGGGAGTCTAGAATCTTTCAAGATAAATCAGTTTTTTAAACTCAAATAAAAGGAAGTTGAGTTTCACTTCTGAGAGAATCACTCCTAGTGAGAACTGACGGCCACAGATCCATTGCTGACTATCTGCATTAATTATTTAATGAGTCACGTGACCCAAAGGATTAAAATTTCAATATCTACACAAGAACAGACGCAACACCTTTATCTACTAGTGCAGGGTTTCTCTTTTGCTTATTTAGGTCCCATAATCTCGCTTGGTTTTGACAGCTTTCCAGTTTCTTGGGAGATCATTTGGACATTAATAGTGCTGTGCTTGTCCTGCTGTAGCAAGATCAGGCAGGTCCTCAGTCCTAGCTTTAAATTAGTCATTTGAATCTGGGTTTTTATTGTCTGCAGTAGACTGTGTTAACATGCATAATTACAATCCATCCTTCTCGTAATTCTTAATATTACACACCGTAGTGTGATGGCAAGACTGGTAGTCTCTAATTTTGCCCCTATAATGCTCTTAAAAGTGACAAAAGAACCAGCTCCTCACAGTTGCTGAATACGGATCTGGTATTATCCGCGTCTGGAAAGAATTTTTCTACATTGCCATTTACACCTCGTATGGGAGAGCATGAAAGAGCTTTCCTATCTGTATTTAGGAAGTGTGCTGAGAAGGCACCCTCAGCCTACCTCCCTGGCCTTCAGCTTAGGGATGAATTTAAACCAGTGGGCCTCATTCCCATCTCTGACACCAGTGACTCCAGAGAGGTCAATAGGACCAGGACAGAGGTCAGACCCAGTCCCACTGTGTTTCCAAAAGCTCAGGGGAGAGTAAAACCAGTTCTGCCCATTCTGTGGGCCTTGGATGGGTTGTGATAGAGCAAGCAGGCATCAGGGTCCCCGTAGGACAGCCCTGGCTGCAAAAGGTAGAGATCCTATCAGGTGCTCATGGGATTAGCAAACCCCGCAAACCCAGGACCAGGGGAGAATGTGTTTTTGAAAGGCCTTGCAGGCTGTGTGCTGCAAAAGTCGTGGAGAGGGCCCCCAGCTCGCCATGTTTATTGCTCTTCGTGGAGATTGCTGTCATGGCTGTCACAGGATGCAGCCGAGAGGAGAGAACAATCTCTCCTCGATATTTTCATCCTGGTGAAAGGGAGGTGCTGGCGCAGCCCGATCCCCTCCCGCTGGCCCAGCGATCCCCAGTGGCAGGAACCAGTTCTTCTGGCCCCGCCACAAGACTGGCAGGGGCAGGAGAAGAGATCATGTGGGGCAAAAAAAAAAAAGGGAGTTTGGTGCCAACCCTGTGGAAACCTCCATCCGCGGGGGTTTCGCCCCTATTTCCCATCCCCAAAAGCAGCTAGCTCTTGGGGGGCAGCGCCCCTGCACTGTCCCAGCAGTGGGCAAGGTCCCAGCGCAGAAAGGTGCTAGCTAGTCCACACTGCAAGGCTCTCACAGTTCAGCTCCTGGTGTAATAAAACACTGGGCAGATCTGGCGGGGAGGGCTTGAAAAAGACCATTTTTCTCCCTGGAGGGGCGGGGGTTAGCGGCTGGGCTCGACCGGTGACAATCCAAGTGACTCGGACCTGATTTTGCCTTTATGTGAAATATGGACAAGCTTCCACCTCCAGCATTTTGCGCCGCTCTCCTTTGTGGCGAAAGCAGCTTCAATGCGCGAGAGGGACCCGGGGAAAGCAAGCCAGCGAGACATTTAGGTCCAAGTGCTGGATTAAAAAGAATACTGTCTTTAAAGGTCAAGGGTTTGCAGGGTCAGTCTGCTCCTCTAAAAAAAACAATTAATGGGATAGAAAATTTGTCCTTTCTGTGAACTCTCGGGGTTGCCCTAGCAAAGGGAGGACAATGAGAGAGCTTAAATCCGACGATGTAATTTTCCAAGTTGTTGTAACAGAGCTTATATATCAAACCAGAATCAGAGTCACACTCGCAGATCAGCCACCGTGCAGCTTAAAAATAAAGGGAAGGGAGGAGGGTAAAAACGAAAATGTACCTTAAATGATGATAATCTGCCATGTGATATTTTGCTGTCCGGGACTGAAACTCCACCAAGAAAGTATAATTTTTTTTAGCAGACAGCCAGGATGCTGTGTCTTTACACATGGCCACATTTTTTCCAGGAAAATCCTTTGCGTCTTCACAGACTTTTCCAAGAGAATGCCTTTCAGAACCGCTGTTGAATTACAAAGAAGTATTTATTGTAGGAGGTGATTAATGGTTCTCAGTAAAATTGCTATTTTCAGCGTGATTTAATTTTGTTTTACAACGGGAAAAATAGGTTTTTAAGCACAATCCTCAGAAATAAAGCGTATCTTTTCTGGTCCCTTAAAAATGTTAGGACTGGGATTTTTCATCATTCTGTACTAATTCTGTTTAAAATAAAGTGGAGAGGAAATTCTATGCCATAAAGCAAACAAAGAGCCAGGGGTGGAAGAGAGGGAGATAGCAGTAGTAACCTCACTTTCAAATCTGTTCTGTTTCCTATATAATGAGGCATCTGACATGGGTAAACATTTTAAGCTTTAGTAAACAGCAATATGTTAAGGGAAACATACTATTCAGGCCTGTTTGTTGTTCAGTTTAAAGGCAACACTGTTTGCTAAATGTATTTGCAACCGCCACAGCTTTGAATTGGACCATACTCTTCCAGTGACATGTTAAATTTTTCATTTAAATGATACCTATCCTTGGACAGGCAGCGATGCTTACAATATTGTGTTTTCTTACAGAGAGAACTGTGGCGTGTTGCAGTCCTGGAACCAATTCGTGCTGGCCTCACTCCCTTCAGCATCATTGATTCGAATTTAGTATATGCTGCTGTGAGCGTGGAGAAAAAACATTGGCCCTCAATTCTCCTCTAGGAGGAATACAGCGATGGACGACCCGCTGGCAAGTTTTCCTGCTTAGTTGCAATAGGCCTAGCCAGTTCTTGAGAAAGTTTTATGAATATCCTTACGAATTAAAACGTTAGACAAATCATTTCCTCTTACTGATTGCCTCTCTGATACCGTATTTCTTAACTATGCAGGACAGTGAAAAGGTTCATCTGTATGCGACACACCTGAATAACCTTTTCCATAAACATTTCGACCAGATTTATCAATTAAAACTCTGGCTTGACCAGAATTTCATTAAGTTCTTACAGCGTTCTCCAGGCATTTCAAAATACGCATCTTCAACACAGGCAGGCAAGGAAAGTAAGGAAACTTCTGTCATCACTCATATATTTTCCCTTACAACGTGCTGCTCAGTTGAAAAGGCACAATAAATGCCAAATGAACGAATAAGTAATGACTAGCTACTTATCATGGATGGCTTTGTTATCATGGCTAACTGTGTACCTTTACTACAGCAGAACAGCTCACATCAGTCCATTGGCTCATGTATGAGTTCCATTTCTCTGTACACAGAGGGGGAGATGGCTAAAGGTTTATACATGAATAGACAGACTCTGAGGTTGTTGCTGAAGGGTACAGCTCACCAACTCACCTAGGCAATACATAACACCTTTCCTTGTTTCATAGTGCCCTGGGATTCTTTTGTTGTTGTTGTTCCAACATGGCCGCAGGACTTAAGCATGTGCTTAGCTAAGCTTGAAACGCAACAGTATGAACAAGATCAATTCAGTTCAAACGTACTAAGCTCTTACTTTTTCAGTAATGGCGGCAATCTCAGTAAAGCAGAAAGTGTAGGAAACGGAACTACAGGAATTTGTGTTTGAAGCCTTTAATTATTTTGTACAGAACATTTTGTTTATTACCAGCATTGGGCACTATATACATTACACCAAAAGCCACAAATTGTACACGGACCCAAACGATTTAGAGGGTGCCAGATATGAAGACAGCAACAGCCTTTATAGCAATATATATATATGTATATATATGTGTGTATGTGTATATATATATATATACATATATATATGTGTATATATATATGTATATAAATAAATGCAATAAGGGATATGGGGGACACTAGTATATCACAACTACCGCAAGGGGCTACACTTAAAACAGTTAAATTACTCTCGATACATCAAACATTTCCCCTCAGACTGTAGGGGGACAGCTTTCATAAGAGCTTTTAAAACCTCCATGAAATAAGATCTGCTTTCTTGCGTGTGCGTGTGTGCGTGTGTGTACATGAGAATCCACGAACATTCCACGAAACAACACAATTCAAGTCACTGTCTTACACAAGTGTCTCACAAATTCGTAGTTTTGTTTGTTAACCGCATTTTATTTGGAAGTGATATATACAAAAAGAGTCCTTCTTAGGTACAGAATCAATCCATTACAACTTCCAGCCCTCTGCAATACTGAGGCTACAGAGGATTTCCATAAATAGAAAAAAAATGACGGTAATGGGATCATTAGCTGTATACAATGTAGACTTTTTTTTGTCCAGGTTTTGGTTTCAACACGTGCCCTTGTACAGAGCACGTTCCTTCTTCTGACTTTTTGTTCTGGGTTTTTTGTTCCTTTTTTTGTTTCTTGTTTTTACACAGTTGTTTGGTCCGAATGGTCAACCACCAGCAACAAAAATAGGCAGCTGGGGAAAAAAAACACAAACAAACATATATTTCTCTCTCTCTCTGTATCAAAAATAATTATAGCGCTGAGGAGTTTGGTGTGGAGCCATCCAGCTGATGGTGGCCCGCTGTCTGTGCTTTGGATGGCTGACTAAGGGTGGAGGAGTTGGAGGAGCGCATCTTGGTGTTAGGCAGTTTGTGGTCTTTCTTCCACTTCATCCTCCTGTTCTGGAACCAGATCTTGACCTGGCGCTCGGACAGGCAGAGCGTGTGCGCGATCTCAATGCGTCGCCTCCGGGTCAGGTACCGGTTAAAATGGAACTCCTTCTCCAGCTCCAGGACCTGCTGCCTGGTGTAGGCAGTGCGAGACCTTTTGGGCTCCCCTCCGGTGTAATTGGGATTGACTGGGCGCAAGAAAGCAAGGGAACAGAATCATTACAGCATAACTCCACACCCGGCTCCAATCAGATCCAGAACTGCGAAAGGAGGGGAAGGGGGGGGGGAGGGAAGGGAGCAAAACCCTTTTCACGGGCTGTTGACAATAGGAAACAATCGAGGAGCAATAAAAAATGCTGATGGGCATTTGGGCGAGAGAAGAGCTTCAAAGTCGCGCGGCCCAGAGCCGCTGCCAGGGCGCCTCAATTTATGGGGGCTCTAATTGCTGCCCGAGCAGCCGGGCGGCTCGTAAATCTTTGCCTAAAGGGCCCCGGCTACAAAGGGCGTCTCGCCTGAGGCCGGCAAGTGGGGATCGGCCCTGCCCGGCCCGGCCGGCCTCCCCGGGACTCACCCGTGCTCACATGGATCTTCTTCATCCAGGGGTACACCACAGGCTCCTTGCCCTTGGCGCCACCCAGGCTCTTGTCGGGCAGCAGGGCGCAGCCGGGGCCGGCCGCGGCCGGGGCCGCTTCGCAG
>NW_017728886.1:60224791-60268771 GCF_001723895.1 Crocodylus porosus
CACACACACGCACACACACGTGCGCCCCCGCGCCCGCCACCACCTGACCGGCCGGGCCAATGGCTGCGCCGCCCGCGGACCCCGGATCAGGAAATGCAACGCGGAGCAGCGCTGGGGAGGAGGGGGGGCTGCACCTCCCCCCCCAGCTGTGTGTGCGGGCTGGGGGGGACTCACGCGCAAGGAGCCCCAGACACCGCCCAGAGACCCTCCACCACCCCCCCAGCAACAACCCCGCCTGCAAGGGGTGCCCTGTGCCTCTTGGGGGGCCCCCAGATTCCGAGGAGTGCCACTGACTGCCCTTCATTTGCTCATTAGTCCCCCCTCCTTCCACCCCGGAGAGCCCAACTCCAGGATCAGCTGGAGGGGCACCCCAGATTTGACCCCTGCAGCATGTTAGGGTTGGAAGGCAGGAGACATACCCGAGAGCCCCCAGTGCTCTCCGCAGGAGGAGAGACCCCTGGCACTGCCCAGGAGGTTTTAAAGCCTCCCCTTTCCAAACCACCCGGTGGGCAGTGGGGCAGCCCTTCCCTCCAGGTGGAAGTGAAAGCGATGAGGCTGCAAGAACCTCCGCCTTGTGCAGGCCAGGTCGCCTTGGTTTCTTCCCCGATCTGTCCCTAGAGCTTGCCAACGTTGCTATTTTATGGTAATTTAATTACTTAAAAATCTTGCGTCCCTTTGCACATTTGGAGCTGTGATAAGGTATAATTAGATTCAAATGTTAGTATAAAACGGAGGGAAGAGAGTCAAAGGGAGTCTTTAGTGGTGTTGTGTATTAATAGAAATATTCTTGGGGGGGGAGGGACCAAACATGCTGAAATAAAATACTTCGTATAAAGGAAAAGACCATCTAGGAATATTTAAGTCCGAGGAAGAGCCTTTCCCCACCTACGAATTTCCCCGTTGTTTGTTTGCTGTTTTTATTTTTTACCATAAGAGAAATCCCTGACAGCTCTCGAGAAGTAGCTCGCAATATCGAAGCTAGATGTGGAGACTACTCTCTGACTGGTAAATTGCTAAAATAAGTCTGTTAACAATATTTGCAGCTCAGGAAGGAAAAGAGGCAACCGCTTGACCTTAGATAATTGAAATTTGATAGTTAAACTAATTGCGCCATTATTTTAAAATAATAAATTACTTATTAATCCCATCTCCAGTTGTACGCTGGCGGTTAGGACTGAACTTTTCCGATTTTATTCCGCGCTGCTTCTCTTCTTCTCTTTTGCAGACAAGCACGCATACAAATATTTACAGACCTCTTCGGGCGCGGAGCTGCTGATTAGCTAGCCTCACCTTCTAACACAGCAACATGCACCTCACGCATCAAGGAAGAATTATGGTCCTTTTTAGATTGTTTCTAAAGATAGTTCTCATATCCTGCTTTATGTGCAGACTGTTGTTTCGCAGCCTCATAGATCATATATCATACGTAATAATGAAAGTATATTTAAATGAGTGTTATATCTAACCGGTAATACAGACAGTGTATCGATTTCTATTATGTATGTACATATTCAGATTGCAAACAATTTGTAAGATGGTCGAACATTTCCAACGCTTGGTACTACTGGGATACCTATCTAAACAAGCACTCATTTGCTGGTCGTAGCAAATGTCTAAGGCATAAACAAAAAGTTAAAGCACAGTGCCTGACTGATTTCCCACAAAATACCTAGGCAACCCGGAGTGGTGCAGTAGGTAAGTTACCCTGTTTGCAGAAGAAAGCAGGGTCACACACAATCACCCCTCGCGGGCACCACAACTACTCAACAAAACCAATTCTGACAGAGGAAGGACAAGGTTGTTTGCCTGTAGGGTGTGTATGTGTCCAGCACCTCAAGTCTATTTAAAGAGACCAACGCTAGGGACTTACACTGCAATGAGAAGAAAAGCTTGTCAGAGACCAACAGCAGAGAGGTTTTCGGCGCGCAGATAGGCATGCACACACAGCTACGTACGTCCAAACACAGGCTGGCGAGCGCGACCCCAATCTACTATGTTACCATAACTATTATCCTCCTCCTAAGGCAGCTCCTGGTATATTCTGGTTACAATACTACCGGAAACTGTCGTGCTTGCAACCCTCAGTACAATCCAACGAAAGCAGGTTTCCTTATTTTGTTTGCAAGACTAGTTATATTCGGAGATCTGGCCAGGTTTTGTGTTATTTACCAGGGTGAGATCTCCAAGTATACTTGTTTAACTGGGCTTCTTTCTTTTATCATGTATTTATGGTGCTCAGTTACACGAGAAGGCTACAATTGGGATCCGACTGTAAATCTACAAGGTGACCCGAGCTGCTCAGCTGAAGTCTGTTTTTCATGTGGTTCTAGCAGGCTGTGAAGACGTGCTTATGCAGGATCTCCAAAGGCCTGTTCCTTGTCTTTGTGGTTTTGTTATCATAAACAAGAACCCAGCCAAGACCACCAAGTGTTATCTCGCACACGGCCATTTCGACATTTTACTGCAAGATTTATGGCTGCAATAAACAATCTCCGAACCTTTCCCCGATACTTCCTTTTAAGCAAGCTCGTAGCATCATCCCACGTACACATAATAATAAAGGAAGAACTTTATTTTTATAAGAAATAAGGTACCCTATTTCCCTGGTGAAGAACAATTATTCAATTAATAAATTACTGAAAGTTTACCAGCTGGATCTTGCCATGGAAGAGTTTGAGCATTCACTGAAATGAAGTTGATAGGGAGATAGCTAATCTTCATGCACCAAGAGGATCCAATCTCATGCATACCCAAACAGTTTTTGGGTGTGTGTGGTTTTTGGTTTTTTGTTTTTTAAATAAAGATTATCCCCGTTTCTTGTGAAATATGCAAGTCCCACGTGCGCGGCTAAAATATATTTACAGCAGCAAACGATTAAAAAGAAAAGAGGGAGGGGGGAAAAATCAATTCAGCCTTTCAGCTCGCCCAGTGCACCACGGAGGGTGGACGAGGAGAAAGAAACGCGCTCCAGCAGCCTGGTTTGAATCTGATTTGAACCATTTTGAATATATTTAGCCCCAGCTTTCCCTCTTGAATGCAAGCCTGTCCCAAGTTTCAAAGTGACCGAAAAGTGACACCGTGTGCATTTTGTTTCTTATTAATCTTACACATTGACAGTCTTTGTTAAATAACAAGGCGTGCCCTTCACCAGGCGACATTTTCATATTTGTTAGACGCGGTGACCTGAAGTTCACCTCGGCCTTGGACTTAGTTTTTCTAAAAGGTCTATAACAGTGTCTTTTAGATAGCAGGGTGCTTCGCTCAGGTCACTACTTCTAAGGGAAAATTAAGAAAAAAATCGCGGGAAAATGTAAACGTTATGGAATGTATCAACTGTATCTGTCCTTTGTTCTTTGGCAATCATAAAGCCCGCAAGACAGCTCCTCAGCTTAACGTTTGTTAGCTCTCGGGCGAACAGGCTAAAAGATTTGCTTTCAGTGGTCGAGATTGGGGCGAGGGCTGATTTTTTTTCTCTCCCCCCCTTCCATTTTTTCATAAAGCGATGACTTCACCGGCACTGTATATGTTCTAACAACTGCATGTTTGGCGTGATTTGCTTGTTCTATGTTGGCATGGTTAAATAAGCACACATAAAATGTGATTTGTGGTAGAATTGTAAATGAATGGTCTTTTGAGCAGTCCTTCTCCAGCAGAGACCAGTGGGCGCTGCAGTCAGGGAATGAAAGGGGAGAAGGAGTTGGTCTCAAATTCATAACTGTTCTGTTTTCTTTCTTTTTTTTCAGTCAAAAAGGGGAATCATTTAAACAACAATTGAGAAAAGTCAATATTTATTGAAGCTGGCACTTAAACCACTTCGGAAATATTCTTCTTGGTATTTTTATTCTGCACTGGACTGAAAATAGAGGATTTCAATAAATAATTGTTTTGGTAAGAAAGCCAACAGATTTCAGTACTTCACTTGAGGAACCTGATTGTAAAAACAGCTTTTCGGCCGGGGAGTGTCAGTGATGCAGCATGAATCTTGCAGTGTCCTTTCACAAACCAGATATTGGCTACAGATTTTAGGCTGCTGCCAGATTTTGTGCTTTACCAAACATGCAAGTTATCAGAACAAACGTCTATAATCTCTCACTTGAGGAAAACCTTCTATTTAACCCCTTAAAAACGCATCATGGATCGCTTGCAGTATCATTCTTTTTGTGAACGAGTAATAAACGCATTTGCAAATACATTTATAACATTTCACCACTGTAGTCACATAGGAGGATTTGGGCATAATCGCCAACAGTTCCCCGCGTTGATTACAGGCTAAACAGGTCGTCTATGTATTTTCAAGAATTCCTGTTTTCCACAATGATCCACCAGTTCCACTGTCCACCAATTCAGCTGTATCTAAATCCCGTATGGCTTCTTGTCTTTTCGGTTCTAAAGGTGACTAACAGATAATGATGAAGTACATTTTTCCATCTGACTTCCTGTCCCCTCCTCCACACCTTTCACATCTGTCCATGAGTATTTTGGACTAAACTTTCCCTCCATACCGCAGCATTGTTCCAATATCATTTCAACGGGCGTTCGTGCATTACACAGTGGGTTTGGTGTATAATGACCACTCCAACGGGAATTCTCTGTGTAACACTTTGCGTGGCTTTGTTATTGCCCTACGTAACCTAAGAGCCAAATTCCTCACCGCTGCTCCAGTACTGGAAACAAGAAAAATTCTCAGCCACAGAGCCTAATTCTCAGGGAATTAGGCTCTAAACAAATAAAGTCCGCTATAAAAATGGTCTGAGACGCGGTTAGCTATGAATTGCTATCTCAGAGCAATTCCAGCAAGCTTTACCACCCCTCCAAAGGATGGGACGCTGCAATCCGGTCAGTTTTTCAGCTGGAATCTCCATTGGTAATACAAGATGGCCCCATCGCTTTGAATAGGAAACGAGCCCTCTCGGACTAAACATATAACTTGAAAGCATGATCTCCAATATGTCCTGTTTAAGCACAGTTTAGTGGTCACTGTAGAAATTAGAGTGAAAACAAAGACGCTACGAGGATCAATACCCATGTTAATAGGTTGGCTGCTATCTTATCTCCCTGCCATTTTGCACAGCGAGAAGACTTAACGTTAAAACTCGTGAGCAGGCACTTATAATAATAAACGAGCAGGAAAGCTTTTGTTACCTGCTTGCGGTATATAAGAGCATAGCTATCAACAGAAGCTGGGGGGGGGGGAGGCATGCATGTTTACCTGGTGCAGCTGAGGCAGAGATCCTCAGACACAAAAGTGGCCGATAATTCAAGATGAAATACAACGTGTATTAGTCTTGAAAAGAGGAATTTTCTATCCTTTCCTCGGTAATTGAGGTCATTCAACCACTAGAGTTCACCTGGAGTCCATACTGTGATACACACGTAACTCAAAGCTATTTTATCTTTTGTGCTGATAGTCAAGATCTCGGCTATAACATTGACATCAAACTCTGTCTGGGCGGATGACTAAGAGCGGTGCAAAACGTAAACTTTTGACCCTCAACTTTTTGACCTGCAGTTGTAACGCCCTTAACCACAAAGATATACAAAAGCTATGCAGCTTCTTTTAGGAGTAAGAGGTTGCACAGTTTGTTCCAATGCTTCTGCCGGTTTCCCTAGCTTTCTAAGGGTCTTTTTATTTTAAGAAATCGGGATTTTTTTTTTCTTTTTACTCTCTCATCTTTGTAAAGTGGTTTTAAATCAGTTTGCAAACTCCTTCGCCAGCGTTGGAGGGACTAGATTAACTCCAGGGCGCTATATGGTTACAATTGCAGGTGAAAAGCTGGTAAGTTGTGGACGTGAAGGTGGAAAAAATGTAATGTAGAGCGTCGGGGCGAAGGAAATATAGCTGTCTACTGCTCAGGACTTAGTCATTTCTCCTTTATTTAAAAATAAAGAATCAACTCTAATTGTTTGTGAAGCCTTGTCTAGGCAAACGAGTTGACTGTGAACTTGGTCTAAAGCGAGCTCTGCTGGTGATTCCTAGGGTGTGCAGATTTATCTTTTCTGCATTTACTTAACCTGGCAGTGAACTGCAAGGGCTGCCATTTGTTATCCAGAGACAGACTTCACCTCAAGCAAGGACTGTTTCACAAAATTGCAATAATTACCCAATAACCTTCATAACAAATATTATTATTGAAAAGTCATTTTTTTGGATATGGGACAGATTCCTTATGCGCACTATAAAGCGAAAGCCTTGCAAATCTTACCCGTGCTCTGTGGCAGATGGTATGGCTTGTATATGTGGCTACGTGTACATCTGAGTAAGACGGTCCAGGAGATTTTTGCCTTCCTCAGAGGCATTAGTGAGGGGGCTTTAGTTGATAAGGAAGAATATTTTCAAATATAAACTACCTGCTGGCGGAGTTACAGCTTTGTCCTATGAATAGTAACTCGAACAATGAAAGAGTAGCTAAAGCCTAGGAGTGAGAGGGACAAGGGGGGGAAGGGGATTCTTCACTTGCTCAGGAGGTTTATTAATGAACTATTTCATGTATGTAAACGGTATGCTCTGGGTGGGGGAAATACTTTGCTCCAATGCATATGGCTCCAGATCGAAACCTCATGATCTGCCCATATGAATCTACTCCCTTCAATTTCCCATGGAGCAAAGAGCAAACACTTGCCTTGTCACCCCTCTCCAGACACACACATTTGCTAAATGGAAGGAATTGGGAGAATAATACTCCCACCCCCACCCCCACCCCCGATTTGGCAATGAATATGTTTGCAGGGCACCCGACTTCCAGTTACGGGTAAAGCTCCATCGAATTGTTGTATATCTAGTTCAGGGAAAGGTCTGACTGGTAGAAGTCGCTGGTTATATACACAAAAGGGAGAGCTAACCTTTAATCGCCATTACGTTTAGCCATGCCACGCTACACTAAAGTATGTCTTTCAGAGGATTAAGCAAACTGCATTTGAGTGCGGAGAATGCCACTTGCGAGGGTTTGAGTAAAATAAACTCACGTGCACCAATTCGCAAAACACTGAACAAAATTAATGGGCACAGATAAACTAAGTTTGGCTTTCAAGCGATCCCTCTGTCTGACCGACACTTACTCATTTTTAATCAGGACACAACTAAGGCGTATGTAAGGGTGGCGAGTTTGGGAGTTGGACCTGTTCTAATTCAGCAGGAATTATAGCATCTGAATGTACTTTTGGTCTTAAAGGATTCGAGCTGCCTGGACTTTGACAGGGGGAGGCAAGCCTAGAAATGCTTAAAAAGTTGTAGTAATTTCCAGTCGAGACGACCGTGTCTTGTGGTTGCGTGCAATATGTGCGTGTTTCTCTCCCTGTGGATTTTGTGCAACTTGCTCTTGTTCACAAGTCTCAAACGTTTGCATACTCTGTGTACAGTATGTTTGAGAAACTAAAATCCAAATATCTTAGGTCAGTTGCAAATTATTTTACAGCTGGCTCTGAAAATTCACAATCTCAGCTGACAGAAAGGTCACTTAAAATACAGGGCGAGTTCATGTTTTTTTTTCCTGACAATGGAATATCCTCTTATACAATGGGACTAGAAATTAAGATAATGTAAACTATTTTGCTTCAGGTTTACTCTGTGCAATAGGCGAGATAGGTGATTTACCTTCAGAAAACAACCGGTCTGTTAGACACCAAAACTTTTTTTTAAGGGTGTGTACAGTTTTTTTTTGCCACACATACTACCTTAGTTTATGATACATAATTTAACGTACTACTATTAAATATACATTTCCTGCTTTCCTGTTATTGAAGCGATGATACTATGTGTACCATGTACCAGCCAGCTGTTCCTAAGCTAATTGTATCGTGTACTTCTGGAGATCAAGTGCAATAAAAATGCACCTTTCAAATCTACTTCTTAACCCTGTTATCAAAGAAGTACATGCGATTTTTTTCCTTAATGCAGTGTTCACAGAAAGGCATGAAAAGACAGCATTTTCTAAAACGCTTAAACTTCTGCTGTGAATTAACTCAAAATATCAGAAGTTTGTAAAGCAAATACGTCCTCTAAATAAGCTAACAGTTTAAATATAAAATCGTGTTTTATCAATGCATACCCTCCATTAGCTGGAAAAAAAAAATAAAACAAAGACACAATGAGTGTGCCATACCATTCTTGGACATTGAACAGGTACCACCTTTATAAAGTGGTAAACTATCCAGTTATTGTCCTTGAATTCTAACGCCTTTCCACCATACTGACATTTGCTTGAGCTGCCACTTCTAAGGCAAATTGCAATGCTGAAAGGAATCTAGAAAAATTAAGCCAAAAGCCTAACGATCAACATATCAGGAAAACATAATTGCACAGCACCATTTGAAAAACCGTGCCATACCCCAAACTGTCCAAACCTTAGTTCCGAAGCAGATAGATAGATAGATAGATAGATAGATAGATAGATAGATAGATAGATAGATAGATAATCAATGTCTGCCTGTATTTCAGGGCTGCAGGCCTAATCCAGAAAACCCATCCTCATCACCCGCATAGTCCTACAATGCTCAGTGTGTCTATTGTCCTGAGCCAGGAGTAAGGGTCTGCAGGATCAGGCCCAGATTCTACAGAGAAAAAAGACAAGAGTCCCTTTCACCTTTTTACTCAGCCCTAGAAATTCAAAGACTGAAGTTAAATCCGGCCATAAAGTTTATTGCTGAGTAATCACACTCTCGTGAGAACAGTCTACTTAAATAAAAAGAATGTTGAAGCAAACCTGCAGCTGGGCCTACCCGCAATCGCCAGCCAGCGAGAGAAAGAGAGAGAGAGAAAGGGAGAGAGAAATAGCCATGGGGCTATTTACAACCTTCGGGAAACTGAGTCTGTATTTCATAATTTGCAGCACTCTGATGACCTGGAATAGCTCGTAGGAGCATCATAAGTTACAATCAATTTTGTTCTCTTAGAAAAACAGTGAAAATAAAAACAAACAAACAAAAACCCTGGAAAAAGGTACCACCACGAAACTGCTACTAAGCCTATCTGCTGGCCACACCACACTACACATATGGCTATATCCAGAGAAATGAAGCTTCTTAGAGAACCTAGAACAGTAAAGAAGACTCCGAGCCAGTAAAATACAGTCTATGCCATTTTTATGCCAGCTGTGGCATGCAAAATATTTTTCTAATCCAAAAATGCACCAGCCCTCTTCCAACACTAGCATGTCTCCAGAAGACACTGCTCAGATAACATCAAGCCATATATATATGTTTCCTTTTTAAAAAATCGCCTGCAGTAGCTACTCCTTGCTAAACAAAACCTTTCCAAACTGGAAAGTCTATGGAGCAAAGGAAGTAATTATCTTCTGCGGTAGTCAGAGTAATTAAAGTTAGGCCTCAGAATCCATCTCTGCCAAAGACTTATTGTGGTTTTCTTGGATTTGATTGTTAAAATATAGAACTAGGGTTAGAATTAGAGAGGGGAAAGTTTTCAATGAAACCTGTAACATTAGTAGATTTTTCTACCCTTTCCAATTCAGGGTGACAGTCCTGAAAGGATGGAGCCGGAGAGAGAGTCGAGTTTCCAACTGTACAAATAAACTTTAAGGAACTTGTGCACAAACTTACCTTGCCTTGTAAGGAGCCATTTTTCATAGAGTACTGAGAACTTGTGGTTTGGATACTTCTGTATCTAAACCTGACAATTTGAATGACCAGGAGGCACACGTAGCCTGCAAAAGAGTCAAATGAAGTCCAGCGTCAGTGAGATTATATGTTATGTGGTATATAATGTTGGATGTCAACTCCCCAAAACCATAAAACTTACTTTAATGGCACCACGTGACTTTTTATAGCCAGTGAGCCTATCTGTCTGTGCTATGGATGATTTTACGATCTAATTCATACACAAAACCCTATTCATTTGGCACCCAAATGTCATATAGCCGGAACTGGGGCTTATAAAGTTTACTGTTTTATAACTTTTAAGGGAAGGCATCAATGTAACCAGTCAGTAAATGTGCAAATCTTTAGTTGCTCTTAGAAGCTCAGAAGAGTTAACCTTTCAAGCTGTGATGGGGTAAGTAACATTGCATTTCTAGAAAACTAATTGTAGCGAAAAAGCCAAAAATCTGGAAAGGGTGAAAAGTGGGAAGGTGGCTCTAGGATGTTGCTTATAGACGTCTCTGATATGGCTGTCCTGCAAATATACTTAATTAAACCACGGGAGTAATTCTATATGGCGAGGCAAACACGCCTTGGAGCTGGGAGTGGATTTTAACAAAGCACATGTTTTTCAACAATCAGCAAACAGATAACAGTTGATTCACCCACCAAGGGTGTTGGTTGTGGGTCTGCAATGCAGCTTTCCACCTAACGAGAAACCACTGAGGAGGAACTTATGTTCAAAGTTGCAATTTAAAAGCTTGGTATCGGACAATTGCACTTGTATCAGATGCAACGTGTAGCATTAGGTCTTAGCCAGGTAAAATATTGCAAACTCTGCACTGATATGTTTCTTTCAGAAGCGAATTAGGAAGTACAACTCCTTGTTTTGCACAAATTAAATCACGAAAGCTTACAATAGAAAGTTTATTTTTTGTTGTTGTTTCCAGTCAGGGTATTTTTTTTGTAAAAACAAATACAAAAAAATTGGGGGGGAAAAAAAAAGAAAAAAAGCTGATCACAGTTTGCTCAAACAGCCAGACTTTGACTATATTTGTAACTTTGTTCACAAAAAACATACATCACTGAAGCTGCGCTTAGTAAGAGCCACTTCTAGGAGGTCGTGCAAAAAGTCATACAAAGGCACAGCAAGGACATACTGTTTGGAATCACAGTTTTCGTCACAGATTCACTATTCACTACACGTAGGACAAGTTCAGTTGTATTTCATCATTTCACCTCTACAACAGCATTAATTACACAGGAATTATATAGGTAGTTTGAATAAAAATATTTTTAACAGCTTGGAGCTATACAGACATTAACACTTGAACACACATGCACAGTTAAGCAAATTGAGTGCAACACATAACATTGGTACTAAACGAGGGGGTTTCTTTCTCTCGTGTTTGTTTTTTTACAGTTACTTCAAGTAACACAGCTCGCTTCATATAAATAAGTTAAAACATCTATATTTCCAAGACAAAGCCATTCAAGACAAAGAAATGTACGGAAAGCAGATCTACTTATACACGCGATATCATGGGAATGAACAGGCTCATGATTAAAAGATGACTTAGGACGACAAGAACAGGGTTTCTTCACAGAAGTAACACAAGGAAGTTTTAGAAAGTCAACTTAGTACTGACATTCTACGCAGGGTCAGCTAATACTGCTCAGTACTTTTAATGGATCAAATTCTTAAGGGCGGAATGCCCCTCCTGCAGCTGCCATGCTCATGCTTTTCAGCTTATTATCCTTTTTCCATTTCATTCTCCTGTTTTGGAACCAGATCTTTATTTGTCTCTCTGAGAGGCAAAGAGCATGTGCTATTTCAATCCTTCTTCTGCGGGTCAGGTATCTATTGAAGTGAAATTCTTTTTCCAGCTCCAGGGTCTGATACCGGGTGTAAGCAGTCCGAGCCCTTTTTCCTTCGGGTCCCCCTATATTGTCTGCAACAGAAAAGTGAATGATTTAGCCTCTCAGCAGCGACCAGCTCCTTTATTTCTAAAGCAGCCACGAGCATCCAAGGACCGTTATTCTCGGTCCTGGCTTTCTTTCGGGGAAATGCTCAACAAGTTCTTCCCCCCACCCCCCTCGTCCCCTTTTTTGTGTGTGTCTGTGGAGGGTTTTAGAGGAGCCAAGCGCCCGTCCCCCCACAGCTGAGCTGCTGGATGGGCTTACTGAGGCAGGCAGGCAAGCCGGGGCACTGGGTTCTTTCCCACGACTTCGCGGTGGAGGTTAGCTTTGTAACTCCCCAAACCAGCCCTGGCTCCGAAGGAGACCGCCAGGTAATCATTCCTCCAAGTTACAGGGCAGAGACACCCCGAGCCTTCCCATGCCCCCAGCCCTCGCCCTCCGCTCCTTTTTTTTTTTTTTTTTAATCCTCCCTGACTTCCTCCCAGGGAAAACTCCCATCCTCACGATTTGCTAAACTCTCGCTTGTCCTTGCCCAGAATTAGTAACGCTGGTTTCACGGGGTACTTCTCCCCATAAATTACTGCACGGTGACAACCCCTATTCACAATTCCCCCCATTTAAAATGCACCCCTGCCCCTCCAGTTGGGGAGACTTGGTGGAGTTGGAGCGGGCTGGCGAACGTGCCCGATTGCTCCCTGCCTGGGAAAGGACATTTTCTCAGTGCAATCCCAGGGATTGGGGTCGTTTTTCGTCCCCTTTCCCCCACCCCCCAGCTCCAGCTCCACGCACCCCCACCGCCCAGCCGCCCCCCACGCTCCCGCCGGCTCAAGCAAATCCTCCTTTAAAAAAGAAAACAGGGTAGCGCTTTACCATGACTTATGTGCAGTTTTCGCATCCAGGGGTAGATCTGGGGCTGGGAAGGCTGAGCTGTGCTTTGGTCGGTCTGGGCACTTGCCTGCTCGCTGCTTGCTGGGGTGTCGTCCTCAGTCCCAGACGACGTGCCAACCCCCTCTCTGCTTATGTGAGTGCTGCTGCTGGAAGTGGACGAAGTGCTGCTAGAGTTAGCTATGGAGTTTTTCACCCCGTGATGACTCTCGCTGACAGGCGAAGTAGCCACGGCGGTGCAGGGCAGAGGGTCAGGTGGAGGCGAATGAGAAGACGTTGCAGGTTGGTTATACCTGGGCTCTGTCGAGGCAGAGGTGGAATTGGACGGGTAATTGCGAGATCTCTCATTGGCACCAAAGTGGCTGGAAGCTGAGCGCCCAACGCTGAGATCCATGCCATTGTAGCCGTACCCGTACCTGCTGGAATGCATGCTGGCGGAATCCCGGTATTGCTCACTCACGGCACTATGATCTCCATAATTATGTAACTGGTAGTCCGGGCCATTTGGATAGCGACCGCAAAATGAGTTTACAAAATAAGAGCTCATTTGTTTTTTGATATGTGTGCTTGATTTGTGGCTCTTGGTCGTTTTGTGCGTCTATAGCACCCTTGCACAATTTATGATGAATTATGGAAATGACTGGGACATGTACTTGGTTCCCTCCTACGTAGGCACCCAAATATGGGGTACGGCTTCAAATCACGTGCTTTTGTTGTCCAGTCGTAAATCCTGCCTGATGACCTCTAGAGGTAAACTCGTGCACTAATGGGGGAGCTGGGTGGATGCTGGAGGCTTGGCGGGCTCTCGCCGCCAGCGCCTGGCTGTCAGTCGGACTCGTGCGCCACCCTCTGGAGACAAGTCAGATCTTCCCGCTTCCAGCCAGGGGCCGCGGGGCTGGGGTCGACTCGAGGTTACAGCCCATTACGGCAAAATGATGGCATTTCTCGCACACTTCCATTAGTACGTCCCAATTGCACGGGGCTCTCGCAAGCCCGGCGGTCGTGCAGCAGGTCGGGGACAAGCTTGCTCTGCATGTGCAGTGGCTCCCTTTCATTCCCTGCCCGCCTTCCCTCGCTCTTATTCCTCTCCTTATTATTCTCCCTGTTCTGCTATAGCTCTCTCTCGCTCTCTCTTTCTTTTTTCTGCTTTTTTTTTTTTTACCTGCAAAAAGAACCTGGCTTTTCTGTAGGGTGACTGATTTAAACCAAGTGCAAAACAAGCAGACCGAAATAAAATAAAATTAAATCAGCTAGAATAAAATCAACCCCTAGGATAAATCCTTGCATGCAAACAGCAATTACAACCCTGGGTGTCTGACTTTATTGTATGGATGTCTGTATGGATGTATGTAGGTAGTTATTTAGTTTTGCAAGCGCTTCACAAAATAACAACATTAAAAGCTGTCGCGCCGATCTGAAATGGCAGGTACTTAATAAGGATAAATAGTGTGTGAGGTTTAAGTGTGTGTGTATACATACATATATATGTGTATATATATATACACACACATATATACATACATATATATATACACACATACATATATGTATGTATGTATTTTTTTCTTCTTCACAGCTGGGGTCAAAATCCATCCAGCTTTATGCTCGGCATCACTTTTTGCCCTTTTTTCAGACAAATGCAAACGTCGTGGTAGCCATTTTACATCACGGTTTTCGCGATTTGGCTCTTCAACTATTCGGAGCGGTAGCCTAACATGCCTCGCCTTTCCGAACAAAAGGGGCTTTGACGCATTCACTTGTATATTTGGCCACCTTCTCCCACTACATCCGTATAGCGCAGGGAGCATTTCCCCCGCACGGATCGTCTTCAGTGCAAAAGAGCCCTCAAGAGGAATCATTTCCCAGCAGTGTTTCTATGTCTGGTGTAGTCCTTTTTCAGGGTGAGGGATCGAAAAGCTGGACATCACAGAAGGGGGCGAAACGCCCCCCGATTTACCAGGACAGACCCTTGAATTTTAATGCTTTTCAAAATAAATGACTAGGCATGGATCCCATCATTGCAATTCCCCTCCGTGTTGGCTGAGAGCTGCCTTCACCCTTTGCCCAACTGGCCCACAGAAATTTCCCCGCGTGGAAGACTCTTCTGCCCCCCGGACCAAAGTTTAAGGTGGAGTTTTTACTTCAATACAAGTGCTGGTTGGAGGCAGGTTCCCGGCATTTTAACACCCGCCGTCGGCTCGTCCTCGTTTTGAAGGGCAGAGGATGGCCAGGTTTAGTACATCGATTAGTTGTAAACCCCCGAAGTCTTTGTCCTCTTTGCGCTAGTGAATTATTTCCTACACGGGGAAGATTTCTGTTTGTAGAGACCATCAACTCCCAAGCCCTGCGGAACAAGCCGGCCCGACCTAGCGGGGATTAGGACACAAAAACAAGGTCTTCTAATATCTCGGCTCCACGATATCTAATATCCACGACCCGATCGCTTCCCATGACAAACACCTACCCCCTTATCTGTTGCCTGCAGCCGGACAGTCAGATCAGAGACAGTTGCCCAGAGATGCTCACTTTCCAATATTTAAAAACCTGGGGCATTTCTGGACTACCCTAAAGCAACGCCACTTACGCTTTGCAGACGTGACTATATACACTACCTAGCTCTAAATCAAGCACTTCTATTTTTTTTTAAAGAAATTCACAGTTGATTGCAAATGTATATATTTTAATCAAGCCTTTGGGAATCAACAGCCTGTGAAAACCTATAGGATTTTTAGTAGCAGAAGGATCACAAGGGGAAATAAAACGCTAACAAGGAAAGGCCTGGAAACTTTTATTAAATATTATTCTACTCCCCTGACTTTTCCTCTGTTTCTTCGCTGCTGGGCTGTGTGGAATTTATGAGTTTGTTTTCCTTTTTCCATTTCATTCGCCTGTTTTGAAACCATATTTTAATCTGTCGTTCAGTAAGGCAGAGGGCGTTTGCAATCTCAATGCGTCGTCTTCTGGTTAAGTATCTGTTAAAATGAAATTCCTTTTCTAACTCTAGCGTTTGGTATCTGGTGTATGTTTGCCTCCCCCGTCTCCCATGTGTTCCATATACTGTACCTGCAGAAGTAAAGACAAAATGATCGCATTGGACAGGGCCCAGTGATTTCAGTTCAGAAATAGTGGTTAGTATACCCTGCCTCCTCTTGCAGACACGGCCCCAGAAGGGGTGGCTACCCTGGCTTTCAAAAGTTTCCCTGATTAAACCTTTCTAAGTGGAGAAGAACATCATTATCAGGTTCAGTGGCACAATTCTGATATACAAAGGCGGTGACTATACCCATTTAAAGTGAAATTTCCCCAACTTTGTACGTATGTATATATGTTCGTATAGACACACGTATACAGTTCAACAAATCTATGTGGGTGCGGGTGCATAGGCGTGGAGAGGCAGGCATACGTGTACGTGTGTGTAAGCATACAAACATCCACACACATACGAATGTGCGCGATTTATATACATATAAATCGCCCGCAAGGATGTGTGCACGTAGGTTTGTGTGTGCATGGGAGCGTGTATATACATAGCTGTTACAGTTAGAATAGCAGTGGAACAACTGTCATTTAAGCATAATCGTAAACGTCAGCAGAATTTCATAGAATAGCCCCTTCCCCTTGCTTCTCTATAATTGCCATCAGATGCCAAAGGATCCTCCAAAATACTAACTACCTTTGAAAGTGAAACTTTTACAAATAAGTGCAAGGTTTTATCATCTCTCTGCTCAAAAACCTGGGGGAGGGGAGAGGCTTTTTGATCACAGCTGGAGTGAATAAGTTTATGTGCTTATTAAAAACAAGTAACATCCCCCACCCCCACCCCCGACCAGAGAGCCCTGGCACGTAAAATCCACTTTAAGGGGGCGACAATTCGAGGCGATTTGCGAGTGTGCACACGTTACCAGAAAACGTGCTTTCAATGACCAATACTCATATACTAATGAATGGGGCTGATGGGTGCGTGGGGGGAGGGGGGCTCTGTCTCACAAATGCATTGGCTAGTCAATACAGGGGGCATCTTCCTTGCATCACTCTTGGACACTGGAGGAGCGAAGAAGAGGGTTCTCTGTGGAGGGATCTTAAAAAATAATCAGTCCCTAAAGGCACCGTGTCCAGAGAGCTAGTCTTTCACCATCACTCAGCAACTTCTCCAAGGAACCCAGGCTGCTCCTAACTGCTCGAGGGTGGCCATGGTGCCAGGTCGAAAGCAACCTGGGGAGGTCTCAGGTTACAGCTTGCTGGTCGCAGCCATTCCTCTGGATGCGCTTTTTATAAAAGTCTTACTCAAAAAAAACTTCACCCCCCCCCACTCCTCCTTTGCCCCCCTTGATGGCATTCAAATGACTTACCAGCGCAGGAGTTCATCCGCTGCATCCAGGGATAAACAGGGCTCGAGTACTTCCGGTCGCTGCCTTCGTCATGTAGAATTTTGCCTTGCACGCTGTCGGATTTGTATTGTTGCTCGGGAGAGAAGTGCAGATAGTCCCCGTGGCCCCTCTGCTTGCCACTGCCGGAGGGAGAGGCGCTACTTAGGTCCTTGTCTGAATAGAAACAAGAGGCTCCATACTCATAGGATGCCCGATTGCAAGCAATGACCGTGTTGGACTGCTGGTAGAAACAAGGTGAGGTGTAAGCCTTGTCCTGGAGGTTTGCTGCCCCATAAGAAGCTGGGAAATGCCTCAGAGCATCATAGCCAGCTGGGTAGAGGGGGATCTGCCCGAGGAAAGACTCCTGCCCATTAGGCAAGCTCCCAGGGAAAGTGGGATTCACAAAATAGGAACTCATTTGCTCTCCCCTCTCCAGGACTGTGATTTGTTGTGTATTAGTACATCTGGCTATAACTATTAGTAGTCATCGAACTGGTTTGTTTCTGGATGGCCGAGCGCCAAAAGCGACAGCAGCAAATAGCACCAGCTGACGGCCGGGCGGCCAATGGGAGCGCGCCGTGGAGCCCGCTCCCCTGGGACCCGCAGCGACCGAGCCAGCAAAGTTCCCACCAAGCCCGAGCCCGGGCGGGCGGGCCGCGGCTCCCGGCAGGAGCGGGCACCGGCGGGCGCGGGGGCGGGCACGGATCGGGGGCAGGGGGAGCCTCCCCCCTCCCCGGCCAAGCATGAAGGAGAGCGGCGGCTGCGAGCGCCCCGGGGGCAGTGCCCGGGGCGACTGGGCTGGCAAAAGTTAGGATCTGCAGCGTGGGAGTCAGGGAAATGCCCAAAGTGCGGGGTGAAGAGGGCAGCAGCCCTTGGCATCAGTCTGTAGCACAGGTAGCCGGTGATCTTGGCCGGGACTGAAAACTTTGGAGCAATTAAAAGACGCGACAGGACGGGGATCCGCCAGTGGGGCAGAGCAGGCAGGGCCCGGTCTGCCCGGGGTGGCTCGCTTTCTCCCCTCTCACCCGGGGGCAGCTAGAGAGCCTGACCCCCTCCCCCTAAAGAAATCTTGCCCTTCAGATTTGGAGGAGCCCATCTCTCCGCCCCGGCTCGGAGTCCAGCCTTTGTATACGTGGCTCAGCTGAGCCCCGTTGTCCGAGGCGAGCTGAGGAGCTCTCCCCTACCCCTGCCCTCTGCTCATCAAAGTGGAGACTGCGGGGCGGACAGGAAATGGGGGCCTGCAGGAGAGAGATTTTGCAGTGTTTCCAGCGGACTCATTAGCAAGGGCTTGGAGCAGGTTTCCGCGTCCAGATAAAGTTGCACGTGCTTCTTCCCCTAAAACCCCATCCTCCTGGAGGTACAAGCCCCCCGGTGCGAGAGCCCTGCCAAGCCGGAGAACCTGAAGCCTGGCCTCTTTCGTTGCTGCTTTACATCATTTAGTGAAGCCGGGGGTTAGCTCAGATATTTAAATAGATATATAGCTATATAGGTAGCTATAGATAGATAGGTATAGCTATAGATATGTTACGTTAAACACGGGTCTTGGGCTTAATTATTCCGCCTGGCAGCTACCCCACAGCGGAAATCTAATTCTTGGCCCAGCGCAGGAGCCGCAGCAAGGCTGCTGAAACTCGCTGAGCTGGCTGGTAATTTAGTCCAGGCTGCAGTTGCTGTGTTTACTCATCAGACGTGGCTCTTCCCCCGGCTCACAGAGCCTAATTTTAAGCCAGCTCCGCTTTGAAGTGCCATGGGCGCCCGCTCCTTTCCGAGAGAGCCCTCAATGCGGGAGTTTTGTTGTCGTGGGAAGATTGTTTGTCTCATTTCCGGAGGATGATTACGATACCTATAAAACCGGAGTAAGTTAAAACCTCCCTCCACAATAGTTGGTATTGTTACTGTCCTCAGTCGCACATTCCCACTGAGATGTTGATTGCACTCATGCGTTCCCTTTAAAAAAAAAAACTTTCCCAATCGAGATTCATCTCTCCAAGCACACCTGGAAGAATAAAAATAACAGTGTACTGGCAATGCGAGGAAAAAATCCTGTTTATTTTCTGAAAGCCACTCTCCCCCAGCAAAGTTTTCGGGCTGTGCAAGATAAGCATAATCCATCTGGGGAACAAAAAGAGTCGTTTGGAGGTTTGTCTTTTTTTTAAAAAAAACAAATGGATATTTTTCAAGGCAGGTTAGAACGAAAATGTACCGGGGAAATTAAGATTCAGTGCACCCAAAACATGCAGCGTCCACACTACTTACGAAAAGTTATGCTCAGCCGGTCTTTTGTTTGAATAGACATTGCATTCGTCACAAAAACAGAGAGGGGTATCTCTGTTTACAGGACATGAGCCCGGGTGCCTGCTATTTGTATCTTTTTGAGGCGAGAAGAACTGGCCAGTGGGAATCTGAAGTTATTGTTCTCGCCAAAGTCTAAATCTCGGATGTCTCCGCAGAATAAATGGAAACATTTCGCAGTTGCTTCCGTAGAGAAATGAAAGTACAGGTTTGCCAGGGGGAAGCGTGTACTAGAGTTGTTATAGCGACAGCTGAACAATCTGCTTTGCAATCGTGTTTTATTTCCGCCAAAATAAATAAATAAATACATAAATCTGCAAAAAGAAAGCTTTCCCAGTGAGGCTGCCCAGGCAGGGCTAGCAGCTCTGCTCCCACCCTTAGCGCTGGGAAGCTAAAAGCCACCCAACCTTCGGGCAGTGGAGCCAAGTGAGCTGCAGCCGTGCGAGTCCTATTTTTTCAACTTCCGAAAGATCAAGCCCCCGTGCAAGAAATCTGGGCAGCGCCGTGTAGCGCGGCGAGGGGGGTTTCTGGCGCCTGAGCCCATCGAGCCAATGAGTCAAAGCCCACCATCAGTGTACAGGTGCGGGGGCAGTTACCCTCTTAAGCTTAAAAGGCTCCTTCTCGGAGAGTATCAGGCCACTTACAAGCCCTTCTCATGTTCAGACGTGCGAGGGAAAGCAGTAATAGCCTCTAATCCAAACACTGTTTGCCGTCTAAAGCATTTGTTTAGACTGAAGTATTAGCAACCTCACTGGGCAGCCTCCAGCCCCTCCTGGCAGAGCAGATACCAGGGTGAGATCCAACAGCCGACACCCAGCCGGGCACCGAGCCCCAGCCCCGGGGGCGAGCGGGGGCGCGGGGCAGCGGGCACGGCGCCCCGAGGTAGGCCGGCTTTTCGGGTTTCTCCAGGAGGACGGCAGCCCTCCAGGCTTTGCACTTCGCAGCAGCCTGTGCGTCCTCTCCCCTCTCCTACCTACTTCCGCCACACCGTGGCAGCACTGAGACCCCCTCGCCCCGCAATAAATAATCCGGCGCTCACTGCAGTTGCAGTCAAGCAGATACTGCAATGCAATGCAATGCAAATGTAATTCTTTATCGGCCCTGAGAACACAAACAACACCGGTGCTAACATTTAAAGCACTCCCAGCAGCTCATTCTTAATGACTGTCAGGGTTGGCGAGATAGAGCAGGAGCAGACCCCGCCGCCGAAGCCGCGGTTTCCAGCCCACCGGCGCAGGCAGGCAGCCCAGATCCGTGCAACACACGCCAGTGCCCTGAGTGCTCACACACCCGGGGCCGGGGCTCTGCCCTCCCCCCTCCGCCAGCCGGTATTCACAATCCGGACTCAATTGGCACATGCCCCTCTCCAATCCTTCCAGCCCCACGCGAGAAGCAGCGGGGGGGGGAGGGGCGGGGGGGGAAGAAAAGAAAAGAAAAGATAAAAAAGCTCCTTTCCCAGAGCTGACATCGCTGTAACACCGAGTCCGCTATACAAATAATCCATAAACCACCTCTGCAGAAACAAGTCAAGGATCCGGTTCAACACAGTTACGTGACACAGTTATTTTGCATGCAATGATTCATCTGATAAAAAAAACGAAGCCCCATCTTGCCTGCCTTTCCTCTATCCCTGTCCTTCCAGAAATAGCCTCTTCCTTTGAAAACATGCAATGGAATGAGGCGATGCTATGCTGGTTGGTCTCTTGCTGAAATTGTGAGTGTTTTCTTTTTTATTAATATTATTAGTTAAAGTCTTCAGGATCAGCTAGCTCCATTGCACTTCATATTCTGTTGTTAAAGCTGTGGAATAAAAAAACGAACGTGTTTCGGGGTTTTTTTCCTCGTGCAAAAAAAAAAGTAATCTCCTTAATGTGATGTCATAAACCTGCATTCTGAAAAAAAAATCGCAATGTTCCAGCATATCTATAAGAATTAAAAATAACTTTTATTAAAATGACACGGCAGCCTCGCTGAAGAGCAAGCGTTTGTATTTTTGCATGCAAGCGGTTCAGTATAAACAAGCACGGGTTTTGATTGATAATGCTTCAATTGAAATAAATTCACATGTCTGCTATGCATCTCTCTAAAAAAAAGGTATTGCACAGTTTCCCTGCTTACTGTAGTGTTATATACATTTCTCACCTTTAGGTTCTGGCTAGCAGGAGCCCCTGCTACTTTGACAGCTGTCGTTTTGGCTGCACAGGAGACGAATCGCCCTCCTTTTGGTGCCAGAAGAAGCAGGAAATTAGCCAGGTTGCAAGTTGAAAATCTGCCACTCCAGTGCTTTGAATCCAATATGCCACACCTTCCAGCGGAGGAATTGGAAATTGCCATCCAGGATCTGTGTTCTAGGCGGCTGCTTATGCTGAACCTCCATACACTTTGTTCACTATTGCCTTACAAAGAACAAATGAAATGGGGGATTGAAAGCCAGAGAGATCCGAAGCAGGACAGAGCTGAGCAAAAGAATGCAGCTCTATTCTCGCAAGGGAAATTATAAAAAAGTTCATGTTCACGGTTACTATCCACATGACCGACAACGACCAATGGAAAAACCGAACAACTCATAAAGTTGTATTGCAAAGTTGTAAATTTTCATAAACAACAACGGATTTATGGCCTTTTCCTCATCACTAAGAAGAGGCAGGTCTTAGAGAGGCGCCATCTTACCAGAGAGGCAGCCCTAGAGTTTTAAAGGACCTAGAGTTTGTACTAATTTTATTAAAATTGCAATTAACACATTGACCAGCCACTGCACACAGCCGAGCGAGGGAACTTCTCTGCAGATGCCAGTGTCATTCTCCCTCTGTTTGTCTTGCCCTCTATAGAGCTTCGCCTGCCTGATTTTTTACATTTCTTTTACAAAATACTGGATCTGCCGGACTTTTTTGCTATATTTTCCAGGGACAATTAATATTTTATTTATCTAAAAAAATACCTTCCCATCCCCTGTGGCTCGCTCTCACCCTAGGCACAGACCGCTCCCACTTGGAAGTTTCGCATTGCGCCTTGGGTTCATTACCAAATTTTATTTCTCTAATGCGGATTTCCGCGTGGCGCATTTCAGCTCTGTTGTGATTTAAAGAGTAGCGCACGCAGGAGCTCTTTTAAAGGATGGTTTGTGCTTAATTAATCAACTCAACTGAAAAATTATAAGCTCGAGATCGAGAAAGTGACTGATTCCTCTCAATCCATCACGTATGAATTCCCCCCCCCCCGCGTCTGATTGCGGATGAAAATGATTTATTTGATCTAATTTCTTTATTTGTGTAAATTATTTTTATTGTGCTTCCTTTGCGCTGTTCACTAATAAAGAAACGCCATTCGTTGTCAACAAGCATATTTATTTTCTGTGTAACATAAAACACATTTATCGTGGGAGATACTTGAACACGGAATCACTTCCAAAGAGAGTTCACACACATTTTTTCCACTTCCAATACTTACACGGCATATCCAAATGTTCACAATGAACACAGCGAAACACATTGTAACATACAATTTTATGAATAAACTTTAGCCAAACCTTCAAGACGGATTTATACAGAGTTCTTAACAATACGTCATGCTACAAAGTTTCCAAATTAATTACATACTTCTCAATTTATGACATGATCTTACACATGAGGTCTATGACAATAGAAATGATTTAAAAAAATGGTTCAAATATACAGCATTTGTAGGATTATAGGAAAATTCACGGTATTACATATTAACACATTCTAATAACCAGGATAAAAAGGATTGTTGAGAGGCGGTAACATGGTCATTTGAATTCACTTTTTAAGCAACATTTTCAGTTATATTAAGTGAGAGGAGCCTAGAAAAGAAAACGCCCTTTATCAGTGTAATTCAAAGGTAGACGCCAACGCAAGATATTAAACCGCTTTGTACAACATTGGCATGTGTTTGCTTCTTCTCTCAGAATAGTAAAGAATAGAGAAGAAATATATGGTGCAGCATATGGTTTCCGTTTATAATTGCTTTGGAATAAATATATTATTTTTAAATTTAAATATAGTCAGCATTTTCGGTACCAAATTATATACCAAAGCTATTGATGCGTGCTTTTCAAAGGACTACACGTAGGTTTCTAAAAGCATTCTGCGATTCACATTAGTATGTTATCTTCTCTTGATTATTAAAATACAGTATACTTTAGAAGATAGGTAGGCGGAGCAAGATATAGGTAGTCTGGTAAATAGGTAGTACAACTCATTGCATTAGGCTGTAGTGGTTTCTGCTTCATTATTGGTACAGGATTTTTCTTCCCTTGCTTTTTAAACCTTTTTTTGTTGGTGTTAGCTATGAGCTCTAAAAAGGGGGGGAGGAAGAAACCGGAAGTGCAGAGCTAGTTGCTCAAAATTAGGTAGTTTTTGTTTGTTTGTTTGTTTGTTTTCTGGTGAGCCTAATGCACTTACCCTTTAACCACTGATTGGAACGAGTTGAGTCAGGTAGTTATTCTGGATCTTAACGCTTGTCTATATGTGCAAGTAGCAGTTCTCCCCCTCAAATGTACCCCCTTAAAAAAAAAAAGAAGAAAAGAAAAGAAAAACAAAGCCACCAAGGCTTGGGCAAACGAAAACAACCCGATCGGGATGGTTTTAGGATGATCTGATGAGACATTTTGAATGGGTTAGACAGGAAATGGGGCTGGGCTGGGGCGGGGGGCTGGCGGGATCACTCGGGGAGCCCTTTCATGTCTGCAGACGCTCTCTTTCAAGATGCTCATTAAAAGGGGACTGATTTCTAAAATGAAAGAGTGAGTCTTTTTTTTTTTTTGAAGGGAGCTTTTACAACTGTCACGTGCGTGCAGAATACTTGGGATTGCTTCATGGGATGGGACTTTTATTCCTCCTCTTCTTCCTCCTCTTCCACTTTCTCCACAGACGCTGCCGCTGACGTGGTGTCGTTGGGCGCCGGGGTGCTGGAGCTCTCCTCCTTGTGCTCCTTCTTCCACTTCATGCGCCGGTTCTGGAACCAGATCTTGATCTGCCTCTCCGTCAGGCACAGGGCATGGGCGATCTCTATCCTCCGCCGGCGGGTCAGGTAGCGGTTGAAGTGGAATTCCTTCTCCAGCTCCAGGGTCTGGTAGCGGGTGTACGTCTGCCGACCCCGCTTCCTATCGGGACCTGAAAGCAGGCAAAGAAGTTAGCCGGGAGACCGAGGACGGGCGCGTAGATGGGAACTTCGGTATTTACAGCCAGGCAGCAGCCGCCAGGAGCGACCCCTCGTCCTTCCCCCCACACAAAGGCATTTCTGCTGGCCGACATGTCCAGCTCAGGCAGGACAAACCCAGGCGTCTGAAACAGACCCAAGCCGGGGGGCAAATCTGGGGGGGAGGAGGGAGAACTTGCAGTCTCCAGGATGCACTCCCCTCGCCTCGGGCTCCCCGCACTGCCCAGCCTTCCCCTTGCACACAGGCAGGCACGACCTCTGCAGCCCACCGCCTGCCGGGGTGGGTAGGACGCTCAGGAGCCCAGTCCCCATCCCACGGCAACTTTGTCTCCGCTCAGAAACAACCCGTTGCAGAGAAGACCCCCCTCCCCGCGCGCACACACACACACACACACACACACACACAGACACACACACACGCGCGCGCGCACACACGCGCGCACACGCACAGGCACCCCCCGGACCCCGAAAGCGCAGACCCTGAGCTGCCTGGAAAAGGGGGAAAAAAAGACACATCTCACACTAGCCTGGGCTAGTACAGTCCTGTGCCCCCGAGCCAGGCGGTCCTCCGGTCCTGAGCGCCCCTCTCCTCTGCCTCTCCCACCAAAAGAGGATGATGATGATGATGGTTATTTTAGTCCAGCTTCTCTGGGGGGGACCCTCTCCCCTCGTGGGCTGGCAGGGTACACAACCAGCCCTCGGTATTTCTCTCTCCAACAGCACAAATACACTCAATGCTAACATTCCATAGCAAATGGAGTTAAATAAATTTACGAGGCTAGAACCCATTAATTGGGCAATAAAAAGTTTTATGATACTCATTTACATACAATGCCACGGGCTTTCTACGCAATGGCGCCTCTGCTATAATTAAAACCATAAAGGCTGTGCTGACAGTCATTTTGGCTACATATTCGCCTGGCTGCCGTCGCTCTTGCCCTCTCCGTTCCCCATACCTGAAGACCTCATCCAGGGGTATATCCGGAAATTAGCCTCTGCCTGGTTGTGCAGGTTGCTTTCCTCCGCTTTCTCACAGCTGGATTTGGTTAGATCATTGCAGAGGACGGGAATGTTCTGATCAAAAGAGGAACAATGCAGGTTGTAGGCGTCAGAGCCCAGGCTGTATCCGGAAGAGAACGGGTTTTGATATATGGTACTGTTCACATTGTACAAGCCAGGCATGGAGGAGGTGAAAGCACTAGCGCCTGGTCCATAGCCGCTTCTCTGAGAGTTGCTTGCAAAGGAGCAAGAAGTAGGCTCTGCATTTTGGAAAAGAGAAGCCCCCGTCGTATATTTGCTAAAAAGAGCATTCACATAATACGAAGAACTCATAATTTTGACCTGTGATTTGTTGTCCGGTAGGCTTCAGTGTCGGTTTTACGAGGTAGCGTGATATATGATAACATTACACCCCCAGATTTACACCAAACCCCATTTTCTTTTGGACTGAGCTGCCTCCAGCACGTGACCAGTCATATGACCCCGTCCTCCAATCTCCGCCTGCATCACAGGTGGTATAGATCAGCGTGTCTCACAGTATCCTATAATGGAAGGGGAAGAGGATCTAATATATGTCTAACAAATTAAAGACAAGGGGGCTTTTTTTGGTTAAGGCTGGCACATGGTAGACGGTATTTTGTAAGATCCCAATAAAGTACGGGAAGTAAATAAACAGAGATTTATTTGGGTCTACAGTGAAATTTAAGCCGAGTGTTGTGCTATGTAAATCTCCCTATTCCAGGGCTGTATTGATGTAGACAAGCTAGATATGGCTAGGCATATATTTCGCCTGCCTTTCAACTTATTTTTTATTTTCTATCCCCCCACACACACACTTTTTTTTTTCTCTGCTTAAAAAGCCACCGCCAAGTCGGACTTGCATAGTAGCCCCGTGCACCAGCTCTGACTTCCTAATGAACACAAGCCAGAGTCCTGGGCTGCTCCATATTCCGTATATTTTGGGGGAAGAAAGCACATCTTGCACATTAAAAAAAAGTCTCTGCAGTAAACTGAAACCATGTGGCTAATATAAAAAAAAGTTGAAATGATTCTGTTAATCATGCATGGATTTTTTTTTTCCTCGAGGAAAGCAAGTTGTGAAATAATTATGTACTGGGCTTCCTAATTTGCGAATAGATTTATTAAGATATTGACACGCTAAGTTCTGCTAATCGCTTTCGGCTAGATGGATCAGGATGGGGTGGCTGAAGAAATGCTTTTCTGTCTTTTTTTCCTTCTTTTTTCCCCCCAAATCAGGATGTGTCAGAAGAAGCTAACAGTTCTGGAAGAATATCGATACCCTTTGGCTCTGCTAAGAGTACCCCGCACCCGCTGCCAAACCATGCCCGTCCAATACAGCCCACTCCCAGTATTTCAAAGGCGAATTAATAATCGATCGGGCTTTTTATTTATAATCACCCAGTCGCTGATTTTCTAAAGTTAAGGCTGCGGTTATGACGGGTTCACTGTGCTTAATAGGAGAATAATTCAACCCCCGTCCCCTTTCAGTAGCAAAAAAAGGACATCTCTCTTTGAACACCTTTTTTAAAAACCGGGAAGTCCTGGAGCCACCACATCCGTAGGGCTTCAGACCTATTGCTTTACCTCTCTGCGGACCTACCTTCCCGTCCTAAGCTGGAGATGGCAAGGCTACACTGAGATCACCGATAAGGTTCCTGATTTTCTAAACCCCCAGCCTCCCAACAATAAGAATGACTTTCCATTGAGGATGTTGCACCGTACCCTTCCTTTAAACGGATCGTAAAAAGAGTTTCCTTCCCTCAGACAGGGAGTCCTGGTAAAGACAGCTTTTACTGCCCTGCTATATTGCACATCATAAACTGGAAGGAGCACAATGGAATTGCCCCGGAAATTCTCCTTTAAATTATAGAGTTTGGTGCCCTGTGTACAAAGACCTTCTCACCAGTTAAAACTGTTCTTGGCTATATTTCGCACGGACCCTAAAGTTCACGTTTTGAAAATAGAAAGGGGGGTGGGGGCTCGGAGGGACACTGTTTACGTGGGAGTATTGCAGCCCTCTGAATACAGGGCACGGAGAGAAGCAAGTGAAATTGCCTAAACCGAAATCATTTAGATATTTGCGGTAGAGACTATGCAAATGCTGCGGCTACCTCGAGGCATTTGCCAGGGACGAAACATGTATAGACACTGCTGTTGTTCGCAGTCCCGAACCGGCGGCTGAGTAAACAGCTTCCCCTTCATTTTTGGCTCGGGAATATCAGACATATCTACTGCAGTAGTCGCAAAAACAGAGAGACAAAATCCCAGAAGAAAAAGCGTTCCTGAAAGAACTGAAGGCCCAAGAAGCTAAACGAATGCACGACGACTAAGAAGATCAAAGAGGCTGAATTCGATGGCATTAGACCAATAAATTGCTCCTCTGGTGACAACAGACCAAGATGCAAGAAGAAAGAAACAGCAAACATAACCAATGTCTAGACGGGGGTATTGATAATGCAATGTCCTAGCTGGGTCTCCAGTGCTCATTGCAGTGGTCGCCCACACTTCTATGCCGCGCTGAAAAATAGATATTTAAAAACAATAATAATCCGGGCAGTAATATCGAAGCCCCACTTTATGATTATTTCCCCTGCGCCTTTGGCTGTCATGCCTGGTAAATAATATTCATATTCCGCAGGAAGTTGCAGTGAATAAAACTCACTAGGGGCCCGAAGAAAGGTTAGCTTTCCTCCTTCCTCCCACCTCCCCCCGCCCCCAGAGATTCGGCTGAACACCATTAAACCAGCACCCCTGGACTGGACACCAGAGCGGGCCACTGGGCTGCATCCGTGCAAGCGCTTTCTGGAAAAGCAACTTTCCCATTGCAATGAAGTCCTGCTTTCCAGCACAACCGGGCCGCGCGCGTCGGAATGTCACTTTTCCGACGTCCCCCCTTGTTTACAAAGTGCCTTAGGAGGGATCCCTGGGTTTGTATACGAAGAAAGCGGGAGGATTTCTTATTGCATTGAAAGCTTTGCCAGGATGCAGAAGGTAGAGGCAAAACCGTCCTCAGAAGTTATAAGCAATCTGGGGGCACTGCTTATCGCTTGTGGTTGCAGTAATATCTTGATGTAACTGTGATACTGAAGGCAACTGATGTTTCCAAATCTGTTGTCGCTCTACTGGGATAGATCTAAACAAAGGAATCGGAGTAGTGTCATGCATATGCCGGGGCCAGGTATCGCTTGCTATGGGAGTGCATGGGCATATTTTCATTTCGACATAATGTTACTATCCGAGGAAGAAAAATAACAATTCTCGAGCCCTGGTCGCCACTGCTAAAGCAGACAGAGGTCCAGCAGGGCTGCCCCTAGTAAAGTGACTCCCAGAAAAAAATCCGATTGACTCCTAGAAAGAAAAATAGATTTAAAATGACTTGGGGGGTGGGGAGGGAAATTACAAGGAGCTCTCCTTCCTCGTTGCTCCTGAAGTTTGGCTGGAAGAAATGGCATTCGGTTTAAAGAAATATAAATCAAAGATACACTAAGTGGTTAAATCCTGTGGCGCGAATGATTTACTTGGTTTGCTTTAACTGGAGAGATGTAACATTAATATTTCAGACCGCGTTCTGTGTTTTCTTTTCCCTCCTTATTATTTTCTTTCCGATTGTAATTTCTCTCGCTTTGACCACCGGTTCCGAAAAGCATCACCCTCCTCCGCTCGGTCAGGGCGAAGCAGGAAAGCAACAAAAACAGAACGGAAAAATAGGGGGAAAAAGCCGGGGGGGGGATCGAAATAAGAGATAGGGGGGGATTTCAGAAGGATGTTTTAGAGCCACCTCAAGCTCGCGGTGTCTGCATGCAGATCAGCATCTCTGTAATATAATGACACCGTGTCCCACAGACCTGGAAACGGAGGGGGGCACAAGCCGTGCTTTTCTTTTTGCATCTACTTTTGCAACAAAGGCTGCCATTGAAGAATCGCAGTTGTCGGTAAATACCGTCATTTTCAAATGAAGGTATGGACCACCGCCGCCTCCTGAAGGGACCTTCCCCGCGGCCGTGTCTGCTGAGAAAGCAAGCAGAGGCTCCCTGGGAATGATCTGACTCAGTGTCCTCTCCCCATACAAAGGCCACAGCAAATCGCAAAATGGACAGACCCTCCCTGTGAAACGGTAGATAATATTGTGGTAACTCCCGCTTCTCCAAATATCAGATAAAATCATCTAGCAAAGTCCCGACCGAGATCAAAACACTCGGTTTATAGGCTTAACTGTATGATGCTTAATATATACCAAAAAAAAAAAAAAAATTAAAGGGGAAGGTGACATGCGAATGTAGTAGTGCATCAGGGCTTCACCAGCTTCTGCTAACTAAGCGGCTTTGGATGTGAGAAATAAACAGCACATTAAACACTGAGAGTAAAGTTTACCTTTCCAGTGACTGTACTTAAGCTGGGTCACAAGGCCACTCTGATACTAGCTGTATTCTTTTTCACCGGGGCATCACTCATGCCGTGCCCTGCGCATAATCTATTGGCCCTTTTTAAGATCAAATTAGTTGTTTCAAATCCAGTTATGCTCCTATAAAGTCGACATTTTAGAAGCTTTCAGGGGTCTGGCAGGGCGCTTCATGGCGGGTCGGCGGCTGTTTTCATGGAATCATACTGCCATCTGCTGCTCCGCTCGGGACATTGCAAATCATGAACGATACGGGGCCAGTGAAGTTTGCAGCCGGCGCTGCTCGGCGAAGCAGCCGTAATTACACAAAACGTTCCCCTTGCAAATCCATTAAAGATAAACGTTCACCTTCGAGCCTAGATTTCAGAAGAGGAAGGCCAATAAAAGGTAGCTATTTCCGCTCACCCGCTTTATCTGAAACAGCCAGACAAAACAAATGAAAAGGCTTTTGTAGAAAATCTTAATTGTGGCTGGACAGTTGTAAACTCATTAAGAGTCGAATTCCAGACAGTTTGCAGACCCGTCATTTATTACACACTCTTAATGCTGATTCTTTGAAGTTTCCTCTGTCTGCAACAACAGAGGGCGTCCGAACATCCCCAACCCCTGGAACAGGGATCAATTAGGGGCTTTGGGGAGTGTGTGGGCACCAGAACTATTTCCCTTTTACTAATTCTAACACATCCAAACTTACCAGGGATTTCTTTAACAAGAAATAAAAAGGTGAAGCTGAAGGATGCCCCCTCCCTCCCCGCGCTTTTGCACATCCGTAAACTTCTTGCGAGCTCCCTAAGTTTTGTCTTGAGCCCTGTAGCGTTTTACACCCCATAAACGGTTATAGCGGTCATTTTCTTTTATTGCAGTGTATGGCTCTGAATTTTCCTAACAACATCGTATGCCAAGACTTGTGACTATAAGTGTCCTGTCTTTTTTATTTTTTATTTTGTCTTTGTGAAATATATATCTATTCCCAAACAAGGCATTTCTTCTTCGTGTTTGCAGATATTGGTTTGGAGGAGAAGGGCATTGTATGCCTCGTATTTTGGAGGCTAGCCTCTAAGCGGCAAAATGTCCGCCCAAAACAGGGATAACCAAACGCAGCTCACAGACTTCGCTTTTTTCTTGGATTACTCAGCTCTGGGTTGGAAGCGGGGGAGGACTTTCACCCAAAATAAATGTTCTCCCCTCTTTTTAAAAAATGAATTTCCTGGGGCAGTCTGCTTAGCAGCCTATCTCCTCCACTGGACGAAACCGGCGACCAGCAGTGATCTAATAAATTATAATTATCCTTAAGCTTTTTTTCCCCTCTCAATCTTAGGAGACAATAAAAGGCAACGTGTTATTTTTACTTGGCATAAGGCATTTTAGAGAACAAAATTGCCAATCCAATATAGGACAAGGGATAAAAAAAAATGCTTGAAAGGCTTTTTTTTTCAAAAGGACAGGTTTTGCATGTTATATTATTTCTGGAATTTAAAATGGATCTATTGGTGAAGGCAAAGTAATATGGTACATTTTATAGTGGGTTAATTAACAGGGCCGGCTAAAATTAGACTGTCTAATCCATTTACATTATTGTCCCTGGAAAATACCTTCAGGATTTTAGTCCTGCTCTTTTAAAATCTTCATTGAAACGTGTTAACTGCAGACCATGGCCCCTCACTATTGGAGATGGCTTATTTCCTATGTTTTCTAAGCACTGGGTTCCATAAAAATATCTGGGTGCTTTTTTTTGCCTGCGGTCTCTCGGTTAAGCAAAGAGAAGATCTTCCTTCGTTTGCATAGGTTTGGGTCTGCTATAGCTGTGCCTAATTTTACCCCAGAGCAGATAAAGAGCCTATCCCCCACTACAGCTCTCCTAACCGCCCCATTCAAACCGGGCTATATAGTCTGGCTACTAGCACCACCTCAATGATCTTAAAACATCACAAAATATAAAAGAATCAATATATTTTATTTGGCAAAAAGTTAAATATCATTTCAACACAACAATTTGGTCAGTAGGCCATGAGGTAACTATTGCAAAATATACAGTGTATGTTCTGCATAAACATAACTTCCCAAATTTTTTATCATCGATACAAATCTACAATAACCCAATGTAGGTTTTTATTGTGTATAATTTATTATCAATAAAATTAAACTCCATTACAATAAGCATCAAATTATTTGATTAAAATTAAAACGTAAACCATAGGTAGTTACCCTTTTCACATATATGTATAGCTCCGATATCTGATAACTGCTCACTGGTGCAAAAACAATATTTAAGCTAGTCCGTTTATTTACTTTTTTCTTTAATATATAGATTATATATACAACTGACAAAGACAGTACTATATATATATCAACTGTGCATACTAAAATGACTTGCTTGGAACGAGTTTGAGAACCGTAATTCCTAGACATCCCGGGCAGACTTTTTTTTCTTCTTTTTTGTGTTTAAATTGGGATATATATATATTTTGCTTACAATCAAAGGTTAACTGTCTAATTATACATAAAAGACTTATTACACTACAGAGCTATACTCTATGCAACTTTTTTTTTATCATAAACAACCTGAGTTCAAATTGAATTCTAGCTTACACAATCACATCTGGTACAGCACCCAAGCACATAAATTGAGTCACAAACATAATTACCACAATAAAACACAGTGTTCAAGTATCATAGCAGACCTCTCTCTGCCGCGCAAAGAGCAAATAAAATTAACTACGTAGACTAAACTATACAGTCCGTAAATAGTTGTGCATTATGAAAAGGTAGTTTTTTAGTTTTTTGATTTTTTTTCGTACGTGAAGAAACAGGTAGATTTATACAAGCCAACCAACAGCCTTCCGCAGTAATGCCCTTTTTTTTTTTCTTTTTTTTTCCTTGTTTTTGCTTTCCTATTATAAAATGAAAAAGTGTTACAGTACCTCCTGAATAGCACTGGCAAAGCGACATCTCCATGCTACTGTTACAAGGTACACTAAGGATCAGAAATTGCCATAACAAACATGAGGCCCAAACAGTCGCATTGGGTAGTGGGGATCGAGGGGAGGATTTCCCCCCCACCCCGCCCTTCAGTGAACCTGGGTGTCATCCTCATCATTCATCCTTTGCTCGGTCTTTGTTGATTTTCTTCATTTTCATCCTCCTGTTCTGAAACCAGATTTTCACTTGTCTCTCAGTTAAATTGAGCAGCCTCGCCACTTCGTATCTGCGGTCCCTAGTGAGATACATATTGAACAAAAACTCCTTCTCCAGTTCCAGCGTTTGGTGCTTGGTGTAAGGACATCGCTTTTTTCGGGTGGATCTCGCGTGGAGCCAGTTCGCAGCGGGGTTATCTGCACAGAAACATAGCAGGCACAACTTTAGGGTGGGCAGGCTGGGGGGAGGCTGACTTTACAAGCGGAGGTAGCCTGATATTAGAGTTTACGACATTCCTTTCCTTTCAGCAGACATACAGGACGCTTCGACACAATAGAATCAAAATCCAGACACAGGCAGAGGTCACCTAGCCCCGCACGCGCGGCTCTGCCCCCGCCTCCTCGCTCCTTCTTATTGTTTATTGAATGTAATTTTAAATCGGACCTTCCCTCCTACCCCACTCCCCCCACCCCCACCGCTCGCCACACGTCCCAGCCCAGCCCCGTCCCAGCCCGGGCAGCACCAAGCGCAGGAGCGTGACATGGGAAAAGCTTCCCGCGGGCTCCTGCCACCCCGGGTTTGGGAGCTGGGAGCCGGCTGCTGAGAGGTGAGCGCTGGGAGCCGCTCTTCCCAGCCTTGCTTTCAGCGCCGATGGCTCGAGGAGCCAGCGCTTCCCAGCCCGCAGATCCAGGGCTCGGGGAGCTCTCTGCCTCCCTGCCCACCGCGAGCCCGGGGCACGGCAGAGCAGCTCAGCTCAGCTTCCCGGGGATTTGCCTCCGCTCTGTGCCCGGGGGGGATGACAGGAGTTTTACCTGGAAACCCCCTCCCCCAACCCCTCCCAGCCCCAGCTCCTCAGCCAGGGGCTCAGCCGCGCACCAAGTGCAGCGCCGGCCAGAGGAGCAGCCCGGCTGGCCACCTCCCCGCGGCCAGCCCGGAGCCCTGCAGCCCAGGGCGCACTTACTAGGATCCAGCTGGGGTTTCTCTCCGCTGGGCTCGCTTTCTCCGTTGCTTTCCGAGAACGCACCTTCGTGGCTTTGCTTATCCCTATCAGCTGGAGGAGAACCACAAGCATAGTCAGACAGAGACAGAGTGTGAGTGTCAAACGTGGTACAGTCACCCCTTCTGGCCGCCAGCGGTTCAGGTTTAATGCCGTAATGCCTGCTGGAAGGTAACCCGGGGAAGGACAGCGAGGCCGGCATGGGCTCCAGCCACGACCGCATGTACCTGCCGTCAGGCGCTGCCATTGGTGCCTGGTGATGCACATACGGGTGGTACACAGTGGGCACGTTCCCGGCGCTCGGCGGGTGCACGGGGCTCCAGGACGTGCTAAAGACTGAAGTTTTGGATTGAAAACTGCAGGGGGCGAATTCGGGGTGCTCGCTCAGGGCGGGCTGTCGCGGTGGCTGGGCCAGTGGAGCAGAGGCATATCTGGACGGCACCAGGTCTTCGCTCTCGTGAATGAGGAACGAGTCCACGTAATAATTGCTGAGGGTCCCTGACGTCGACATGGCCATACGACACACACGGAGCGGCACCGGCCGAAATTATGAAACTGCAGATTTCATGTAACAACTTGGTCCTTGCGAAGAAGTACAGTCACCTAATAAGTTGTAGGCTGCCTGGCCGCCCATTGGCTGCCGCAGTCACGTGCCCGGGCAGCAGAACAATAAAGTATAAATCAGTCCGCAGGCTATTAATGGGTCAGTGTTTTCCAGTCATAATTTTTATAGCGCGGCCATATGTTTTTATGCAAAGGGGTATTGGAGAGGTACGATAAAGTTTGTTTTAATTGTGGCCAGCGGAGATTAAAAGATCGGATTCGGTAGGACTCCCCCTTTTTAAGCGGACTATTTTATATCACAATTAATCATCCCATCAGTGGGGCGCGTTCCCTGCGAAATCCCGGTGATCGGAGACCTTCACATAAAATTATACAATAATTGAAGCCATAAAGAAAGCAAAATAGCAGTGGCTGCGTACTGTATTTAAATCTATATTTATTATATTTCATAAGGAGTTATTGTTGCAGGAGCCACGGGGTTGTTATTAAGTCAGTAACTACGAGCGTGTTCATTTGCATCGCTGTGTTTCACAGCAGTAAAAATTTACGAGTGCTTCCAAAGGTTAAATTATACTATTGTGTTTAGTTTGGGAAGTGACTGTAAATAAGACGGTTCCGCTGAGTTCAGAGCTGAAGCCGGGCTGGCAGCGAGAAGTCACATCCAGCAGATCCCCTTCCCGAGACGGCTCTCCGTGGCGTGTCCTCCCCACGCGGGCCCGCGCCGCGCCGACACGCATTTTGAATCGGTATTGCCATTGCGTGCGTATAGACACCAGCGAGTCTCGCATCTCGGACTTTGCCCAGCCACCGCTTCTCCCCCAGAACCGCAGAGCGCCCTCCAGCCCCCGGGCCGCCCCGTGGAAAGCCCCGGCGAGAACCTCTCTGCCTCCAGAAAAAAATCAAATCAAGTCCTCCTCCTCATCTGAGCTGATCCACGGGTGAATGAATGGCTGGCTGCGTATGGCCGATGCTGGGAGCACTTGGGCGGGACGAGCAGCTCCGGGGACCGGAGCTGGGGAGAGAGGAAAGGAGCCACCGGACGCACTCCTGGAGCACTGTCAATGCCAGTGCTATTAAAAAACTCTCGGAGCACAAAAATATCCCGGACTGTGCATAATTAAAGGGAGAGAAGTCGCATTGACTTGGGCAGAGCCGCGCCAGTGCTGGCTTGGCTGGGCACATTGCTCGAAAGCTCTTTGGATCCGCGTCCAGGACTCCCGAGTCCATTCGCCTCCCGGTCCACCCAGGACGCGACAGCCAGGTGCTACCCGCGGCATTATGCGTGGCTAAAACGCGAGCAGAGCCGGAGCGGGAGAGGAGAAGGGAAGCGCGGGTCGGGGAGATCCATTCTCGGACAGGCAGCCAAGCCGCTGTGCCCCTGGCTGCCGGAGGCGCCCGGCTGCCCTCGCACACGGGCCCACCTTTGCAAGAGTCCGAGCCGGAGGTGCAAATATAGTTATTTAGACGCCGGCAGGAGCCGTGGCTGGGCAAGCGCCGACCCGGAGCGGAGGGTTACAGCCCTCAAGCACAAAAGTGCTACGGCACGCCCAGATCAAGTCCAGTGCTAGGAATTAAACTTCTGGCCCAACATTGCGAGAGAGGGGGGAAAAAATGACAATTGGCTTCATCATTTGCTCCGCTGACTCGGCGGGCTCCGGGCAACGAAGGGGGAAGGGGTATTAAAAAAAAATCAACACCAAGGATCTCCGGAAACCTCTCAACTGCTCTGAAAACCCTTATTCCAACTACAGCCCAGCAAAGCGTGTAATAATTAAAATCACGTGCATGCAAAAGTGTGTTTCTCATTAGCTTTACGTTCCTATTTGCTCTCCCCCCATTCTGCCTCCCTCTCTTCTTTTTTCCTTTTCGTGTCTTCCCAACAGCTTCCTCCGAAATCTCACAGAGCCTTTTTTTTTTTTTGCAACATTGCCTCTCCCGATCGGAGATTACAAGAACCAGTCGCAACTCTGGTTCCAGACCCTGCAGTTAGGATTTGAAAAAAAAAAATCCCAAATCAAACACCCACAGACGTACCAGGCGAAGGGCGGTCCGTTATGCTCCATCCAGTTTATTTTATTTATTTAAAAAATACAAATAAAGCTGTGTGCCAGCTAGTCGGTGGCCTTCGCAGTGACATGCAGTCACAGAAAAATATCATTGTATTTCTTTCCTGGAAAGACGGAACTCGACGTCACTCGTATGTATTAGTAAGAGTCAGCTGTGGCGAAGCGGGGCTCCCGGGCTGCGGGAGTCCTGGCTGTTTGCGTTAGGCTTTGGGTTCGCAACGCGCTTCATTTCCCATTTTTTGGGTCGCTTACCAAAACTAACAGTCCTCCTGTTCATAACTATAACGCTAGCATTTAAACGAAGGGAGCTGATTTCCATGCACCCCGAGCCCCCCACCCCAAATGCCAAGATTCAAGCGGCGTGGGGGGGTGTAAAGCCATCTGGAATTAAAAATAAGGCAAATAAATAGCATTATTGTCCAGCGATCAGGAATGCTCGTACTCAATATGTGCCTCTCGCTTGTTTTCCTTCCACGGCGAGTTTTTCCATAATCCGTTTGCAATTCGTCAAATTAGGCGATGGAGATTATTATTTACTGCAAGAGAGTTTGCAACATTTAAGAACCACGCTCGTTTACCGGCCTGGGCTCGAAACACCACAAATACGCATGTGTGTGTGTTATAAAAAAAAAATTGGAGTATTTTATCGGGCTATCTAAGCAGGAAGATTTGTTTTTCTTTTTTATTTGCAGCCATGAAAAAGAAAATGGTTCCACCCACCAGGCCGGGACTATCACAACAGGCAAGTGCCAGGGAGCAATAAGATTGTGCACCCAGGAAGCGTGTTGCTATTTGTAATTGAAGGCAAAAGCAAAGGCAGCTGCCCTCCAAATACACTGCTGAGTAGGGGTGTGGGGCTGGGAGTCTGTAGGGGAGCAGGAGTCTCAGTGAGCTGGGACTCAGGATCGCGTGGGCCAGGACTCCTTGCAGACCCTGATTGTGAACTCAGCCGTTCCAGGTATTAAATAATAATAATTAGGACAAAGAAAAAAAAAGAGAGAGACTCCAGGAGAAGGCGGGATAAAGGGTCAACAATTGGAATGACACGCTCCGCACCGAAATACAGCACAGGCAGACCTGGAGAGCCGGAGTCTCCATGCGTACACCCACGGGTACACACATACCCATCGCCAGACACACGGTGAGACAACCATGACCACACACACACACACACACTCACTCACACTCACTCACACACACAGAGCAGCCTGCCGTGCCAGGGCAGGGTTTGACTCTGGTCCCCTCGGATAAGGAACCAGTTAGAGCACGTCCAGATCAGCAGTGAAAATGCAGTTCCCAAACGAGTTTTATTCACTGCCGCGCATGGGAGCTCGGAGAAGTGTCCCACAACGAGTGAGCCCAGCAGGACCAAGCTAATGAAAAGCTATTCCGTTCCCCAGCCCTCCCCGGGTCCTTCCAGCCAGGAGGGCTCTTGCTCACTTATGCTAGCGATAAGTATGGGGCACATGAGCTAGCCCGGGCTGCAGGCTCCCCTGCCTGTTGGGTCTGGGCACACAAAAGGCAGCTCCGGCTTCCCTGCTCAAGACCCAGAGAGGTCGCTGTTGCTCGTGCAGCCTCAAAGGAATGTCGGCACACTGCAATAATGATCGTAACCGAGGCCTTGTGAGCTGGAGGCGACCCGCGGGGGCTTCGCCTATTTTAAATCCCCTCTGGGGCCCCCCCCCCACCTCTGGCGAGCTCCGCGGGGGCCGGGGCGCGGGGGCCGGAGAAGCGGCCGGGGGTCTAGGGGGGACCCGGAGCGGGGCCGGAGCCGCAGAGCCCCGAAAGCAAAGCTCCGGTTACCCCCCCCCCCCCGTCCTCCTCCCCGTCCAAAATCAGGTCCGAGCAAAGCCCGTGCCTGCGGCCGATCGCAGCCTCCGGGGGCTTCCGCGGGGCAAGGAGCCAGTTCAGGAGGGTTGCACTCATGTCACTAGCAGGCATTCAGCATCTCCCTCCAGCCCCATAGCGAGGTCCCCGGGCCCCCGGGGGCACCGGGCAGAGCGCACCTGACCTTGAATGGAGCCTCGGCGAGATAGGCGAGCCCCCTAGGCCGGCAGCCCGGCCTCCGAGCCGGCTAACCTTGACGAGCCGGCCACCACGTCCCCTGGTCTGCGCGGCGCGCTCGCGGGAGAGGCCCGGGCTCCTCCGCGGCAGAAGGACACACAATGGCTTTGGGACTTGACGCCTACCGAGCGCTCGAGCCTTAGGGTTTCTTCGGGAAGAAGCCACCCCGCACTAGCATACCTGGTGACGATTTCAACTGAAGTAATTAAGGCAGTTTCGTGCTGTAGAGAGAAAGGTGGAGCCCCAACAACATGAAACTACCTAAACCACACAGCAGTTCTCGGCGCTCTGAGCACGGCGCTCCCCGCAGCCGGCTCTGCAGGCAGGGATCCCGCTACAAAGATAAAACCAGAGACGTGACCGCAGCCCCCGCCGCCCCGCACCCGCCCGGCACTAGCACACAGCGCTGCTCCAGCCGGGGGGGGGGGTGTCTCCTGTGAGTCTGGCTCCTTCTCTCCCCCCGGAGAAGGGCTCCATGCAAATGAAAAAGGGAAGAAAGGCCGTGCGCGGTAATGGTACCTCATAAAAAACTAAAGACTCGCCATAAGCCCGGGTTCAAAGTCTATTCCCCCCCCGGCCCCTTCCCCCCCGCCCTCCCCCAAGGAAGCGTTAGCCGGAGCCCTTATCCGAGCCCTAGATTTTGTGTCGCTTTTGTGCAAGAGTCCCTTAGCCGCGCATGCAGCAGGGAGGCAGAGAGCGGTTCGCAAACAAGCCCGTTCACATGCAGCCAGGTATCGAGGGGAGAGCGCCCGAGTGGGCAGACACGGCTAGAAGCTGTCGGAGAAGAAGAACAAGACCTCCAGCCCCTCATTTCCATGTGCTCACCTTTACGATTTCTTCCGAGCCCTTGGAAAGCTAGAGTTTTTTTCCCCCACAGTCTTCCGCAGTTAAAAGATCTCAGCCCGGTGAAAGGTGTTTGATTAAAAAAAAAAATCAATCCCCTACTCTCAAGAAATAGTCATTTGCTTCCTCTGTCTGTGCAGCTCCTCACTCAACTGAAACCACTCGTCCAAGACAGCAACAATCCAGATATACTAGCAAGTCATAAAACTGAACAAAAGCCGACAAACCTTACAGCACCATTGCTATATGGCCCAGACAAATTACGACCGTCTAGGTAATATTTAAATAGATTCCTAAAGTAATTGCAGGGGGGTAAGGCAACTATGCCTGTTGTAAAAAGTTCTCGAAGACATAAAGTAGAACCTGAGGATAAACAGTCACAAAAAGAGGTAAAATTAAAAGGATTCATTCCACGTCTTTTATTCTTCTATGAGAACATAAACATCGTCTTTTCACGCACAGCAGCATTACAATATTAATTTATTCCGATTTAAGGTAAGAACTAGATATAGCTAGAACTAACATTTATAATAACGATAGAATGCATTTGCTTAAAACAGTTTCGGCATTTTAATAATAGACATTTATACATATCTGTATTTATAGTTTTTTCCCCTCCTTTTTTTCTTTGCACCTCCACGTTTGACCCTTTTAATGCATGTAGCTTCACAGTATAAAGGAAAGACGACATATTTTCCCTCCCTACCTTCAACTCTGGCTCAGAAAGTCCTTCTGATGTTCGCCTTAGACACTTCTCGATGAACTTAGTGAGAAAAAGTGACTATTTTTTCTCAAGACAGGGCAAATTGTTGTGTGCTTGTCACGCGTTACCAACGGTAACGTACCTCATAGACAAAAATTCATTAATCCCACAAATTTAAGCAAAACTACATTAAGTAAATATCTACAACCAGAAAGAGAGAGAGAAATTCAGAGGTAAGTGTAATAATTTAGTCCAGAAGTAACACGAGACCTTTTGTATCCTTAAAGAGAAGAGGTTTCATTTTCCTGGCCAATTTTAAAGCTGTAATATTGATTTTTTTTTTTAGAAAAGAAGAAGACAGAAAGGGAGGAAAAGGGAAAAGAAAAGAAAATCGCTTTTCATCCCAGTCCCCACGAAGCCCTCCGTTTTAAAACATGCCTGTGTTTCATTACTGCAAGCCCTGATTTTTTTTTTTTTTGCAAGAAAAGCTAAGCTTCTCTTATGGAGAAGATTGCCAAGGCTTCAATTATGCATTATTCAGCTAAATACGGCCCAGACATCCCTTCTATCATTGAACATTGTATTGTGCCTTTAACTGGGATTGTTTACATTTTGGGGAGAGAAGAGGGGGGAAAAAACTATTTGCAGCTCTCGAAATAATATTTCTGTCTTTCAAGAACTAAAGGAACAATAAGAGCGAGGAAGCTGTAGTGGACCGAGGGCGGTACATACATGGCATTTTGTGCACGGTTTTATGGCTCTTTCCCCCAGAAATACCTATAAAGAGGTTATGGACATATTGAGAATGTATAAAATCCTTAATCCATACAGGTGCGGATTACTAAAGCCTAGGAAAATGATACTGGCTCTTTAAACCGTAAAAACGTGTTTATGGGTTCATCAAGAAAAATTAAAGTTGGCTGTGAGCTCCCGAATCCTATTCTCTCTGTTCATTTTCTTCAGTTTCATTCTGCGGTTCTGAAACCAGATTTTAACTTGTCTGTCTGTGAGGTGGACTGTACGGCTGATCTCTAGGCGACGCTCACGAGTCAGGTACATATTGAACAGAAACTCCTTTTCCAGCTCGAGAGTTTGATGCTTGGTATAAGGGCACCGCTTCTTTCTGCCGCTTTTTGCGGTCAGCCAGTTTGCTGCATTTTCTCCTTTTGCATTGCCTAGTTTCAAGAGAGCAAAAGAGGGACGTTACGAGCTGAGGCGAGGCCGAGCAGCCGGGCTCCTCCGCCGGCGCCCCCGGGTCGCGGTGCAGGGTCGGGGCTGGGAGGGAGCCCCGCAGGGCACCCCGACCTCTGCGCTGGGGCGCCAGCCTCGGCCGCCCGGCGAGCTCGGCTCTCTCCTTCCACCTTCCTCCTGCGCACAATGGCAGCGGGGCCGCGCCCTGCTCAGCTAATCCAAGGAAAGTGCCTTCTCATCGGCCTCTCCGATGCTGCTCCTACCCTTTTAGCTGCTTTTTTTCTTGCGCATTTGCTTTTCCTTTTGCTTTTGCAAGCACCTGCTCCAGCCAGCTCACCGCGGGGCCACCCTTTGCCAGGGGACTTTGGAGAGGGGAGAAACAGGGCGACCTGCAGCTCTGGCCCCTGCCTTGCCTTCCTCCGCCTTCCCAGCACGCTTCTCCCCAGCTTCCTCTCATGACTATTTTCTAAGCGAGTTAAAATTTCCTGCAGGCGGCTTGCTGACAGGGCTGAGCCGGGCTGGCAATGAGGCAGCATTGATTTGGTAGTGGTATCTATCTAAAAAATTTTTTCAATGGGGCAACTTAATGGCTATATCTTTTTTAAAAAGCAAAGAAAAGGCAAGAGACGAGCCACTGGGAAAGTCTAACAGCCTGGCCCACCAGGGTTTTATTTTTGCCTCGGGGGTCAGAATCAAAAATAAATAACCAGCCTGTTATCTGCTGGAGACGTGGCGGGCTAGTGGTAGTGCATTCATCAGTCTAATTTGATAGCAGTTCATAGAAGGAACATTTCAACGCGCCTGTTATTTCGAAAAGCATTCTGGATCGTAAAATACAACTTACCGCGTTAATAGGTTTATTTATTGGCACTGCCTATTGCTTATTTTGGATGCTTTACAAACATCTCTGTTATCTGGTAGGCACCTTCGCATCACTAGGGCAGACTGAGCGGGGTTTTCTATAGGTTTAAGCCGCATGCAGGCTAGGGTTGCCCAGAGCGGAGCCATCAAGGATTTTAAACTATAGGATGGACATTAATTTTTACTACATCCCCACGCCCAAATATTACAGAGTTCACAAGGTCGGTCTAAGCGGCGCTTCTTGCCAGCTCTGCAGGCTGCTCGCATCCTTCTTTGCATTCGTGATGCAATGATCATCCTCATTGCTTTTTATTTGCTTACCTACGGTTTCTTTCTCAGGAGAGGCTTTGCTGCTGTCTGACGGAGCTGGGGAGAGCTCTTCTGCAGTCGAAGACGAAGCCTGCGCCTCTTCCTCCCTCTGGGAGACGCAAGCCAAGGTAGTGGGGGAAGCCTCTCCGCTCTCTTTCCTCCCCGCTTCTGCTGGGACTGAAGGCAAAGATGGAGGCGTATCAAAACGAACTTGGGGCTGCGGTGTGAACTGGGAAGCACCAACTTGCCCAGCATTGTAGCTCTTGGAAGTGCCATAGGCTTGAGACAAGCGGAAGTAGCCTGGGACAGGAACCCCACTCACGTTGTTCATGGAGCTAACCTCAGCGCTTAGCCTTGGGAAAGTAGATAGATCTGTGGCAGTTGCCCCCTTAGGACATTTGTCTGAGTCATAGAGGCAGTAGGAGTTCTCCTCCTTAATGTTTTGAGCAAAGGAGCAGGAGGTAGCCTGCTGGCTCTCAGGCTCTTCCATGCGACAAGACCTTGGGGGATCTAGCCAGACCTCCATCCCTGACATGTAGGGATGAGACGTGGGGACCATGCTTTGAGAAGTACCTTCATTGCGTTTGCTCAAAACTGGAAAAAGTCCGCAGCTTTGCAGCCCATAGGACAGATCGGGCGCTTGTGGCAGGTAGACACTACTGTTGGGATAGTAGCCGCCTCCGCCGCCGCCTCCTCCTCCTCCTCCTCCTCCTCCTCCTGTTTCCCCTCTGCCTGAGCTGATCAAGGAGTCTACCAAAAAAGAGTTTGCAGCCGGGCTCTCTGAGCATGACATTGTTGTGGAATAATTTGGCGAAGGGAGCAGATAGCCCTTTCTGGCTGACATTTCTTGTGCAAAACATGCTGAATATGATTAGAGATACCCCCGCACCACGGCAAATGCTTGCAGCCAATGGAAACCCAGGCCTTAACACCAACCCCTCCCAGTTTGGTTTCGTATGCACAGAGCTGGTCTCAGGTCGACCTCTGAATTTAGAATATATATGTATATTAATGTGTGATATATATTTCTACATAACACACCTACATAGGCTGTATGTGTGTGTGTGTAAAGGGGGGGGAGAGAGTTTACACGCTGGGAGGGAAAAAAAAAGTCCCTGACTTCCCTTGCCATAACTTATGCTCTTCTATTATCACATGCACTACTATAAAATAGCCGAGCAATCTGATGTTTATTGTACCTAGGATGAAGCGGTTTATAAACGAACCTTTTATTGTCGCTTCTTTCCCCCCGGTTGGGCTTCCCGGAAGTAATGCGTGTTCCCTTCACTGCACGGTCTCTGTCTGTGATGAAATTAATAAAGCCCCGACCCCCGCCCCTGCTCTTCACGGTTCAGCTCCGTGCCATTGTACTCGGTTGCCTACTTGAACCAAAAATCAAATTTGTTATTGTTTATCGCGGGCCATTTGGAGCTGCCTACGGATCTGGCGTGGGTAGCGTTAAAGTATCCGGGAACGAGCTCTTTCCGGAGTACTATCGCAGCCAGAAAGCATCAGTTATTATTGTAAGCGAGTCTGCAATTTCCTCGAGATTGCTAGAGAGGGGTGGTGGTGGTGGTGGTGGGGCGGGGGGGTGGTTA
>NW_017728886.1:60268871-60289204 GCF_001723895.1 Crocodylus porosus
GATGGGAGACCTGGCGCTGTGATTACCTCTTCCCAGACTTTAGTTAATGCCGGGCCCTTCCTGATTAACATTTAAAAGATGTTCATTTAAAATAAATGGATGTCAGAGAAAGAAGCCAAACCTGGGTTCAAATGGATTGTCTCCCGGTGCCAAAGCCCCCCCGCTTATGCCTCTGTTTATATTTGGGTAATTGTTTTTTTAATTTTCCCATTAGGGAAATAATTTTCCCTTTTAATCTGTTCAAGCGGACCGGCTGTTTCATCAGCGAGGCACCGACTGTACAGCGAGGCACAGACAGCGCGGTACAGTCAAGGCGGAACTGCGTCGGGCAGGGCAGACACACAGCAGACAGACAGCCAGGCACGCAGACAGAGGGAGAGATGGATTTTGTAATGAATGGCTGAAGGGTGGCTCACGTTGCCATCCTCTCTGGACTCTGCTACTTCGGAGCCATGGCGCTAGCCCGAAGAAAGGCTGGCCTTTTTTTTTTTTATTTAATGCACAAAGTCTGGGGCTGCTTGGGATTTCTCCAGGTTTTTGCAAGGGAGATGGCTCCTCTGTTTATTGCAGAAGTCATCGCTTGGGATATACACCCGAAGCAGCTCCCCTCCCAAGACTAACACCCGGCTCCCCCAGGCAGCCCAGCCCTGTCCTGCTCTGCCCTGCCAGGCCAAGGAGCAGTGTGTCCAACCACCCGCCGCCTTCCCCTCTGCCTAAGGCGGATCGCTGAGCCTCCGCTCTGCAGCCGCTTACCCTTGGCTTTCAAAGCAGCCAGCAGCACAGGGCAAGAATAACAGCGTCAACAGAGCTCCGGCCATTTCCCCTCCAACCTATTGATCTGTCAGGCCTCACGTGGGTTAATCCCGGCGTGTTTGCCCACGCGGAGGGGACCCTCTTCCCTACTCTGACAAGTTATTTTGCAATGGACACGAGACAGCGGGACACCAGTGGTGCCTGCCATAGGCAGGCGAGGCAGACGGGGCCTCCCAAGGTTTCCCCTTGTCAGCTGGAGACGCCGTGTAGCCTGGTAGAGGTTGTTACAACTTCGCAGTGCCCATAAAACCTTTATGGAAAGGCTTCCTTTTCCCCCAATGTTATGGCAGGAGCTCCATCCCACCGCACACTCCTGCCTGCTAAGCGGGGCTTAATGCTAAGGGGGTAGATCCAGCAGCCCAGGGAGATTTCCCCCCACTGTTCCCCCTGGAATACTGTTTGCGCTCCCCCAGGTCGACAGAGCCCACAATGTGTTAATGTGTGATGGACAAACCCTTATCAGATTCCTAGGAGAGCCGTATCATGCTAACAAAATTAATACCATATAAGGAACCATTTTATTGGCCGGTATACAGGAAGGCTATTATCAATAGGCTTAACATTATAAATACAGATCTAAATAAAATGAAACGTGACCCCGCGCTCCACGTTCCAAATACATTTCTCTGCACAAATCAGGTATAAAAATTACTCCGGGGAAGTCCGCTCTTGCGGCGTGTTTGTTTTGCATTTGCCAAATTAAATAGAAAGTGCTTGCAAACCTAAAAGCATTACGGAATAGAAGAGAAGCGGTGGAAACCTTTCCAAAACTGTTTTGTAAAATAACTACCGCCCTTTGAAAAAAATTGATTAAGGTGGGGGGGGGGAGAAAATAAAAAGGAACATAAAAAGATGTGCAATCCTGGTCAGCCTTAATAATGCGAGCACAAACGCAGGGTTTCGTTTCTTTAATTACAACCGCCAAGAAATCAGGGCGAAAAAAAATAATGAGAGTGGGGACTAATGGGAGGAATAAAGCGTGTTTTAACCTTTGCCTTTTGTAGCAAAAGATCTCCCGAGCAGGGATTGGATTTTAGAGTTTGTCAGGCTGCCTGGTTTCAGGCGAAGGCAAGTTTCTTAGTCTCGTATAACTTGCCATTGGAGCCCAGTTCTCTGCCCTTCCCTGTTTTGTTTATACGAATGAGCAGTGGTGCTTTGATGGTCAAAGCACTCAGTCTAGATCATGAACTCAGCTCGGCTGTGTATTATCTGTGCTTTCTTTAATCGCTAACAAGGCCAAGGCAAATAGTAACTAGCATCATCAAACCCAGTGGAGTAAAACTAATAATGTTCACTTGATTCTTAACTATAAAAGATAATGGTCAATTTTGGATAAACTGAACTAATTTGGCATGCATCGTGTGTCGCTACTACATTGCAAACCCTCAGCAACATCGCCTGAAGATTAACCCTGCCTTTTTTTGTTTTGTTAAGAAATGCTAAAAAATACTGTTTATGCCAGACGAGGAAAAATAGTATCTTCTTCTTTCTTCTTATATAAGCAAACCCCATCTGGGGGTATATAAAAACAAGCAAATAAAGTTTAATAAATATCAAAGCAAGTAAAAAGGTGATTTCGTGGGGAATCTAATTTCAGGGCATACACAGAGCACTATCAAAATAAAACTTCATTGATCTAAGAAAAATATAATGGATGCATTAATAGAGTCGTTAAGCTGGTTTATTGGTTAGGCTAAAAATTAAAAACTAAAAAGAAATAAATAAAAACGACAGCTCAGCCCCAGCAAACTCTGGCTTGAAAATTTTAAACACATCGTGTTAAATAATGATTTATCCCTTTTATTATTTCCTGGGTAAAGCGAAAGGTACAACATTGTTACTCAGCGGATGCTATTCTGTATGCTAATTAAAATGTGCTTTTTATTTCTGACATTGGCAAATTGCAATTTGCGAAAATGTAAATCGCGGCGCAGGCTGTCACGGGAGCGTGTGCGCCATCGGGGTGCACGCTTGGAGATTACCTTTTATACAGCTCAAAAAAATGAATGCGATCGCTGCGGAGTTATTTAATATTAGAACTGTCAGTTGTCCCGGGTGTGTGTGTGCCAGGGTGCTTTTCTTCCTGGATTTGTTCCAAGGTAGACGGCTTTCAATCAGGAGGGGTAGGAGCAGCGTCTATGCCAAGAAAGGTGACGAATGACTAGCTCACTCATTCTATCTTTACTAGAAATTCTTTCGCGCCGGACGGGGAAAGAAGGATCTCGGTCTCTGACAGTGGATTATCCCTTATAACATTTTGGATGAGATTTAATTTTGATCCTAACCCTAAAGGCCTGATCCTCGGAATCTCCTTTGTGTCCTGGGCGCCGCTTTGCTAATTCGGATTAGAACCGTATTTTGCTGAGGGGTTCCGGAGCAGGAGATGCAGCAGGACAAAAGACACCCCAGCCGGTTCTCAAGGATTTACTCCATGCGGTCCAGAGGAAGAAGGCTGCTTTAGGATGCTCTGTAACCTTCCTACTGCGCTTAATCCAGGAGAGCAGCAACAACAATAGGGCGCTAAAGATATCAATACAATATTAAATATATCGATCTGCCTTTTAGTGCACCCTTTTTACCAAGATATATAGGGTGGGCAGGAATATTAAACATTTAAAGCGAGCTATGTATTGTCCTTAGTGCAGCAAGCTTTTCTTTAAGTACGGGTTTGATGCAAAATATAAATATCCTCTCTAGCCTGACACATCTATCTGTATGGATTGGCCTCCAGTTGCAGGTTTAGAGCATTTAATCAAAAGGATGTAACCAAAAACAAATAAATAAATAATGCCCAGGAGAGAAGCTGAGGAAAAGCCCTCCCTTGTACTGAGATGTGGGATCCGGTCTCGACCTGCCCCCAGGATCCAACAGCACGGTGTAAACACTGAGCTGCTTGGGGCTCGTCCCTCCCAAACACGCTCAGCCCGGGCATGTGAAATCATAAACAGTTATTGGAAGAAACCAGGTTGTTTTTGAGATGTCCTCTGAACAAGGCCGCCAGTAAACAGTCTGTAACCAGAGGGCGCTTTAACGGCTGCTGGGGTCCCCTTGATTTATTCAGATGAGTATTGACTGGGGCAGGGGAACAACAAGGAAAAATAAATGTTGTATCCAATACGCCGAACCCCAGCTGAGTGGTGTGCGGAGGAAGGGGCCAAAGGGGCGCCGGGACAGGCGGCTTTGCAATGGCTGGGTCTCCGCGGGCAGGTTCATGGAGAGCAGGATTCTGGCCCTGGGACTGCAGCATTGGGGATGCAAACCCTGGGTCCCCAGGTCCGCTCTGGGAGGCTCCCTCCGGGCCTCTCCCCTAGTCTCTCCAGGCTGCTCTCAGCACACCCTCCCAAGCACTGCAGGAAACTCTAATCCTCCTCTTTCTAGGTTTCCCTGTACGGAGGAGAATGATATTTCGACAGAGCCTATTTGATTTCGAGATTTAAACTTCCTGTGCTCACCTTGCAGCAACGTGTGCGCTAAAGCATGCAGCTAAACCAGTTCATTCACCTAGTGCCACACTTTTTTATTTTCATATGGGGATTATAAAAACAAAAAGACCTGTGGAACGCCAAGAACAAGAGAAACAACCTGAAAAATCTCCTGAACTACCCCTGGGACATGCTTATAGCGAGGGGAGACTGGAATAGATAGATTTATGGCGAGGATAGAAGTGAGATGGTTTGACCAATTTTCAGCCAGAACACGTGCCCTGCACAGAGGGGAAGGGGCATACCGAGAGATGGAGAAGGAGGAGATCTGAGGAATATTTTAAAGTTAGCCTTACCCAAACACTGACTTAATATACAATTAAATAACCAAACGATTACAAAATTAGTTCTTTGTACAAACGACTTAAACTCCGTTCACCACTCTGTACATCCAGCTGCAAATAAGAAAACCACCGCTGAAAGTTACCAAGCGCCTATAACTATACCACAGTTCAAGTCCAATAAGAACATCAAAATTATCTGTCATTTCCAGTGTAAGTTGCAGTAGATCTATTTGATTGAAGACACCTACTGTTTCCACACATAAATGTCAAGTTTCATAATATTTCCAGGGCTAGGATTTTTATAATGGGAAGAACTCTTCAGGATTCGCTGAAAAAATGTTTCCACATAACGTGGGTTTTTCCATACCGCTCGCCAAAACTTTATTGGGATTGAAAAAAAAATCAGCTGAAATCTAGCAAGCACCTTTAAATACTATGTCACGTATCAACTTTAATCACCAACTTGTTCAAACGCTTTCTCTCCCCTCTGGCCGCTTCCCAAATGCTTAATTGAAACACAATATAAGGTCACCCAAACTTTCCAAGAACTACTTTGATAGCAGCACATTCCGCTCATTTCCAAATGTAGGGCAGATAGAAGCGCTTACCTCCACGCATTTTCTCAACCAAAGCTAAGCAGGGTCCAACTTCTCAGGGAGGCGTTGGAAATGAGTCATTTGATTTCACAATAAGCTATCGGCTGGAGCTACTTTTGCAGACCTCAACCTAGAAAGTGAAATTATTTAACGTGCTGCTCCTAGAATGTAAAGTGAACAAAGGCCAAGATTTTTCCAGGGGTTCCCTTCTCCCACTGCGGCTTTGACATTGATCTGAAGAACGCCATCTTGTGGCAAAGGAGCTTCTAAGGAAGAGTGACTGACTCTCGGATTTAAATTCACTGTTATAATAAAAGGGATGCTAGAGACTGTGTCCAGACAATTGCTTTTCAGATCTAATTTCTACAGCTACGAAATTGCAGCAGAACCTCAGCTAAGTTTATAGCGGTGCATTCCATATATGCAAATGGACAAGTCATGGACACTTTTACGACCACATTGTCACAGCAGCACAGAGGATGTGCTTTTATTAGGTTAGAAAAGCAAACCCCAACCAGAGAAACTCCATGGCTGAACTGTCTCCAGGACTGGCCATGAATACCAGTTAATTTTTAACCAGGAAAGGAAGCTCCTTGCTTCACGCTCATTGCCATTCATCTATTCCCCTTTCTCTTTCTCTCTGCCTTTCTGCATCCACCTCTCCTTCCATCTCTCTCTCTCTCTTTTCAAGCATCCATTGTAGCATGCTAGACAAACAAACAAACAAACAAACCCCCTTTTTCTCATTTCCCCCATTTCCTTTGACGACACGGTGTCTGCCTGGGTGGGGATTGTCAACAAAAGGTCCAGAGCCATTTAGCCCTTCACCTCAAGGTTATGTGTGATGTCCAAAGCAATACAGAAGTTCAAAGCCAGTAAACAATAGGAAAACAGTATGTACTTTCTTTTCCTTATTATGATTAGGAAAAACATGAGAGATGCAAAGGCCATTCCCTAGGCCACATTCTCAACTAAGGCAGCCTTCCCCTCCTCAACTTCCCCCCCCCACCTTGGCGAAGCAGGAGACTTTCCCCCAGCCCTGTTCCACCAGACTCCTGTGCGGAATGTTTTTCAAAGCACACACTTTTCTTAAGGCTCTCACTCTTTCAACCGCCGGGACCTTCGCTGCTACTTAACCATCGGTTCAGTGCTGTGCTGAAAAACTCTGTCCCAACAGGAGGGATTCTAAAAATAATTCAGAACCAGTTTGTCCAGACCCCTGTGGTCTGAAATAAGTAAGAATATAATATTCATCTCCAGGAGATGAGAAGCACGTCAGTCTTGTACAGCTGAGAACAAAGGAGAAATCCTTGCAGTGAGTTACTAAAAAGTATCATTTTCCCTTCCCCCCTTGTAATCCAATGACATTTAGACCTAAATTAGCTTCGGTATGCATATTTTATTCAAAAGTACCCATCTTTTGCTTTGGATGAGAGTAAAGGGAGGTGGTGGTGAATGTAATGTACCTTGGCCAGCTGGACTAGAGAATTGGGGGTGTCTGCCTATTCCAACACTTAGATGAGACCAAAAAATATACAGTAACTAATGCCAGAATAAAAATATAAATTTTCCATTTTTTTTATTTTCCTTGTGCGCTGTTCCATTGTATACATGCAACCAAGTACTTTCGCATATTAAAAGAAAACTGTATATACACATAACGATACATATTGAAAACAGTGATGGAATATAAAGATATTGCATTGTGTGAACCGTGTAAAAGAAATTACATCCATTTGGTACGCTGATTGTTCAGAAAACACTTTTATCACCAATTTGTTGCTCATTGAAAAAAAAAAAACGACACCCTTTAACCCCCCCAAAGGAAAAAAAAATGTTCAAAAAGTTTTCAAACAAAATAGGCCGTGGGTTCTTTTTTATTTACAAGTCTTGTAAAACACTGTTCCTGTATGAAATATACATTCAGATATTCTTAACAGCAAATTACCTTAAGATAGAACACCGTATCTTTTGTAAACTGTTATAGAATTTTAAATATTTTAATTGCATTTTTTTTCTCGCTTTGGTTCCTGCAGGGAAATATATCTATTTATATATATATTTAAAATAACTCCAGACAACTCTCCATTCTTTGCATACGCCAACTGAGCGACAGAATACAGCTCGTGACATTTAAAGTAGACAACAACAAAATTACCATATGTACATTGTTTGGCTTCTGAATACGTGTCTCGCTAGTAACCTTCTAAAGAAACACGACTTTCCCTCCTTTAATGACCCAATCTCAGTGCATTGCACAAATCCAAGTTTCAATTAAGTGTTGTGTGGTATTTGCCAAACTGTCGTTCTCCACAGGTATTTCCTGAGGAAAGTTTGTGAGCCAGAAGCCAGAAGGTTAGTTTCCTTTATTTATTTTTTTTTCTTTTGAAAACTTTGAAATTCACTCTTTCTTGGTCATTTTATGCTGAACATTTAAATATGGGCATGGTGATTTGTCTCAAAAGGATGGCAGCCTCGCGATAGTTGGTCGATAAATAAAAACCAGCTAATTAAAATGGCTAACTATTTACCCTTTCAGTGATTGTTTCTTTAGCTATATGGCAAAAAACATATACCTGACCATTTTTAAAGGGAATAATCAAGTCTTTCAGATCCTCTCCCGCCCCCGCCCCCCAAATCCAACACGATTATATCCATCACTACTGCTGTGTGACAACTGTCATGGTTGGCCGTGTGAAATGTGTCCCAATTTCTCTATATTGAAATCAGTCGGTGGTGGAGCTCTGCTCTAAGCCAAGGGATTCCCATCCGAAGAACAAAAGGTTGGTTTTCAAAGTTTTACTTCGCAGTGGTCCTCATCACTTAAGCTCGCCAAGCCCTCTCTCCACACGCATGTTCCACAGTGAGCCCAGGGAACAAGAGCAACACCGGTTAGAAAATGAACCGAGTCAGGGGTTTCTGTCCCCATTGCAACTAGGGGAAGCCGGATCAGAATGAACCGCAGTGTCCGGGAAGGTGAGAGGTCTGGATTCTGCGCTCAGAGCAAAGAGGAGGCTTGCACGTTGGAAATGGATGCCATGTGGGTCAAAATCAAACCGATTCCAGTTGACGTGTAAATAGAGCAAGAACCCTCCTCCCCCCCCCCCAAGTCCGGAGTGGATTTACATGTATGTAAAATCTCAGGTCTCCCAGTCTCGTCAGCTACACACCTCTTCCTTCCACGTAACCCTGTGGCTTGACCTTGTCAAGGGCGAAATCTGAACGGAATCTCCTCTTGAAACCCGCGCCGAGTTTTAAAGTAGTGGATTAGCCGAGTAATATTGTAATCGGTCCCTGTTAATTTTTTTTTCTTTCATTCTCCTGTTCTGAAACCAAATCTTGACTTGCCGGTCGGTCAGGTTGAGCATTCGCGAGAGCTGCAGGCGCTTCTCTTTGTTGATGTAGACGCTGAAGAAGAATTCCCTTTCTAATTCCCGGATCTGGTATTTGGTGTAGGGGCATCTCTTTTTCCGGGTGCGTTGTCCACCTGTGGAGCGAAGCAAGGCAGAAGCCACTGAGACTTGCAGCGGATGGGAGCGAGAGAAACCCTCGGGCCGGGAGCAGTAATGAGCGACATCTGCCTGCTCCCTGGCTCCTGCGGGCGAGCCCCCTCCACGCGGCTCCTTACCTTGTGGCGGAGCCTCCGGAGCAGAGCCCGGGCAGCAGGGCGTGCTCCCCAGGGTAATTGTCTCTGATATGTCCTCCATAGGAGGTCTATATTGGGCAGCGGGCACGACCGCTACGAGCACCGCGCCTCGGCGCAGGGACCCGGGCGGGACCCGCAGCCAAGCCCGGCCCCGGACTCCGGGCTCAGCCCGCAGCTCCCAGCCCACGGGAAGTGCTCGCTGCCCCGGCGGGACTGATCACTAAACAACAGCTGCGCAGAGATATTTCAGCCTTCCTCACCTGGATCCCTTCAGCCAGACCTTACGGGATCCAGAGCCGGGAGCACATTTGCAAGCCCAGTCTACTCCCATGGAGGTTTTATTCTGCGCACACAGCCCGGCTTCACACCCCCACCGCTGCATTTACCTCTTCTCTTTCAATCAGAGGCAAAGCCCCTGCGCCCAAGCCTGCTAGGAAATCACTGCATTCCTCCTGGCTCCGCTATTTCCAACCTCTCTGTCCACGCCAGCACGTTATTCCTTTCCCCCTTTCGCCCCTCTCGGTTTAAAGTTCATTAAGCAGAGTAGAAAGGTTTTCAAGGTTCAAAAGCTTTTTACATTACACATTGCTGCTATCCCTTTAAAAACTTCCTTTTCTGGTACAGTTCATTGTCGAGGTATATTTTCCCGAGCTGTACATTAGCTTTGCCTTTTAAAAAGAACACATAAAAAATCAGACTTTGACATATTGAATAACAATTGTAAGTAACAAACTGTTGGACAGAAGGCAACACGTAATTGCCACAGTGCCTTAGTAAAATGGCTTCCTTTAGACAAAAAGGCCAGCTTTAGGTTAATTTGTTTCTTTTAATATATTGCTACAGTTCAGGCGGCTACTTTATCTGTTAAACACTATTCTAGTGCAGTCGTTAAAATAGGGATGGCTTTGAATTCAGCCCCTAACTAGACTGCTGGTGCAACACATGGCTTTTATAAAATCACTGGATTACATTGATATCAAAGGAGGCAGGATCCCTTTTTGGTGAATTTACAGGCACCAAACGTACGTTATTATATTTTCGAGACTTGACCACAGAGCTCCTTTTTTATTATAATTTAGAAAAAAAAGGAAAGGAGAAAGATTTTTTTTTTAAGGCATCCATTGGCCGGTGGGTATTTCACGGCCAATTTCAGCACTAAGCACGTGATCTTGCCTTTTATAACAAAGTTTTGTTGGGGGAAATCTAAAGGCCCTTCATAAACCTTATATGCTTATAAAACAGCATATAAAATTTTAACAGCGGTGGTGCGCTAGATTTCAAACTCCCTTTCATAAAGCGCTTGGGCGCTGGCTTTATACGTACTGGAGCTGCTGGATTTCTCCTCATTGTTGCCGGAAGATGACTCTGGGCTGCTGCTGCTCTCTGCCCTCCTCCGCCTCTCCTTCTCCTCTGCTGCTGGGGCTCCTGCCTCCCTGCTGCAGCCTCCCTCCGAACTTGAAGTTGCAGCAGCTGCCGGAGGCATTTTCTCGCCATTCTTGTCTACGGAATAGTCCGAGGAGGACAGGTTTTCCGTGGTGCCATAAGCCGTCTCGAAAAACTGGTCGAAAGCCTGGGGCAGGACCCCGTTCCGCCCCACCGTGCTATAGAAATTGGAGGAGACGTTGGTGGTGGGGTGGTAGACGTTTGCTGTGTTTTTGCCGAACATCTCGCCCATGCTAGCTGTGTTGGTGGCAGGCAGGCAGTCTCTGTGCATGATCTCCTCTGCTGAGTAGCAGTGGGGCAGATTGCTCCTGGCGTGCCACTTACTGGAGGGATCAATGGCATACTCTCGGAAGGTCACTTCTCTCACAGGTTGGACCTGGGGTAGGTTGGAAGAGTAGGAGTATGTCATAGGGCGAGAAGACGGGGTCTGGGGCAGAAAAGAAGGGAGGCTGGAGAAATCAGGAGCCGAGACGTAGTAAGTACAACTTGGCAAATACATGTTAGAGGAACAAGGAACACGCTCATCAAAATCCATCATTAGGCTACCTCGGGTTCTCCGCATTAGCTGAGCTTAACATGATTCTCTAATGCAGCTGCCTCTTTGAAGCAGATCCGTGAAGTAAGAAATTTGGAGACGTAAGCTGACGTGGAAATCTATCCCCATCCTTAGCAGGGAGGTGCTGGTCATGTGACCAAATGTTGAAATTGACAAGCTGCAAGTATGGGCCCTTTCTTCTTTGTAGCCATCTCAAGGGAAGCAACAGATCGTCACTTTGGTTTTCTCACTAAAAGCACGTAATCTCAAATGTAACTCAGGTTTGCCTTGTGTACCCTTAGAGGACAGAAAGGCGCATGACAGACACTTCCCCGTACTTATCAGCCTGGCCAATTGCACCCAGTGGCTGTGGAGTAGAAAGAATTAGAAATACCCACAGGGCTAGGTGAGACCTTCTTTGTTTGTTTGCGTGATTGTTTGTAAATCTGAAAAAAAAAATATAAAAAGACAATTAAAAAATAAAAAAGAAAAGAAAGAAAGAACGGCGCTGAAGTGCTCGTTTCTCTCCTCAGGCTGCTTTCTAGCAGGCGGTGCTCTTAAAGCAATCTCTCTGTTCCTGCAGAAGATACTCGCCCTGCAGGGTTTTTTGCTGGAGACATGGCTGGGAAGAATGTGCCAGGGTCAAGTCTGTACTGATTTTCATGGTGAATAGATTACATGCTTGCATTCATGTTCACTTCCGAAGCGCTTAGTGTCTTCCTTCCCTTTCTTACATATTAACCTCAAATACCCTGTGAGGCTTCAGCCGAGCTTTGCGAGAGGTATTTAACAATGTTTTACTCCCACAGTGCAGGTTCGCTCCGTGCCTCCCCTCCAAACCTTTCTCTATTTGCAATGCCAGAAACCCTTTAGCCTGCAGACCACTGAGTAAAGAGTGTTTGCTGATCTATTTGCCTCAACAGTGCTGCTAAATACTTGGGAAACCAATGGACTCTGGGTTATCCGGGTTTGACAAATATTCCAAGTTTAATTCCCAGAAACTTAGTTAAAATTATTTGCCTTAGTATTAACCCGTGCTAACAAACTTGCAGTACCCAGGTCCTCTCCCTTTTGCTTCAAACCGTCGGTGCAGGTTGAGACCCAGGGAGACCTATTTGCAAAACGTGGTAAAGATTTTACTATTGTTGCATGAAAGGGATGATATAGAAAGCGGATTGTACAGGGCAGAGACTAAAAAGTAGTTCTCTGCCAATAAAAATGCACACCCCACCGAATAAGCAGTGCCAAAGAAAACAGAGAAATGCGCCAAAAACTACAGCACCTTTTGAGGCATGGACATCCTTAGGCTGTTGAAAAAAACATATTTTTTGCTATTCTGATGCTCGATTTCAGAAGAGAAATATTTAGGTTCCGGCTGGATTTATTCCAAACAGAAAAACAGAACTCTTCCACGGCCACAGACGACTCTGGGGATGGTGGTGTCACTGCGAAATGAGACAGAGTTCAAGATGTGTGTTCCTGTGGATTTGAGCGCGCGCTGGGAAGAAAAGTGCAAATTTCAAGAAAGCCCCATTGTGATTTTTTTTTGAACCTCCGCAATGTTGGAGACGTATTTATACATCCGGGGAAAGTTCTATTGTAAATTTCGGAGATCTTCGGTATTTAAATGTCAACATCGATTTGTTTATTTATTGCCTGGCTTATTGTAACTGACTCAATAACAAATCTAATCATGTTGTGCACTGAAAAAAATATTCTCATTATGTATTTTCGCTAAATTATAGTTAACTATTACAGTTGGATTCAAGCTGTAAATATCAATATTATCAAGTAATTACTTTGCAGTGGAGTAAACTAATTTATTAGCATTAGTGTTTATATGCCTTTTTTTTTATTATTTTACAAGGGTTACCAATCGCAAATCAAATGCTTCGGACATATCCCTTTAATGAACTCTTTCTTTGGGTTTGCTGCAAGAACTTTTATGCTTTCTCAGTGTTTGTGAGCTGAACTTGGAATTATTAATTAATCTTCCAGGGTGACATGTTTGCTAGAAAGTGGATGGAAAGAAGAGATATGCATGCCATCAAAGTGCTATCGGAAGATTGCATTGTCGTTTGGGGATTGTAAATTCCGCCACCCCCCCCCCCTTTTTTTTTTTTAAAGACCGTGGTAGAAATTTTCAGCATCTCAGCCGGGCTTATTCTTTAATTCTACACTATTGCTCTTTACTTGTTTTTTCCTCCCTTTAAGACCCCCTTTAAAAAGGGAGGGGGGGTTTCTTCGTATCTGACTAGTGCTCATTTTCCCTTCCTTTCAATTCTTTACATGATAATGTATTTCTCCCCCCCCCCATACCCCTTCCCGACAAAAAGGAATGTATAGAGGATTTCAGTGACTTTGAGATAACAAAGGCGCCACCATTGCAGAGACTTGCCCCGCCTCTGTGTGATGGCAAACAAATTCTTGCACTTGTATTAGGGCTTTTAAAGGCCATAATTGAACGCGGCGCGTCTAGGGGAACCGAAAACAGTTCTAGACTGACCTGCGGTTTTATTGCACTTTTGGCAGTCAACTTCAGCTTGTGTCAGAGCAGACATGACAGAGCTGACCAACGGTTAATCGGGAGACGCCACCTACTTGGAATCACTGCCGTCCCCTCCGCATTAAATAAATCCCAGAGCTGGGGGCTGAATTGGGGTGCAGTGCTGAGCAAGGTTTGTATGGGGCTCTTTCCTGCGCCTCTTTCCATTGCATTTCTGCCGGGGTAGGTCCAGACTCTGACTTAGGGTGCTTGGGGCGGGGGGTCTTTCTGAAACAAAGGAAAATCCAGGAAAACAGGCGAGAAGGCGAATCATAATGCCAGCCCAGTGCCTCTTCCATTAGAATAGCCTGCGCCAGTACAACCCTGTGGCTGGGTAGTAGGGCTGGACACACGTCTTTCTGGCTGGGCTGGGGAGGTGCTTGCCCAAACAAGCAGGAGACTTGGCTCACTAGAGCAGAGTGGAATGGGGGAGAAAATAAAATGCACCCTGACAGACGGTTGCATTGGGGGAACAGTTAGAGAAGATCATGGCAAAGGCTTCCGCGGGCAACTAGGCAGCAGAATTAGCAAGCACCCAGGACACCGTTCCTTCCCCGCTTAATCTGCTGTAAAGTGAAAACAGATAATGCTCGCTTGCAGCCCCGGACCGGTTTGGTAAATGCAGGGAGCCTGGTGGGATGTTGTTGCTTTCAACACAATCCAAAGGTAGATTATTTTGTCTCATTTGAAATCGGGGCTTCTGCGTTTGGGAAGCGAAAAATGGAAAGAAAAGAAAAATCCACCCCCATGCCTTTGGCTGCTAATCTCCGAGAAAACAACGTCAACGAAAGGAGGCATTTCACTGTGCAAAGCAGAAATGCAATCGTTCTTCCTTGGCGTTGCCTGGTCTGGCTGCGAGAGGCGGACGTGGGTAATACTACCGTTATGTATTTTGCAGGACAGTATAGGTGTACTTTTTCCCCCTGGCCAAATCAAGCTAAGAGTGGAGTAGATTTGGGGAGCAGGTTTGCTCAGAGCTACCTAGGCAAACCGAGCAAAAAAAAAATCCCTATGTATCTATTTATATACATTTCGCCTAGTAAGGGATCTGGCACCCCTCGGACGCCCAGCGTTTGTCTGCTCGGCTCGCGGGGGAACTGTTTCAAATCTTATCGTGGTTCTTTAAAAGGTCAAGTTCTGTCTCATGCGAAGTGTTGACTTTTGTGTTGCATTTCCAGTTATTAATCCAGCAGAGATCAGGCTCGCTCTAGCCTTCAGATTTGGTTGAGTATTTTTTTTTTTTTAGTTTTATTTTTTGCATTACACAGGAACAGCAGGTAGTAAATGCGAATGACTGAAAATGACAGTGGCGTGAAAAAGAGCTGCTCCAAATATTGCATTTGAGGTGCTTTTGAAAAGCAAAAAAATAATGGATTTTCAGTAGGGCTGTCTTTTAGGTTGGCGGGAGCGCCGCAAAGGCAAACCGTGTCAGGCTCATCTAGCCAGTACCTCTACTTGCACTTCTTAGAAAAGGGGAAGATGGAGAAATATGCAACATTGCTTTGCCCCTGAAACCCTCCCTGTTTGCTAAATGAAAAAAGAGCATCTTTGAGGTTGCAACACAACGCAGCGTTTGATGGAAGCGTCTCAACCTCCCCGAATTTAAAAATCGTGCCCTGTGTTTGGATTAAAAATTATTCCAGATTTACAGGTTCTCTAATTAGCTCTGGTTCTCTTTTCTGGGTGCCTTTCTGACCGTCGTGCTAATGAGCTCTATAGAGTACTAATCAAAATAGTTTGCCACCTAAACACATCTCCTTAACACGTTCGTAAAAAGAATTGCTCCGATATTTTGAGAAAGGCTTACGAGTGGGGCTGCCCCTCGGGTTGGAACCCGCGGCAGATTTCTCCGCGCAGCAGAGCGCCTTGGCAGTGGTTGGATGGGGAGGCTCAGGGCTGGCTCCCAGTTTCTGCCCTGCTTCTGCCCGGAGGTGCCCATTTGTGTAGAGGAGCAGGAGCAAATGTAAACAGCGTTCATCTCTTTTGCCCTCTCGCAGCTCCGTACTTCTGAATAGCTTCAGAGGATGGTGGAAATCGCTTTGCTTATAAGCATGAACTAAATACCCCCAGTAAAGGCAAGGAATCTGGGGGTTGTGTCTTGTTTTCAAAGTAACAGAGGATGGCATATACTGGGGTGGATTGTGTGTGCGGGTTGGATTATTTTCTTAATTTAATCCCGTTGCAGGGATTGCACCAGGGGTTTTCCTTCACCTGGATCAATTTTAGGGTTTGATCAAATCTCAGCACCCCTCCCACGATCGCTAGAGCTCAGCATTTAATTCTCATTATTTTAAAACTTCCTCTAGAAGAGCGGTATCGTAGAGCTGCTGGGAAAGGGAGGGTGTATTCACCCCACCCCACCCAAGGTAAACACCGAGCTCCTTTCTTAAACAGGAAACTTATTCGAGTAAACAGAGTTTTCCTTTCAAATGTTTTTTTCCCCCTGTCCTTTGTAAGCAAAATGCCGGGTTTTCTCCGCCCCGCGCCGCAAGCACCTTTACACGCGATGCGTGTGCATGTGCGTGTGTCTCAAGGTCGTGTGCCTGGGACCCAGAGCCCACGCTTCTTGCCAACGCCTCACGATTTTTGCCAACACTGAGGAAGAAAATGGAGGCAAAGTCAGGAATAAGGTGGACAGAAGGAGTCTGGGTTTGGATGTCCAAGGGTTTCTGCAATTGATTGACTGTCCATGACCGTCCCCCGCCCCCCTTGTCTGCTCAGCTCCACTTCCCCGACACTTGAAAACGCACATTAACCGGTTTCTTTCCACGGACGCAGATGCAGGTGCAAGAGCCTACTGGCAACTGTGGGGAGCAGGGAGCGGGTGTCTGGACCAGTTGGCCTGCTCTAAAACGTCTGCGAAAGCAACACTAGCCCCGCTTCTAATCCCTTGATATAGAAACCGCGTCTCTATTAACCAACGTCCACCCATATTCATATCCACAGATGCCTGGGTCGTTAACGTCAGTTGTAGTAAACAGGTTGCGAGCACCTTTCATGTGCAAGTGTGAGCTGTGGAAATCCCCACAGCGGTTTAGCGGGGACCTCCAGCATTTATTTCCAGAAACCGCTATATAAAACAATGCGAGTAGCTATCCAGCGGAGCTCACCGCCCCGAGAAAAAGCCTCACGCCAAACCCCAAGAACAGAGATTTCAGCCACGACCATATTCGATCACAAATGTCTTCCTTGCCTGCAAGGAGCCACACACCCAACAGCCAAGACATCCCCAGCAAGGCATTCCAGCGCCGACAGATATTTAAAAGTATTGCTACAAGTGATGCCTTGAACTTGACCTTACATTTGTTAATCAAGGAAATAAATACGTCGAAAATCAGAAATCGCATTGCCTTGCCTCCCACAGACAACGATTGTGTTATAAACGAATGGAGGGTGCAAACAACGAGGACCAGTTGCTGCGACCTAGATAATCTGCTCTTAGCATTAAGGTTTTAAAGTTCGCCCAATAAAATAGCTCTATGGCGAGACCAACTCGTGGTGTTGCGATTATTCGTGGGGAGCGATGATGGCGCTTTGCTGGGCTCAGGGCAAAATTTCGGTCGTTGTAATCGATTTGGGTTCTCAGATAATTTGGTTTATAGTGTGAGATGGTTAACCCGGACGCGTGCTGAATTTTAACAGTGAACCTTACCGGTAGGGTTTTTAAATATATCTGTATACATCATACATATCCATCTATACATGGAAAATATGTATGTGTTTTGCCCAAGTCTCCTGGAAAACCCCTCGGATTTGCTCGGTAGCACATTGCTAACTTTATAGGAGAGCCCTGCTCATGGATCGTGAAACACACCGCGCGGTTCTTCATCAAGGATTGTTTCAGGGGGTGGATACAGGAAGTATCACTATACCGAGACTGTCAAAGCAACGACTTCAAAGCGCTAAGAACTGCATTGTAGTACGGCTAGCTGAGCTCCTGCACCTTTACAACGATGTAGTTGTATAACACCAACTTAAACCCACTTTTCCAACGCTCTGGTCCTGCAACACACTTGTGATTCTGGGCTGGGAGGGTGACTTTCTCCTGCGCGTTTGCTGCTTCGCGTGTCATATAAGGATTCCCTTATAAGTCTCCTTCTTCCACAACTCCTCCTAGGGCTGCTCCTGGCTATCCTCAGTTCAAAATGCCCCTTGCAGTGTTATTCCACGACGGCTGGAATAGCCGTGAGGACACACAAGGAGCTAGGAAGGTGGCTAGGGCAGCGCAACAGAGAGCTGGGACCTCTTCACAAAACCCAGCCAATGCTGCGGGGCTGAGCGAGGGATGTCGAGCCCTTTCTTTTAATTTCGGGTTCAGTTTCCCTTCAATCAGGTACTTTGCATTTGGTTAGAGCTGCAGCTATTTAGAAAGCTGACAGCAACCCAAGGTGTCTCTGTGTTTAAACCCATTCATTTTGTGCCCCCGCCTTCCCCCCACCAAGGTAAGCCTGGTCTAACATCCCAGATATTCCCAGCGCAGGCTGGGCAGGGGCTGACCTAGGTGGTGGAGATGAACTTCAGCTTCAGTTCAAGGGGCAGGTTACAAAACCCTGCGGTAATTTGTTTGCAGACAGGGCTGGAAGCAGACAGGTTAAAGAGCCGCTCTGAGGAAGTAGTCAGGAAATTCAGCCATATATGGTGGGTGCTGGGGAGGAGGGAGAAACCCCCTAACTCTCATCAGGAATGAAACAGCAACGCACGGGCCACTGGTTAGAGCACAATCCAGGGAGAAAATCAGCCGATTGGTTTTCAGTTTGATCTGACCCGGTTTGGAAGGGAAGCAGCCACCCCCACCCCCCATCAGCCTTTATAGAGGCTCCCTGGACCCCGGCTCTGCCTCTGCCCCTCTGAGCCTCCGGCGAGGCCACAGCATCTCGCTGGAAAGGTGGAGCCGGGGGGCGCGGGCAGGAGTCCCGCTCCCGTGGGCGTCACCACCACCACTGCCCCCTGCCAGCCCCAGAATCGGGTCCTCCCGCTTATGCCAGGGGCAGGATAAAGGCTGGGAAGGGGGCGCCGGGGGCAGTGAAGGAGGAAACAACACCCTGCAAAGGCCCAAATCGCGAGCCGTGCGCGGGGGTCAGAGCCACAGCAACACGGGGGAGGGAAACACGCAGCCCCGGGCAGTAAGAGCGAGAAAATCTTACCCCAGCCTCCGGGAGCCTCCCGCCTGGTGCAAAACATCCCGGCGCAGAGCGGCAGCGGGCAGCCCGCGCCTGGCCCAGCCTCGCCGCGGTCACGAGTGGTCCCCAGCCCCCGCCGGGCTGGACCCGCGCCTCTGGGGGCCGCGGCCTGGATCCGGCCGCCAGGGCCGGGGCTCCCTCCTGCCGCCCGGCCCCTCTGGGCCTGGCAGCGGGGCGGGGGGTGGTGCTCGGGCAGAGATGGTGAGTCCCCAGGTGACTGCCACGGCCCCCGCGCCCGGCCGGCGCAGTGCGAGCCGCGGAGCCTCCCTCCCCGGCACAGCCCGGGCCACCGCACAGCAATGACCGTGGATCCTGCGTTGTAGGACTTGACCTTTACTGCGGAGAGGAGGGCGCTTTCCTCCGCGCTGAAGGGGGAGCGGGGGGAAGGGAAGATGCTCTCGTGGGGGATCTCGGGGCAGAGGCAGCTCTGGGAGCTGCGGAGGGCTGCGCGCCTGGAGGAGCAGCGGGCGGCCGGGGAGGCGAGGGGCAATTCCCAGGGAAGGGAGAATAGGAGGCTCCTAAGAAAAGAAACAACAACTGGCCGGGCCAGCGCAGGGTGGGACCCGGCTCGCCAGCGGGCGGCTGTGCTGGCAGGCCCGGCCTCCGCGTTGTCCTAGCCGCAAAGGCATGAGGACATCTCCGCGACGCGCCCGCAAACCCGCTGCGGGCCCCGATCGCCCGCCTGCCTGCCCGGCCGCGCCGGCATCTGCGTCTCTGAAACGCTGTCGTGGTTTTATTGCTAGGGTGGCCCGCAGAGGGACTGACGGGGTGGGGGCAGACAGGGCAACATTTTTGAAACCTGAATTTATGGTGTGGAGGCCCCGTTCTCACTCGTCGGGCACACGGGGACATCTAAAGCCATTTCCTCACCAGCGTGACATCATTTTTATATTGCAGTCACTACCATTGCAAGCACCTCGATTATCACTATTATTGCTATTATTACTATTATCACTACAATTACTCCTCCTCCTCCTCTTCTTCTTCTGTTTCCCACCAAAGCAAGCTAGTATTTTCAGCTGGAAGTCCCTCTCCCGCCCGCCCTCAGCCCTTTCTGAAATAGACCTGGCTTTGCAGGTATACTTATAATTCTTCTTCTTTTTTTTTTAAAGGAAATATGCTGCTGTCAAATTTTATTTCCCGTTGCAAACTGCCTCTGTTCCTGCCAAGAGTTCAAGGCGGAGATGGATTAAATATGGGATTATTTTCTTGCCGTGGAAAAAATACAAAACATTTGTTTCCTCCTTCCCTCGCATCAAGTGGCCTGAAACCTTTTTAGTCCGTGGGAATTGTACAACGCGAGCTTCTAAGGACACGAGGAATTAAGGCCATATAAATCAATGCATTCAGACGTTTGGAATTAAACTTTAGGCCGTTGAATTTTGCGCGAATTACAAAGAAGGAGGCTGGGCTAATCTTTTTATCTTTAATTATGTCTTGCATTGAGACAGAAATATTAGCCTGACATTAATGTTTCAATAAATACTCCGGCAGGAGAAAAAAAAAAAAGGACGATATTATTAACGCGCTTTCATGTCTTTCGCTTCTTTCTTTTGCTCTTAGGTTGCATTTTTTTAATAGGGTGCGGAGAGGAAAGTCAAGTTACAAGCTCCGTCTTATTTTTGTGCCTTTGTGCGGGATTAAACCCCCCCCCCAGCTATTGGTGCTTCTTTCGTCTGAAGAAATGATGTGTGCGAATAACATGGGGAATGTCTTAGACCTCCATCAAACATCAGGGGCACAGAAAGCCCTTCCACCGCCATTTTAACACGTTTGTAGTAAGATTGGGAAAAAAACGGGCATGTGTGT
>NW_017728886.1:60289381-60324769 GCF_001723895.1 Crocodylus porosus
TACTACACACACACACAGGCACACGCACACGCGCGCGCGCACACACACACACACGCACACACACATATATATACATATATCAAAAACCAGGGGCATGGCAGAGCTTTGGGAAGTAATGGATCGCGTTGCCTAATTATTTTCGTTGGTGATATATTTACTTATAAAACACATATTAGGGATATATTTTAGACGGCTGGCGGCAGATTGGTGAGAGGGGACTATGTCATACAACAGCAATTTGTACTTGAAAATGTATGTGCCAACAGCTTTTGGAGGGTAAATGAAGGCAATAAATAACAGGCACACACACCTACACACGCGCGCACGCACATACGTGCCCTGCGCAGGGGGATGGGTGGAGGCACGGACTGGCAGAGGTAGATAGGGAGCCAGAGGGAGGCTCGAAAAGAAAGCAGGCGTTTATACTGTCACAGCTGCGGGGAAAGTGCGATCACTTGCGCGCCTTCGAGTCCCGGAGAGCAGCTCCCCCGGGCGTTCAGGATCTCCCTCTCCCGACTTGTCGGGTGAGGGGGCTGTCAAAGAAATCTCGCCCCCCGCCAGGCCTCAGCGCCCCCCGCCCCCGGGATGCAGCCGGCCGGCGCAGGGGGAGCACTGCCCAAGCGCTTGCGCTCAGTCCCTGCGGCGGGCCGGTGGCGGGCCCGATCCTGGCTGCACGTGCGTTGACAGCAATGGGAGCGAGCCCCTTGGATCCACTCACCTGCCAGAGCACAACCACCTCGGAGAAGCCGCATGCAACGCTGGGGCCTAAAAGCAGGGAGGCAGCGATGGTGGGAAGAGGGCGGCTGTGGACCCGAGAAACAAAAAGTGCCCGGCGCGGGGCTGAACCCTGCCCCCCACCCCTCCGGGCCTGGAGGACTGGGCGGAGGAGCAGATGCCGGCTCCAACGAGCTTCAGACTCGTGTGACTCGGCCACGATCCTGCCCCGGATTAGCTCGGTGGGATTTTCCCATTGGCGTTAATGGGAGCAGGCCGGGGGCCCTTTGGTGAGGAAACACGACCCTCCCCTGCGTCCATGAAATCCGTGGGAAATCTGCTATCGGTCTCAGTTGTGACCGGGGCCGCTGCAAAAATGCAGTTATCCTGGAGCAACATCTAGCCTGGCACATTCCTGCCCGGGCCCCGCGCGCGGCGGGGGGAAGCCCAGACAGCAGACAAGGGGCCAGAATCCAGCCAGAGACACGGAGCCGGCAGTGGAAAAGAAAAGTGGCCGGTCATTAGCCAGAAGAAACAGCTCCCAGCAGTCGTCTCACACGGCCTTTCATTGCAGTCTCCCTACGCGGTGCTGGGATGTTGGAAACCCAGGAATCGTGGAGCAGATTGCCCCGTCCTGCTTAGGCCCGCCCGGGTGAAGCAGGGCGGCAGAAGCGAAGTGCTAATTAGGCAGGACTTCCACTGTGCGGCCACCTAATTGGTGCAGGCGACCTGCAGCTCGCAGCGTGCGCGGGGCGCTGAGCACCTGGCGCGCGGCCCATCCCGCACAACACCCGTGTGCGCGCAGAGTCAATGGGCGGCCAACTGCGCCGGCATTAGTATTTCTCCAAACAAGTTAATGGGGCTCATGCAGGGGTAGGATGCCAGCCAGCCACCAGGTTGCGTAGACCCTCGCTGTGCCCGAGCGGTCTGTGCACCCAGCTTTGGCTAACCACAGGTTGAGCTTCCGGGGTGAATGGGCCAGATGTGTCGAGCTCCCTGCCAGGCCTGATGCCCCCAACAGCGGGTTTTGCATTCCCTTGTACCTGCACCTTCAGAGCCTGCAGAAAGAAAGGGTGATGCCTGGCTTCAACACGTGGCTGATCTTGGCCCCCTCCTGCAGGCACGACCCAAGCTGACAGCCCCGGGGGCACCCCGCCAAGAGAGGCTCAGCTCATTGCCTGGTGGGCGCTGGGGCCACTGCCTCCCGCGCCACCAACCTTGGGGGCCCTTCCCTTCGGCCTGCTCCAGCCTCCCATGGCTTGGAGCAGGATACATTACAGAGCTCTAGTAAAATAACTCTCAACCCCTCAGGCTGGAGAAGACGTCCTCAGTGAAGCCTTGTATATTTTTCTCCCTATAACTTCGCTATAGAAGAACACAGCTGCCCCCCCCCCAACAGCAGTTGACCTTTGCACAAATACAAGTGAGGGCAGCGCTTATTATTTTCCTTAGGGGTGGGGGTGTAACTTTGCTTGCTGCCACTTGAGACAGGCAAGCCTACGTTCCCCTGCACGCCCTGGGGACCCACAAACTCACCCCCTAACCTCCTGCCTGCTGCCCGACTACCACGCTGCATTCAGAGGGCATCGTCTGCTCTGCCAAAACATTACAGCTGCTCCCAGATAGTCAGGGCCTGCGGGGGTGGCTCAGGTACTTCCCCAAGGAAGGCATCAAAGTCAGATCTGTGGGCCTGAGCTCCAGACAGGCCTCTGTGCTGACCCACGAGGAGGTAGGTCCCTTTGAATTTCTGGAGTGTAATTCTAGAAGTCTAGAGTCAGCCGGGGTATCTGAGACACTTTATTTGCCGTAAAGATTTCCCAATAACTCTAATTAGGGGAGCAGACCACCTTGGGAGGCAGCAGGGGAAGTCGCCGAAGTCAAATTTTCTTTGACTGCTCGAGCTCGTCCTCTTAGAAACCAGTTACCAGAATCAAAAGCAGGTAAAGGAACTTTCTGAAACAAACGGAGGCTGAGCGCGGATTGCAAAGGCAGTCTCGAGAAATAGAGACATGAGATAATATGATATACACCATACCATGGTGTGCATTGTAATCATCACAGAGAGAGAGGGAGAGAGACTTGGCCTGTCTTGGGCAAAAGGGAATGAGACTCGAGATCCCAAGGCCAGGTAAGCAGCATGTTTCTTACAGCTCTCTAGCTACACACATAAAGTGGGACCGCGAGGTGGCGCACTTGATCTACTAATCCTGGAGATGACTATTCATGAGCTGTCAAAAGTCAAGGTCACAAATTGTCTTTTTTCGTCAAGGTCAAGGTTTAAGGCCTTCCTAGTCCTGTCATTTCAACAAATACCAAAACCTTCCCGCGTAGACATACCCCGTCCCAGCAGTAAACTTTAGATACTGCAATCTCGGCCTTTGCAAGTCTAACAACTGGTTTTCATTTTCCAGCAGGGGCTTGGGCACTCCATTTCTATCATCTCTTTCCTTCCCCCCTCCCCCCACACCTTTCAAAATACCTGACTCTTTAACCTTACTGAAACATTTATAGTTTAGGAAAGCTAGTTATCAAGCTGGCCCTCCCCCAGCTAAATATTTTACAGGAAAAATTATGGACCGCGTAAGTAATTGAAGACAACATTATTACGATTACAAGAGAGAGTCTGGTTTGTTTTGCTTTGCTTTGCTTTTTACAAAATTCATGTAAATGTGGAAAAATAAAGAATATTTCTTTCAGGTTGTATTACAGTGACTATTTTATTAACAGTATGAAGACTACTATACCTATCTACACGTCTTGGGTTTTCAGTTTCAGTAGAAATATAAAAAAATGAGGGTGCACAAATACATTTTCACAGTGCGCTGATTTTTTTTTTATTTACAAGATAGCTTCTTATAGTGAATAAAAACAAAATAATGTGCTGGTTGAAATAACTGATTGGGTTAAAAGGTGCTGTAAAAAGAATCCCTAAACTTTCTAATGCGGCCTCATAACAGACGATAAACAAGGATAAACGACTAATTACTGATAGATCAAAATATAGATTATATAATTCGAAATATTTCTGGGGAAAATGTATTTTCAGTTCGACATTCTCTGAGATTTTTTTTTCCAAGAAAGGGCTTTTATTATAACAAAAAAATGCCAATGTTCATGTGTTTGTATCCACTCAGAGGCAAACGTGTTCAACTTTCCTAGGATTTACAGTATTTAATAATTCTTGGATGAAGTTTAAAATATGGTGAATCCTTTTATAAAAAAATATCTATTGTACAGTCTGCAGAAAATACAGTTCGGATGCCAAGAAATAGCTATTGGAAAACAACTCAAAGAAAGATACTTCCAAGCAAATGTTTGCCTTTCAATCCCCAATACTTTGCGTTGCTTTAAAATTTGCTATCAAGATTAATCCTCCACAGAGCTTCCTTCATTACTGGTGTCTCTGCAATCCTTAGCCAGTACCTTCTTTTTTAGACATAAAATGCATTAAACAGACAGCAATTGTACATTTTTTTTACCACTATGGTTTACCTGAGCGGTCATTCAACATGCAGTTTGGATTGCAATGGAAGAAAAAGAGCTTATGTTTTTACATCGACCTTCTTATTTTAACCAGCTTTCAGTTTATAACCGTTAGAAATGTTCTACAAGCCTAAAGTCACCGAAGTACTTACAAGACTTTCAGAAAACTGTGGCTCTGAACTGAGAGTGAGAATCTCAAGGCTGGGCAGTTGGGTCCTACACAGTTTGTCACTTAGGAACTGTCTGGTCTGGATTTGAGGGAGAACTGTCACTTTTAACCATTTCCTACAGCAATATTTTCAAAAAAGGCTATAATTCCAAAGATACAGATCTCTTGTTCTGAACGAAGAAGTCCACTGTCTTTTCTTTTAATTATTATTAATATTTATTTTAATCTGGGCACCAAAAAGAGTTCTCAAACTTTTGAGTCGCTGCTTCTCCATGTTAATCCATTAACTGGTAGTCTTCAATTTGTTGATGACTTTTTTCTCTTTGACCCGTCTGTTTTGGAACCAAATTGTAACCTGTCTCTCTGACAGATTTGTGGTGGCCGATATCCTCCTCCGTTTGTCCTTGGTAATGAATTTATTTGTTGCATATTCCCTTTCGAGTTCTTTTAACTGAACCTTTGTGTAAGGCACTCGCTTCTTCCTCCCACGTCTGTACGAGTTTGCATCCGAGGGATGCGAAACCACGTCTGGAACAGAAGGAAAAAAACAACCCAACAACCCCATGGAAGCAGGCATTAGAAATCGGTTCCCACTGCTCAGGGCACCTACAGCCCTGCACCGAGGTTCAAGCACGCTCCCCCGCGCCCCTGCTCAGCAGACTTGCACGGGGCAGGACAGGACCCTTCGGAATATGGGATCCCTGTGCATATACTATGAATATGGGGGAGATGCATTTTCCCCCCCTACAGGAAGCAGCGTTTAGGGGCTTGATTCACCCAGGCACAAATGCCCTGACAGGCATCTCGGGAAAACCTCACACAGTTGCAGTAATTTATGGAGTGTGCAGGCTGGAGTATTTATGGAAAATTCTTGCTAAGAGCGAATACTTAATACCTTTCCGCAGCCTTTTTCAGCTGCCTCTCTCCCCCCCTCCGACTCACTCGCTCATGCGAGCGGGCTCATCTGCTCTCCTTGCCTGGAGTGCCCACTCCCGGGCGCCTGGGCACGGGCAGGACTGCCCCGAGAGCCTGCGTGTGCGGGTGGGAGGTGGGAAGCGGGGGCAGGTTGCAGGGGAGCTCCAAGGCGAGCCAGCCGAGCGGGCAGGGCAGAGGGGAGCGGGGCAAGGAGCACGGGGGGAGCATGCAGGTGCATTACCCGGCAGCGTGGACTTCCAGAGGTGGGGGGGCTGGGCTTGCTCCTTGGGGCAGTACACTTGCCCGTTCCAGCCATTGGGGATGGCCCAGGGCTGGTAGCTCTCCATGGGGAGCAGGGGCTCGTGCCGGGGCTCGCCGGGCCCGCCGATGGTGGGCACCACGGGCATATCCAGGTAGCCCGGCACGGGCTGGTAGGGGCCGGCGGCGTAGCCCTGGTAGAAGGCGAACTCCTTGGCCCGGGACGTGAAGTCCTCGCCGGAGACCGACGTGTCCATGTACTTGTCGGCGAAGGTGGAGGCGGGCTGGGCGCAGGACTTGATGGCGTTGTGGTGGGTCATGCGGCAGGGGTAGTAGCCGCTGCCAAAGTAGCCGTAGGGCAGCGCGGCCCCGGACGAGCTTTGCACGGCGGCCGAGCAGGGGCTGCACTGCTTGACAGCTGGCTCGGCCATGCCGGAGGCGGGCGCCTCGCTCGACGTGTAGGCGGCGGCGCTGGGGGCCGGCAGGGATGCGGGATGAGCCATCAGATTCCGGCACTGGTTGGCCGCCGCGGCCGCCGCGAAGTTGCTGCCTGCGTGAAACCCTTCCATGTTCTTATTGATCTCATCCAGGCTGTTGTCGTAGAGGAACATGACGGGCTCGATCCAGCGGGGATGGAGGAGCACGGAGGCTGTCATAGCCCGCTCCGCATTGAGACTAGTGGCTCTTTTTTAAAAGCCCCAAAGACTGAAAAAAGAGATACTAAATCTCCCAGACTTGACCAGGGCTGACGCGCCAGTGTCGCGCCAGGAGGAAGCCCATTGGCCCGCCCGGCCCCACGTGATATGCAAAGCAGCTGATAAACATCTGAGGAATAAAGTGCAGATAATTAAATAATGCAATAATCGCGCAGGGGCTGGAATTCCAGCAGCGGACAGCACAGACCCAGCCTGCCCCCACCACTCACACGCTTGCATGATCAGGGGGGAATAAAAGCTTGGCCCAAGCAAGAAACCAGGTATATATCTGTTTTGGCCCAGGGCCTGATCTGGGTATTTCCCCCCCACCTTCTTGTGGGGCTTGCACGGAAGAGAATTTGCTGCGACAACTCCAACGTGCACGCCACGTTGCTTTCCAGCTCCCTGAAATCCAAGCCTCTCAGCTCTTATTTACCGATCAGCCTGGGGGAGGACGGGGAGAGGGGTCCTGAAAAAAGAGAGAGAGAGAGAGAGAGAGAGAGAGAGAGAGGAAGCAATCTGCCAGTCCCTGGCTCTGAATGCGCCCCTAGGTGTGCTGGACGGTGGCAGTGACAGCAGACTGGTGCCTAAATCCTCCAGGGAATAGAAGGTGGAGGGTGCCACGCTCCCTTTGCAAAGGCATCAGGACAGCTGACATAGGGAGCTGGTGTCACACTTTTTTCCTGGACGTCGAAACTCGGCAGCACTTTTAAAAAGACATCGCTGTATATGCGTATGGTTTCAGGTCGGGTTTTCCTTTGCCATAAGCATCAGCAGTGGGATTAGCCGGAGAGATAGGGGAATACAGGGTCGCTATGATGGGTGCTGGGTGGTTGGCTGGTGTTAGCCGCACGGGGCGGTTTGTTGTTGCGGTGATGCAACCTGGGCCTGCACGTTAGCTCGCATCTCCTCTGACCGTGAAATACCCCGTCGGATCAGGATCCACGCTGCTTGTTCCGCGGGGGTGGGCAAGGCTGCCCTTGCCTAACACGGTTTTCCGCTGTACCGATGTGTTAAGCAAGCCACGCGTGGAAAGAAGAGGTTGCTCAGCTATTTTAATGAGAAATCTCTTTGATGGTTTTTAAAAAAAAGTCCTGCAACTGTGCATTTCCTTACACGTTGTTAATGCTGCCGCACACAGTTGTACTTTATTACAATAGGCACCTCGCTCTACGGTGAGCGTGGATGTGTGCCTCCCTTTACTCCAGTTCCTTCGTTCATGGAGGCACCGAGCTAGACATTAGCTGTTGCCTCAACCCCAGGGCGTTCATCTCCAAATATGATGCCTCCAGTTTTACGTGGGTGGACGAAAATCCCCCCCGATCCCCCCGGATTGAGCACAGAACGTGTAGCTGCGTGCTTTTTTATTGTGAGCCTGACAGCTCCATGTATTTATGAACCATTGTGCTAACCATTGACGTTGCAGCATTGTTTGCACCGCACTGCTACAAGCGCAGAGTTAGGAGCCTTACATTGTTTGGGAGCTGCCTTTTCATTGTATAAGGCGAAAAGCAGAGCTGCCAGCTATTTTAACCACCAGCATGGTGCTCGTGTGTTTTCAGAGGCAAGCACACGGGTCCGAAGGCGGTGTTTGCATGCGAAGGGATGCCGGGCTTGCCAATTTTTATTTCTTCTTCTTTTTTTTGTGGCTACTGAACAAAATTTTGGCGATTTCCTTCCACTACAGCCAAGGAGCAGTTCCCATTTTACGTTTGGTGTGTTCTTTTCCGCATTCCTCCTGATGACCAAATGTAAATATTTATTCCCAGCATATTTTCCTTTCTTTCAGGCTACAGTTTTATAACCTGTGGACTCCTCCAAGCCCATGCTCAGCTGGGATTATCTGGGGAGTTGGGATTCCCCTGATTTTCTCGACCTCTTTCTCAAAACGCATTGCGGGGCAGCAAAAAAAAAAAAAAAAAAGCCAGCTATATGGGCAGTGCTGTTTTATATACGGGTTGGACACGGCTAGAGGCCAAGGTCAAGTTGAAAGTTGCAGGCTAGCCAATGTGAGAACTGTCATTCAAGGCTTGAGGACCCGGTCTGATTTGTTAGAAAGAAGCCATGAAAACACTCATCTGCTTAACTGTCCTCTGCCTCTGCCCCTTCCCCTCCTCCTCCTGGCTTTGCTCAGCTGCGGCGCTTTGCCGCTGGCTGCTCTGGTTTTCAAGCCTTTCTACATTTAGGGTGAAGCCTTGTGAAATCGCAGCTTTGAGGCGCGGCGCAGAGTGTGCAGGGGCCCGTTTTCTTGGCCCACTTGGGCTTGTTCCAACACAGTGCAAAAGTGAGGGGAAGAGATGAGATTAAATTAAACTGCCCTTTTCCTCCCCCAGCCCGGAAAGATGTAAGGTGGGAAGGAGAGCGCATCTATCTCTGCTGATGAGATCAGGGGTCGAGCACCTCCCTCTGAATCGCTGCAGCTAGGTGAAAGGACCAGATTTCAAAGCAGCCCAAGTGGCACCCGAGCAGGGGAAGGCCAGGCTAGGAAAAAAAGACGCGCTTTTGGCAGATCAAAAGGCAATGGGTATGTTTGTTTTGGTTTCCTGGTTCTGCTCGGAGTCAGGTTTAACGAGTCCGTGACGCTGAGCAAGGAGAAAAATATCAACAATTTTCAGTTAATTTCCCCCCGAACCATTCCCAGCCCCAGCGATAGGAATAGGGGTCCTCTTTGAAGACCTGCCATCAAATATTCACATGATCTAGAGAGCCTGAAGGAATCGAGCACAGCCATTATTGTTCCCAAATCCTGGAGTCTCTCATGAACCCCGGGGTGTAATGCAGGCTTGAGTTTGCCTCAGCCTTACCTATAAACTACTCGCCACATTGCTCGGGCTTTCCCACTACGATGTTCCGGAGATATAAACACGTTCAGGCAGTGAAGGAACTGAAGACTTGAATCAGTTGATTTAATTCAAGCTTTCCTACAACAAAACGTCTTGGGAAGTGAATTGGATCATTAATTCACTACTGTTTACGCAGGAGGGAAGTTTAGTCACAAGATGAATAAAGTTGTGTTCCTTTATCAGGACGCATGAAAGCCTAAGAAAATTACAACCGTATGATAAAGCATCAGCATTTTCCTGGGAAGTGATGGGAAGCCTCTGAAGCCTTTGTAATTATACAGTACGAAAATATACTTTGGAAAGCAATAAAGGTGTGAAACCGTTTCCTTGAAAAACGAGGATTAACTCCTTAGAAGGAAAGAGGAGGTGCATTGTACTCCCTGATAGGACTTTATAGTGGGCTCAGCTCTTTCAGTCCCATACAGTTCAGAAGTGATCACAAGTGGGGTTCAGCCCTAGAGGTCTGCCCTTCCAGTTCAGATGTGCAGCATGCCCCTGTTCTTCTCTCCCCTATACCAGTGTAAAGCGGATTAGTCTCACACAACTCCCAAGTGTCCACGAACGCAGAATCAGGCCCTTAGTTATAACCAGCCAGGGTCAAACCCTCCACACCCGCAGCAAGCAAAACTTCTACTGAAGTCAACGGGATTTTGCCTGAGTAAGGGCTGCCAGGAATGTGGCCTCAAACCTGTAAATATTAATAATCTGTAAATCTCCCAATAGGACGGAAATATGGCCACCTTTTTTTTTTAAGAAGCTTTATAGCTTCTCTCTTTTTAAAGTACATTCAACTAAATATCTAGTTTTGCAAAGTCTGAGTCGGTAGAGGCAGAATTTCTAGCAATCTAACGGTAAAGGTTGGGGAAGCTGCTTAGAGGAGCTCTTTGTGTGATAACAACCTCCCCCCCAACACACGCATGCACACAATGCACGCATACACACATACCAACAGCTCTACAGATACGGTGATTTACAAACACATTTATTTCTTCTAATACAATGTAAGCGGAAGAATCTCTTCACAAATAATACAAAGCTATAGATACTCACAGGTAATCCATAAATATTTCCCCTCTCCTCCTTTAATAGAATCAATTAATAATCCCTAAAAAGACATAAAAAGTCTTATGGGTCTTAACTCAAAATATATGTTAGTCACAGTCAAATCCTCCTAACCCCGCTAAAAGGACTTTGTGGGCGGAGGGTAATTTTCGTTACTAATAAGTCATCTCGTCCCTTAAAAGTCCATAAGATTTGGAAGACAGAGAGTAAAATGAGAGCAGGGAGAGTTCTTTAATCGAATTTGATTTTCATGAGCAAATGAAATTTACCTGCCATAACACTAATTTGGAGGGAGTCTGTCAACGCTGGTTTCTTCCATAATTTCTTCTCATCCAGTATTGAGATAAACATTCCTTGCTACGTTTTAAAGACACTTTGTATTTCAGGATATTCATGTGTTTCTAATGTAACTCAGCAGCTTTACGAGCCGAGTTTGCAGGACATCTTAACTCTCTCCCTCCCACTGCGTTCTGGGGCGCTCTAAGATAATTGCAAAATAAGAAGAATTTTTAAAAGCCAAGGCAGAGACGGGCGCACCCCGTGGAGATTCCTGGTGACAGTAATGCTCTCAAGTGAGCCTCTCCTAAACACGAAGACGACGAAAAAAATTTCGACGAATATATTAACATATATGCATATTTCAGTCTATACTTGCTTTAAAATCACCAGCTCATATAAAGAAGATGCATTCAGAACTCCTTTCTTTTCTCTGCAACGTGTTTCATGGCTACTATATACCGGCAGGGTGATCCGAATGATCACTTCATTTTGGTTCATTTTTCAAGTTAAAAAGAAGGAAGTTTAGACACCCAGGCAGAAAATCGACAAATAATTAACGTGAGGATGGAGCTGGCCCAGTGGGTTTGTCTGGGTGAATGGCGTCCTCCTTATGGCCACTTTCTCATTTTACTGTAATATTCTCACGCACACAGCTCCAGAGAGATACGGATTATCCCCTCTTCCCATATTTGGCGGATTAAATCAACAGAAGTCTTTTGTTAGATGATGGCTGGTAGGAGAAATTCAGGGTAATGTAAATACACTGATAAACAGAAACATACGCTGGAAAGCTTTCTGCAAGCAGCGCTCAGGACTGCTGGAATGCAATGATAAAATCCCACCTCCAATTTTAATTAATTTTGCCCCGCCAAGCAAACTAAAACACTCCCCCCACTCGTTGAACCCGGGTTCACAAAGATAACGAAGTTATATGTTTTTAAGTAAATAATAATCAATAAATATCCCAGAACGTGTTTTTGATAGCGGTTCATCTTCCTGTTCAAAAGTCCTAGTAGAACTTGTAGCTGGAAGACAATCTCTTCTGCTAATCTCTTTTGATATCCTATTACCTATTGGCCTTCTTGAGCTAACATTTCAGGTTTAAGTCACTTTTTACCTTTATCTGCTAGTTGGCCACAATTAAAAAAGAAAGAAAGAAACCCAGTGTACAGTGAGCTCCAGTTGCTTATTCTTTCCACTTCTGCTGGGAGCTGATATTAATTGCTACCACATGATCACAAGCTACATTGTTGCAATTAAACTTATCCCTCAGCCCTTTTCATTCCGAGTTCTTCCTGATCCGCAGGCCCTATCCTGCCGTCGATTTCGATTTTAAAAGGAGGCGGGACGCTGAAATCTAGGTTTGCAACAATTCAGGAGAAATAGTTTTCACAAAGCCTTTATCACCATAACATTCATTTAATAGCGTAGCATTTACATAGCGTCCCATTAGGATCGCTCAGTAACAGGAGGGGACTTTACTGCTGTCCTGACAGAAAAGGAGTTTCTTTACTTTTGGACGCTGATTCTGAAACCAAATCTTCACCTACGGAAACAGTGAGACATTTAGTGCCGGGGGAGAGTGTGCCGTGTACAGGGTTTACAGGGGGGAAACGGGGGAAAAATCTTACAGGAAATATTGGACGTGTTCGCCTTCCCAGCGAGACAGCTGTTTGAACACCCACGCCCCTCCATAAAAACAATAAAAAAACCCCAACCCCCCCACCCTATTTTGTTCTAGTTCAGAGGTGATTTAAATCTTCAGAGTATTTGGGTAGACGATTAGATTCTACCTAGCGGTTTGTATCTGTCCCACTGAGCTCCTTCCCTCTGCCTTTTCCAGTCCTATCCCTGTCCATACGCGGGGTGCACTGCGCTCTTTGAGAGCACGCTCAAAGAAATATGTATCGCTACCCTGTAAAGTGTCTTACCTTCCCTTCAAAATACTGATACGAGCTACCTAAGACAATGATGAGATGTAGGGGCTGTAGGGGGTTCCTGAAGCCCGCTCTCCCTAGCAGTCCAACTCAAGGGTTTGGGAAACTGGAACAAAAGTGACAGTCCTTTTCCTTCTTCGCTAGCAAGGGGCATCACCAAGCAATAATCTCAGCATATACTCTGTCCTCAAGCAGTCTGAGTTTATACATAACCTTTGATCTGGGGACTTCGAGAGCTGTGTACAATTCATTTCCCGGTCAGACCCGTGTCTTATTTACTGACGTGCCCTGTATGTTGCCACAGTTCCCAAACGCAGAGCGGAGATGGCTGAATCATGCTCATTCCCCTGAGCTGTGCGTGCCTGAGTAACCAGCAGCTGGTCTGGGGGCACGGATGTCTACGTGGAGTCCATCCTTCTCCTGTCTAAACCGATGGGCGTTTTACCTCTTACTTCACTGGCAGCGGGAGGCCACTGAATGAAGGCAGTGGGCTGGCAAATCCTCCACTGAAAGCCAGGTACCTGAGGGCAGAGCCGGGCCCATTCTCTCTGTCCGCTGCGTGCCAGTGACCCTGGCTCGCCCCACCAAGGCTGGCAGTGGTACCCTGCTGCAGCGATGGGCATTGCCTGTGGTGACACCTGTAGCACCCGAGGGCGCGCCGGCCCATCCGATCGCCCCTGTCCCTCGGGGACTCCACCTTTAGCAGCGACATAGTCTCGGGGTCAGAAGGTGGCTCTTGTCAGAGGCTCCTGCCCGCTCCTCGCTGTGCGGCTTAGCGCGAAGAGCCTTCTTTCTTCACGACTGCTCTGCTCTGCAGCTTTTCCCGAGCAGCCCAAGCCGAGTGAAAACCTACGGGTGTCACTAAAGACAAAATAATCTCAGATTAGTTTTTACTGGCAGTTACTATGAAGCATCCGCATGTTCAATAGCAGCGCCACGAAGCCTGAACTCCATCGGGAAGTCCACACATACAGACACAATATGCATAACGGCCCCCCGCCCTCTCTCCCTCCCAGACAGGAGTATTCTCTATGAAGGGGGCATCAAAACATGCTACTGATTTGAGCTGTTTCTTCCACCAGCACCTGATCTCTGACTCAGTAGATACAGTTATTTTCAACCATTAAGAGACGTTTGCTCCAAGAAGACGACTAATGGGCAGCTGCAAGAGGATCTGCAAGGGAAGGCTCTGCTCTCACGGAAATCCCACGGTTTATTTCTGATGCGTGAGCTGCTGGTAATCTTGTACCCCAGGATCCTGGGAGAACAGCGAGGCGCGATGGTTTGGAGAGTCCTGTTATCCGCCTCCCCAATCCTAGTGTCGGGATCAGGACGATAAATACATTGGGAGCTTCTCTGTAACTGGTCCAGACATTTATCTATCCTTCTTTATTCACCGTGGGCCTGTGGCTAGGACCACATACCAGCCACCTCCCGGTATACGATTGAGTTATGCCTCGATATTAAAATTCATACTTTATAATTTTATAGCTCACCATATGCACGTATATACAGACGTTAATATACTTAGTCGGCAGGGCAAGATCAGGCCCAAAATACATTTACTATAACCCGTTTCACACTTAAGGGAAACATGTTCTGCTGTCATTAAACACCGGAGACCTTTGCAATTTGTCAGGAGACGCAATAACTGAGTTCTTTATGGTCACGCTGATATACAGTGAATACATTTTCTAAAGTAAAATAATATGTTCTTGCAGCATAATATAACACAAACCGAATTCATAGTATTTTCCGACGGACATCTGTGTGGGAACGTGTCGCTCCCTATTGTTTTGCGTGGACTCTCGTGTTTTTTCGGAATTGAGTGGTGTATTCTAAATATCTTTGAAGCGCTCAGTTCCGTATCTGGCGTTGTGGACATTAAATGATAACCCCTAACCCAAATACACAATAGCTCTATCCAGCAGCCTGTGCAAGAAGGTTTTTACCCATTTAGCTGGAGGCGTAAGTAGCTTCTTAAGCTACATCTGAGAGTGGTCAGTGTTTTTCAATGAATCCAATAGCACAGTCAGAACTTAATAATCAAGCTTGTGAAAGGATGCAGCGATTTCCATTGGGTCCCTTCAGTATTATTCTGTTGCCTTCCGTCCTTAGTTAGACAGTATGCACTCTGGGGTAGGGACCTGGTCACCTTAGGTTAGTGATTCTCACCCTGGACACCTGCAGTGCCTTGAGATCCTTTCAGGAGTGTCACGGGGGTGCCACACAACGTTAGCCCTGTTAAGCGTGCGAGCGGGATTCACAAAAGAAACCCAGAGGTTTCAAAAAGAACTCCATCCCCACGGTCTTTTTGAATTCTTTGCAACAGAAAAAAACTGCTTTATTATTTTTCTGTCGGCAATACATAAATAAATAAATAAATAAGGGCTGGCATTTTCCGAGGGCACCTCGGGTTTATCCAGACATGCCTCGACTCCAAGAAGGTTGAGAACCACTGCCTTAGGTGCTTGTACACATTGACTCCCTTCTTCGCAGTGGTATCTGAGAACTGGCAGCACAGAAATAAACATCCCTGTGTCATCCCTCCATCCCTGATAACCTAGAGGCTATTTGCCCTGAGTGCAGAGGCAGAACCTGCCCACCGGGTCGGGTCCTGCTCCCACTCCCCAAACATGCATGGACTTCAGCTGGAGGATGGTGAAGCACACGCTGAAATGGCTACAGACTAGCAAGCCTAACCTGTGCTCCTGCTCAGTTGGAGGACGACAAGCCGCCTGTGCACCAACCAGGCTATGGGGCTGATTGAGGGTTGTGGCCGGTGCTGAGAAGGGAGAGGAAGGTACATGCTGCGGTCCCTATGCTAGGAAGGCAATTCGGAAGGTCCGGTTGTCCAAGATCCCATTTCTCGGAGGAGTGATGCAAAGAAAGGGTTTTTATGCCAATACTGAGGGCAGCTTTTCGTAGCACTCTGTGCAAGATAAGAGTCCAAATAAATAGTCCACAGTTACACCCACTCAGGTGACTTAGTACACATACTGCAGGCAGAAAGTTCCCCGGTCACCATGTCCCGAGGGGAAAGCCTCTTCCTGTAGATTTAAGTGAGGCTGGGCTACTCGCTGAATATCCGCCACATTTCTAGCTCTGGAGTAGCCCCTGGGTCCCTGCTAGCAATGACCTGCTTTCATCCACTTTTCAAAAGCCACATTTCTTTAAAATCCCTGCGGGGTTACGTGAGGTCAGGTGTCATCGCCTGGTGCAAAGGTAATTGGATGTCCCTGAAGGCGACGATTCGCATGTCACCCTGCATAGGAAACCTGAGGTCCAAGCTCTTCGTCCTCCTCTCGGGTCAGACGCACACGGTCAACGGATCTTAGCCTGGCTCAGACGGCAAACCCGGATGGATATTTCGAGGGGAAAAAGTGCCGGTCAGGTGGTAGGCACACTCACACTCCTGCTTTTAGCAAATACAAGAGGGGGGAGCCTCTCCTGGAGCGGCAGCACAGAGCAGGGGCAATGCGAAAGCCTGACCTGCTGCCCAGCGGGGCTCAAGGTCCCAGCTGCCGCAGGCGAGCGCGCGCTCTGCGCTGCATGCCATAAATCTCGGGGAAGCCTCAGCCAGGAGGGCTACTTCGTGCGCGAGGTGACGAAGGCATCAACTGCAATGATTGCTTTGGTGACAAGGACCGAAGTATGGCTGACGTTTGCCGACTAAATGAACGTGAACTTGGCTGTCTAGTCAGTTGCGGCTGGGTGCGGGGGAAGGATGTTTCCGGATCTGTAGCTACCCAAGGGTTTTTTTGAAAGACATGTCAGAGGTGTGTGCTGAAGTGATGTAGCTATCCAGCTAGTCCGCAGTCCTTGCTTCATTATCCCGTGGTCTATTTTCCCCGCCACCCCCTTCCCCCGTGGAGCAATCATGGAGGAGGGGAAAATGATGTTAGACGGGAAAGAGACAACGTTTGGGCGAATTTCCTGTTCACTGCATCGTGAGTGTGAGAGGGGTTTAAAAAAAAAATCCCAGGAGGATTGGCTACAGTTTATATGACCGCCCATGCACCCGCACGTGTGTGTACACACAGTCCCAGATAATCCAGCAGCTGGGACACATCTCAAAGTTGTTTAGCCAGTGGGGCTGTGGCATGGACACGACCTAGCTGTAACTCCCGCTCGGCAATCCCTGCTCCACACCTGCAGTATTAAGCAAGCAGGAAGGGCTCCCCCAGAAATGTGTGTGCCGGGCATAAGGGTGAGAGGAGCAGCGACGTGGCAGAGACAGGGAGGCCTAGAGAAAGGTCTCAAGGAACAAAAATATCAGACGTCTGCCCATTTTGCTTTCCCAGGAGGGTGTCTGCGGTAGGATTTGTCCCTGCGTCTATGGGCACTTCGATATAGCGGGTCTGCTTTCCGAGGTGATGAGCATCCATACGCCCCAGCGAAGCCACCGGGGCAGCAGGTGCCCGCAGCTAGAAAAAGCAGCTCGGTTTTACTCAGGTTCAACCCCCCTGGAGTTGGGGCCGTAATTGTCGGCCGCCGGGTTTGAAACCTTTGACCCCAAATTAAGCGATAGACCGAACAGGACTGGTCGGAGCAAGGTCAGTGGGAGAGGGGAGAGAAACTGCTGGTCAGAGGTGTGGGCGTGCAGAGAGACCCTTGGCAGGTGAAGCCAGGTCCCTAGAGGTCAGCCCGAGCTCAGCTTCGTTGTTAGAGGCAAAGACGAAGATGGAAGCGAGCTGAATGCGACAGGGAACGAAAAAAGAAACCCACCCACCCACAGAGGAGAACACGCTTCATCTAGGCACCAACCCTGGAAAAGAAACCACCCAGCAACCGCGAGCGGTTCCAGCCCCACCGGCTCTCGCTGGGAAATCCCCCGGTGTCTCTGAACAGACCACCTGTCAGATGTGTTGCTGCCACACATCACAAGATGGTCATTAGCTCCGGTGGCGATGCGTGCTCCCAGGCTCAGGGCCACAGCCCTCCCATCAGATGTCTCCAGCTCCCCATAAACACCAGGCTAATGAGACACTGAATTTGGTGCTCATGAGATGGAAAGAGACGAATGCCCCGAGAGGCAGCCAGCAGATCCTTGGAAGCGTCTCCCGCGTGATTCAGAGCGCTCCCCTTTGCCAAGCGAGTTAAAAGACAGAACTAGTATAAAACGAGCAGAGCGATTCAAGGCATCTGGGCTGCGGCCGCTTCCAGCTGGACAGGCGGGCTCCCCCTCGGCACCGCCTCGCCTTGCCTGGGGTCAGACAGACCATGGCTGCACACACAGAGCCAGAGGCCGGGGCGAGCCCTCCCCACTGAGCCAGAGCTCCCGGAGCGGGGTGCTTACAACCCCCCCCCCCGGCTTGGGGGCTCCACTGTCCGGTTCATCTGGGCCAGGGGCGGGGGGGGGGCACTGAGAGTTGGCACCTCCAAGAGGGCTGTGCTGGGCTCGACTGGCATCTTGGGCTGCCAATGGGGCAGAGCGGGATGCAGTCCCAGGGACAAGCTGGTGGTCTCCAGCCTGCAGCTGGCACTGCCGGGCACTGCAGGCGGCCGGCGGCTGCCGGGAGGCAGAGCTCCGTCCCGCGGCGTGGGGCGGGCGAGCCCGGACCTGGAGGCGGCGGGAGGCCGGGGTCGCACATGCGAAGTCGCGGGGCAAGATCGCTGCCGGCCGAGGAACCAGCCCGGGCTGCAGTTGCAAGAAATTCCCACTAGATGTCTTCGCAGCTAATGATAATGGCGAGGCTCTGTCTCGATCTCCAGAGAGTCCGATCCCGCCGAGCCTTTGAAGTCTGCCATCCCGGCTTGAAATGAAATACTTTTCTCTTCTCTTTGTTTCCCCGGTTTCTATAAAGAGAGCCCCGGAGCTTAGGCTAGAATAAAGCACGGATTTCTGCGCAGCCGGGCTCTGGGCTGCGCGGGGTCGGGCACTGAGGATCCTTGTATTACCTTTGATGTGTTTAAATAACGCAGGGAAGCGGTGCACGCACCTCGGATTAAACTGTAATCGTCCGAAGTCAAGGCCATCCAGGTGGTAAATTAGTTTACTTTGACATTTGTACTTTAGAGCAATATACGGTCCCGGGCTCGGGTTAGACAGACAGACACATCGTGTCTTGCAGCTAGAAAGGAGCAAATACATCTTTACCTACAGACAGTGGGAATGTGACAACCTCGACAGGGAAAAGAAGGTCTCGAGAATTATGTTATATTATGTCATGTTATGTTGTAGCGTTATTATAGTCTAGCATTATTATATCATACTATTATTATGCTATGTTATGTTATAGAAGTATATTATGTTGTATTATAGTACATGATATTATATTATCAATTTCTTCCGGACTGATTGCGAATGTTTTTCCTACTGTTAAATCTCTCTCTCCTATTTATTTCAGTGCCTAGAGACTGAAGTGAGCATGTAAGGAGAAAGATTGATATATAGCTATATCTATAAACATTATATTGTTATATAAATCTATTCATAAACATTTAAAAAACCCCAAACGAACATACTCGGTGCGTCCCCTTTGAACTCAGCAAATGATTTAGGGATGTTTGAAAAGCTAATCTTTAATTATCTCATTAATATTCCTTTCACTTTCAAAATATATTTGATTTAGGCATTGGGGACAACACTGGCCACTCTCAGGGCAGGGCTGTGAGATCACAAACAGCCCTTTACAAACGCAGAACAAAACCTACCAAATAATAATGAAAGCACGTTAAAGAGAAAGCTGGGACTATTCACTTATTACAGTGCTAGCACCTGGTTTCAAATTAGACATTTTTTTGGTTAACACTTGCAAGGGACTGAGATCTGTGGGTCCTTTTACTGCCAATCAAATCGTGACGCCTAATTTTTCCTTTCTTTTACCGATGGATACAGTAAAAGCTTGGCTCGCGTTTTTCTTATAGGTTTGGGAACCTAGGGAGCTAAAGCCATTAGTTTCGCATGGAGTTTTAGGCACTGGACTTAGGCAGAGAAAGGGCCTAACCATCTCCATTCCTGTCTCACGTTTTCTCTTGCCTTCTTCCCCGGTCCGACCCCACTTCGGCTTTCCAGAATAACTAACACAAGCGGCTGAAAAGGGCTCGGGCTCTGCCGGGTCCGGGCAGGGACTGGAGAGTGCCCTGCCAGCGCGGCGGGAGGGCGAATCCCAAGTCCCTCCACGTGCCTTCTCCTCTGTGCGGGGGAGAAGTGTAATACACTGGGAAACCCCTCCACACAGAGCAAGGAGCCTGTCTGGGACGAAAGATGGTGATCGTGAGGGTGGGAGCGCCAGTGAAGCAGGGCCATTTGTCCCTGAGGCTCGCAATCCGGGGCCTATGGAAGACAAGGGCACAACTCCCATTGATTTCAGAGGGGGAGATGCCAGGCCCTTCTGGAGCCTGGACTGTAGTATAATCACTCTGCACGTATCCCCTGTAACCCGAGATAAAAATAAAACCTATGCAAAATGACCGACAGGCAGTTCAAAGTACATCGCCTTCTCCAATAGTGGGATAAAGGGCAGGTCCAGATGCCAAAGGGAAGACAAACACGTACCAAACAAAATATAAGAAAAATGTGATAGCATTAAAATTAAAGTTGTTTTTTCCTAATGTAAACATCTCCATGTTATGCCTGTTCGTGGATTAGACACGGTACTCATGATTTTATCATACTAAAATACTCGTTCGATTTATACATAATGTAATAGTTGCATACGTCTAACGTATGTAGCGCGTATATGTCTTCTGTACATGGAGTATGTGCATCCAGAAATCAATTATCTATGAAGTAATTACAACCATCCTGGAGATGGGCTGGGATTTCCACTGGGAGTCCTGATCAGAGCAACTGCATCCAGCTAGCTCTGGGCAGACAAAACGTGGTCATTTATTCCGTGCATCTTCCCCAAAAATCTGCCTCAAATCTCAAGCGCTGCGGCGTCACCATCCAAAGCTTTCTGCCGCTTGGCAGTAGGAAGTTTCCATTTTGAAAATACAAGAGCTGTTTTACACCGGGACAAAACCTTTACTTGTGAAACTCACTTCTAAAAAAAAATAAATCTGGAAATAATTAACTCATACAGTTGAGAACATTATGTCGCCTATACTGTAAACGTGTCCGTGCACCTTTACAAGACGTTACAGCGGACTGACTCAACAAATTGAAACGGTTATATAGCGGCGTTATGAATTCAACATACTCGTTACATTTCGTCTTTATAGACTTAGGCTTTTATTCCTTTAACAGTCTTGCGATTTTTCAGTAGTCAGTTAATGTGCAGCGAATGGGAGATACTTGAATGGCCGGGAAGCACGTGCAGAGGTGCCCCCCCACCCCAGTTTTTTAATTCCTTCAATAACAGGGTCAGAGGGGAGCAAGTGGACGTGGGAAAGGGGGGGCTGAAAAGCAGCTGAGAAATCCCATAGGCAGCAGAGCCAAACTGCTGTGTGCGGAGAAGGCAGGGGGACAATCCCGAGCGCGGAAAGGTTAATTATTAATCAAGGTACCAAGGGAAATGAGGGACAGTTTATTTCGGGGAGGGGGGGAATTGGGAGGCTGCATCAACATGAGATGGGAAAAGGGAGCAAAAAAACCCCGAGGCTGGAAACAGAGCCTGGATCCTGCGGCGGAATGGCGACCGGCAGAACTGAGTGCAGGGCAGCCGCGGCTCAGGGAAAAGACTACTGCTGTGTTGTAGTAATCACAAAGAAAGGATGGAAGGAGGCTGCCCCAGCCCCGGAGCTGTGGGATGATGCACAGCAGCTGCTCGGAGTGGGGGAGTCGCGGACTGCTCGCCCGTGGGTGACAGGCTGCGTGGGGCGTGGATGGCCGCGGTCCTCCGTGTGAAGGTACCTCTGAAAGGAGGGCTTCTTCTGAGGGATTTTTTCCCAGCTCAGCAGCCACCCTCCAGCGCAAGACTCTGCCAGTTCATCCTTCACACAGCCCCCCGCCCCCCCAATCTATCGTCATGACCCTCTCCTGCCATTCATTGCCAATCCCCCACCAAGGCAATATGAACTTTGGCTCGTCAGATAATTTGCTGCCTATGCTGAAATTAAAAAGACCACAATGAACTGGTTTAACTTCTCACCACAAACCGGTTTGCCTTCAGGACCTGCTGATGACTTTTGTTCATTTAGAAATGACTGGCATTCCCAGACTCGCACAAATGCCTAATTCACACTGAAGCGGGAACAAGTACCAGGCTGTGGGTTGCACTGTAGACTCGGATTTATGCTGAAGACACAATCGTGCAATTATTTTTTTTTTAAATATAGCTTTACGTGTGCAGGAGCAACTCCAGACGAGCAACATTATCCCCATTGGAGATCCCACGCAGTCACCGAGCATTTACCAAAATCTGACTGTGGCATTTAGATTCCAAAACCGAGCTGAAAGGCCAGGAGATAAACCCCACTTTATTCTCCAGCACAGTATTTTCTTGTAGGGATTTTATACCTCATTGTTTTAAATATGTACCTCATGCAGAGGTTATTTTGGTGAGCTGGGCAGGGATATGGGGGGATCAGTCAGGTGGTTTCATAGCTTAAATAGGATTTTATCGTTTAAACCTGAGAGAATATTTGAAGTTTGACTTTTCACCCCCGAAGGAATGTATACAAACTTTCTTGATGCATATTGTTACAGGAAATAACAGCTCCCGGCCTCAGGCTTCACCCTTCCTGGGCTCTGTGCAACTCCCTGGTACTGTTTATATACTTCCAAGGCCAGATTCACGTGAGAAATGCCCTGGTGCTATCTTGTGTTTAGCCTGCTGAAGTTAGTGTGGGATTAGGTAGAAGGTGATAGATAGTACAGCAGAGTACTGCGGGGAGCAAGATCCTGGCACTTCAAATGAAACATGCTCAATGTGTATAACATAGCTTGTTGGCAAATGGATCAACTCCTCCAAGCAGCTGTAAGGAAATTCAAGAGGAAAGCTGGGGAAATTATGTGAAAACTAGATTCAACGCTAAGGGACTCCGGCCTGTGTCTCCTAGACAAAGCCTCCTGCTGGCATCGCAAAAATAAAATAAAATGAAATGAAAAGGTAAGATTGAGCCTAAAATGACATAAGGTCAAATGATGCCATGAGTGTCTCTCCTGTAAAACTAGCTTTGCCACTGAGGGCAGCTCCTGAGCCTGGGCTCTGAGCTTTGGGAGATGTGGGTGTGCCTGCTTGCCATAAGCAATGGGAGAAGGCAGTGTAGCCACGCACATTTATAGACTAACTAAATAAGATATATAGAGAGCATAAGTTTTCATGAACCCAAGTTCACTTCATTAGATGCTGAACTCGGGTTCAGGAAAGCTTATATTCTCTGTACAATATATTTTATTTAGTTAATCTATATGGGTTCATCTCTCCCCGCCCTTCTGACTGACTTGACTAGCAAGGCTCACTTCCTCTGCAGAAGGAACGGCACCCGGGTGCCTCTCTCTGTCTGTCCCGGCTTTCTAAACCTCCAGGGGCAAAAGAGTGCTGTCACCTACCTCGGTGCAAATCTGATTTCAGAGCACAGCAGCATTTGACTCCTCAGGTGAGCCGGGGAAAGGCTACATCAAACCAAAGTGATTTCCAACTGTGTGGCGCTCAACTTATTTCAAGAAAACAAGTTTAGCTCCCAGCATCCTGCCATGGCACACTGGCCCCTGCCCCGCGTTATGGACCCACCTGGTGGTTTATTAAAGAAATGAGATTAGCAAATCTCACTGACAGGGAGACTATTTCTGCGGGTCTTTCAGTGGTGTCCGTACAAGAAGGGAACTGGGCTGTCTCCCGTGGAAATCTGTAGCATTTGGGAGCGGTTAGAGCTGGGCCTGCTCCAGACTTCTCAGCTGAGCAGCTGATTTAAAAAACAAAGCAGTCAGGGCTCCCCAAATGTCTCCCCTGGCTCGGTGACATGAGGACTGGCATCCTTCTCAGAGGTGTGGCAGGGTGGCTCACACTGCTTGGAAACGTTACCCCAAATTCCCCCCCCCGGGGGGTAGGACTCAGAGAAAAATGTGCCTCCCCAGATCTGGAGACTAGGGAGGGCTTTACTAAAGGGACTGAGTGGGGGCTGGAGGGGGGAGAGCCCTGCTTGGGGCAGTGGGATCTTCTCGGTGCGCCAAGCCCCGCACACGCTATCGCTCCAGTGCTCACAGCCCAGGGTCCCAACAGCGTGGGAAAGGGCCTAGTGGAAGGCCACCCTGCTCCGTCCCCAGGGTTAAGCTTTCTCAGCAGGGTGAAGGGAGCACACGGACTTTCCAGGCCTTCATGGAGAAATGACGCCAGAAATAAGCCTCCCAGCCCTAAAAATGCATTTCGGAAATTCAGTTTCTGGATGGATTCGCTGGACTTTGAGTTGATCACCAAATGGCAGCCCTGTGTGCAAGTCCAGCCTGAGAGGCACACGCAGAGGAGTCGTACTCAGGGAGGGCCGTCAGCAAAGTCCCTCTGAACACCGCAGTCCTTTGGAAAAGCGCGTGTTTTCTGCCGTTTCAGCTGGAAGCAGATTTCGTTTCTTGCCTCCGCAGCGTCGATGAAAAGTTTTGCAGGAGAGTCAGTGCCCAGGGCTAGGTCTCTTGGAGACAGGCTTAGGGGACAGTCCGCGGGTTTCTGCTCCAGGATCCGAGCCTGTTTTCTCGAGTGAAATCCACGAAGGGTATTTGTGCGCCCGAGGTTTAGGTTTAAGTTTAGGTGCCTGGGTTTTTGTTTGTTTGTTTTTATTTAATCTATACTAATGCTTAAAAAGAACAGGAGGGCATGTTAATTAGTGAAAAAATGACCAGTCCCAGGCTCTACTGTTAATGAACAGAAATCATTTCACTTTGATCTGGCTCCTAACAAATATTTTTACCTAAAAAACACTGGCTCCTAATTGGATTGTGCAGGGGCCTTTAATCTCCAACACAACATTTGCAACCTCACCAGACTGCATTAAAATACGGCCGATAAACAGGAGGTAAACATGGCTTCACAGTAAAACGGGTTTTATGATCACAGCTTGGGTGCCACCTCGGGGGAAACCATACGCATTTAGAGCATGAAGAATACAACTTTTCCAAATCCACTTCCACTCTTCTTGATCTGTTTTTAATCAGAAATATTAGACATATATTCAGGGGATGTAAATCTTGCGCTAACAAGCCGTAGATTTAATACAGAATGGAAATTTTATTTTATTTTATTTTTTATTTTGGACAGTGGCAATGGCTACACTTCAGGGTCAAATTTGTGTGCAGCTTTTTAGGAAACGGATTATGGAGATTATCATTCCGTCATCAGAAAGAGGCTCCTTTTTCAAGTGTAGAAAGCAGTAGAAAAATTAACTCCCCCCACCCCCTTTTCTATTTCCGTGCTAGTGAAGCACATGCAGCAGGGAATGTGTTTCTTCCTGCGCGTGTATGCACATGAGGTTTGCAACGCGGGGCTGCAGATTTTTCAAATGTATACAGACAATCGGGGGGGGCGGGGAGAGGATTAGGAAAAAGAAAGCCTTGCTTTCATTGCAGTTCGGTGAATTCAAGGCAAGAAAAAGTGCCAGAACATGATAATGACTCCCATAAATCCGAATTTATACGGCTTATAGTGGAGAGCTAGACACTTGCATTGAACACCTAGGACTAAGGGACTCTGCGAATTGTGCCCCCGGTGACTTCATTTCAGGGAGGAGCTGGCTTGTTTGTTTGTTTGCTTGCTTTATTTATAGACATTTCTATGGAGCTTATAGCCAGAAGATCCGAGCACCTACTGGGGTGGCATTTGCTTTCCTAAACGCGTCTGGACGCGAGAATTTCTCCCTAAACCAGCAGCAGCAGCAGAGACTTGTGCAAACATTCACCGGAGGCAGATTTAAGCAGATCCTTCGCGTGAGCAGCATTCACAGGAGAGCAGAGTGGGTGGCGGGGGAGAGTGTACTTACAAGCAGGGACACAAAAGCAATGAAACCAGTCTGAAAGCCACCGCGAAGCGGCAAAGCAGCCAGCAGGACAGTGTTTGTCAAAGGCTTTGAGAAAACAGGTGAAGAATTAAGATAGTGCACGGCACTGTGGTTATCACATGCAAATGGAAGGTTTAATCTGCTCTTTTATCTCTCCCATGGACCCGAACACCTCCAAAAGTCCTTTGAACAAATATTTAGTTTCCAAGCAATAAACGTGTGTTATGCAAAGAGAGAGCTCTTAGCCGCTCCAGTTCCAACTCGTTCTTACCGCTCCTGGGACGCGCTGAGGATGATCAAAGCGGTCACTTTACCTTTCCCAGCAGTGCCCGTTCAGACTATGAATGGCATTCAACCCGGATTTGGGTTTGGGGATGCACTTCCAAACACCGAACTTGGCCGTGACATTCACTTGCAGTTTCTGAACCTATCCGAAAGCAGCTCTTGTCCAGCCCTGACTGTAGCATTGTAAAAGTTCATAATAATTAGCACAAAAAATACTCGTTGGAAGTTAAAGTATCTGGGGCCTTCCCAAGTTATAAAGAAGAGCTGTTTCTAGTGAGGAGGCAGTTGCTACCACATTCGCAGCTGAGACCCAGACTAGGGGAAGGTGGAAATGATGCCTTTGAAACACTGCAATAGGGAAGGGGTTTCCTCCACTTATAAGGAAGAGAAAGCCAGCTGCTGTGACACAGAGTTGCTGGATTTTGACAACCAGATGAAGGGGCCCCTTTCTCAGCCACAGCTTTAGGGAGGGGAGGGGAGGGGGAGCAGGAGGTTTTTCTGGCTGCCCTAGCGGTATGCCACCGTCAGCTGGTATGGATGGAATAAAGCAAAACACTGGGCAGGACTCCCTGAAGGAAAGAAACCTTTCAGTGGAGTCATCAACCTGTCACCACTGTAATAAAGGTGTGACACACAGGAGTGCTGCTAAGGGCTGATCTTTATTTCCTGGCATCTGTCACATAACATGGGTCAGGGTTAGCAAAGGTTAACCCCCCAATATGGAAAGGGGGCAGTATCTATCCCTGCCAGCAGCTATTTTTTACGCCTGAGCTTTTGTGGTGTGATTAGTTTAAAAAATAATAATAATACAAAGCATATCAGCCAGACACAACCACAGGCAAATATAGCCACTGAATAGCAACAAGATTGATCTAGGCTGGAAGTCAAGCTGGAGGCCCTGAGCCCCTTCCTTCCCTGTGAAGGGACTGCTCTGTCCTTTATTGTCTAAAAGCTTCAGTGCCTTTTCAGTTGCAGGCCATTTGCCGTTTTCAGCACTATTTCTTCTGCAGGGGCCTATTTGTCTACTGACAAGAATCTGCCACCTGGAACAAATACTTGTTGCTCCTGATCTTTTCATTGGCATGTTTTTCATGAACAAGCGCAGAGATAATGTTTGAGACATTCAGGATGTCCCCAAGATACAGAGACCATGTCCCTGGTCATCCCTTTGCCCCAAGAAAAAAGCACCATCTAATGAGTCCAGTGAGATCTATTACAGCAAGTGCAAGTGGGCACAGTTGTGGCCATAAGAGAAAACGAATGGAGTAAAGGAAACAGAATGTAAGTAATCAGAGACTACAGGACTAAGGCAGAGCTGTTTTTGCTGTGGTTTGTTTCAGCCAAACATTTATCAGATAGGATCCTGTTCTATCCAAGATGTAGTCAGCCTTTGTGCAATGTAGGTTAATAGGTTTCTATGAATCCATGCAGCAAAATGGCAAAAGTTCTTGGATCTTGGAGTTTTAAGGTACTAAGGGGGTTCTTTTCAATGTTGTTAGTGCATATGTAACTAAATGGTGATAGACAGGCAGAATATATTTGCAGCTTCTACAGAGCAGAAATGCAGGACAAATTCTTGGCCCACCTGAGCTTTGCTCATTGGATAGGCAAAGAAGTCAAGGTGCACATGTAATCTTGGGGGTTTATCCTGATGCCCACAACAGATTGGAACAGTTTTAATGCTGTTTTAATCTAGGACAGTGGCTGAAGGCCTTTAGCTTTTGTCCCAGAGCCTAGGAATTGTTAAGGACTAAGGATGCCTCAACCATAGCTTCAATTCTTTATTTGTACTACTAATGAACCAGGACTCAATTGTGCTAGGTACTGTACAAATGCATGGTGAGAAGATAGGTCTGTCCCAGAGCTCTTACAATCTAAATATAAGATGAGATGGTACAGGCAAATTGGGCAGCACAAAAAATGCAGTAAAAACTTAAGAAGTGCCATACTATGTCAGACCAATTGAGTCCACCAGGCTGCAGCCCCTTCACAACCTCTTCCAGAACCTGTTGGGGTGGTTCTGCCTGCACTATCCTCCTCACCTGTTTTTTATGCCTGTGCCTCCCAACTTCAGGTCCCAAATCAGGGTTGTGGGGGGTCCACCACTCACTCCATCCTTCCTGCCTGCAGGGCTCTCCCGCACACAGTCTGGATGGCTTTTGCTCCATTGCTCCCCATGATCCTGGCCCAGCCCAGGCTCTGCTGGCACCACCAGCCATGAGTGAGGCAGTGGTGGGGGCAGGGGTGGGGGTCACAATCTGGATTTAGGTTCTCAGCAAAAAAAGGTTGGGAGTCACTGATTTATGCATTCTCCATCTGCAGCCCCACTAAGTCCTGGGGCCTCCTGGTTAACTTCCTCCTGACCCTAGCCAAGCTAGCCATCTATCTCACCAGGAAGGAAGTTCTGACTGAAAGAACTTCCACAGACCTTGGGGCCACTCTCCTGTCCCTGGTCCAATCCCTTCTCTGGGCAGAGTTTCACTGGACAGTGTTCACTGACTCCTTGGACTCATTCAAGGGCCAGTGGGCACTGTTTGGTGTGCTCTGCTCAGTATCTCCTCTTGGTGTACTCATTTTAAATATACAATGTCACTCCAGTCCCTGTTATATTTTTAGTTGTCCAAAGGACTCAGTTGTTGCTTACTCAGCAGTGGCCTCCCTTCTAAAGGAAACATTGCATTTCTTAGTGCGTATTGTCCCTAAAGCAACAAACAGGCCTATCTCTGACAGCGGTAAGACTACATGTTTTAGAAGAAGAGCGCTGAACTGGGTACACCTAGAGTAATTTATCCCTCGCTCATTCATTACCTTCCCTGGCAGCCACTATCATTGGTTTAAAGATGTCAGAGAAAACATCTCTGACTGGTCTGTTTAATAGCTATGAATAAATCTATTGTCCATGAATTTGTCTTATCTCTTTTTTAAACTTGGCTATCCTATTTGCTTCTACAATGAGACAGCATCAGGCAGCTTGACTGGCGGTGGTTTTACTTTTTTCATAATGTTTGTAGGGCATGAAGACAAGAGTCCCTGATGAAGAATTTAAGAGAGGGCTCCTCAGGATGCTTTTCAGGGGGTCAGCAGGGAAGTTTAGGAGGCAAGGGCATGACATGACAGCTGATTAAAAAGTAATAGTTCTTTTTCATTTAAAATGTCAAGCTAAAACAAATTTTACCATTCCTAACTCTATTTTTGGGATTTTCCCCTGCTCTTTATGAGCAAATGTGAAAAAAGAAAGAAGGGAATCAGAGGCAAAGTGGGAGGAAATGTGAATTTAGAAAGACATACAAAATTGTTGAACATCTATTTTTGGAAATTTTTCAATTTAAAATATTTTCTAATAAAAACCAGGGCAACTGCTTCTACCTCAGGACAATCTGTGGATGCTTTTTGGTAGATGGGAGAACATGTAGAGAAAGGATCTGATGCTTAATGGCAGGCTGTATGACCAGTATATAATGGCCCTAACAGATCAGAGAATGGGACTATTATTTTTTATCTTACTACTCCTATAAATTTTAAGAATCCCTGTATATAAATAGAATTACATCTTCAAAATGTTTTAGAAATATTAATGCTAATGCTTAAGGCATAAATAGCACAAAATATTCACTAGTTGATGCTCCCAGCAGCAGTACCCCACCACCAATTATCCCTACTTTTAAAGAGAAGGAAATGGAATCAGAAAGGTTATGACACGCTCAAGGCCATACATTGAGTCAGCACTCAAACCAGGAATAGAAGTCAGGATTTCCTGACTCCCAGCCTTCTCCTAAAGCCACTAAGACCACACTTTGGCTACTTCCAAACTGTGCTTCTAAGATGAACAATTTCTTTCTATGTAGTTAGAATGTTTTATACACTTGTACAACATGCTTGAATCAAGGGCAGCTGGAAATTAACTTCACGATTTTGGTAGTTTATTTGCATTTCAACTAGCACAGTGGGACTGTAGTAGCTACTTACTTAAATTCCAATACTATGTCTGACCTGCATAAGAGAATGACTTACATCCTACACCTAGGAAAGAAACAGTTTAGCCAGGATAGCTAAAGAGGGTGAGAGTGTGAACAAGACACCAAGCAAGGAGGAGTGAGACTGCTAGAATTTGTCTACGCCCCCACAATTTTGAATCAGTTTAACTATATAATTTGAGGCCTAGAAAGAAAATTGTACCTGACTAAGTAAGGGCTTGTCCACACACAAAATTACCTTGATTTAACATAAAGTTTAGTTTAAAATCAGTTTACCTAAGCCTGTAGAGAAGATCTGGTTTATATGGATTCATTTTAAATTGAGGGACATCTTTCAGCTACATCAAAATAAGACACTCAGACTGAAACAAGATATCCACACAGACTTTTACAGACATTTAAGTACATTAATAGATATTGGTGCATACACCAGGCCTAACTTAATTGAAAAAGGGATTCAGGTATATCTGTGCCCTTCTTCCCCTCCATCACTTGAGAACTGTCTTTTTTCAGTTTTAAAAAAGCTTTACTTCCTTTTAGATCAGGTCACTTCCTTGTAAATGACTGATAAGGACCTGCTTACTTGCAAAGTTTAAGGCATGATTTTAAGTTATTTGTCTGAACTGATGTATGGAAACAGTCTGTATGGAGACTGTTACTTGGTTTTAATTAGGCTTAGTTATTTCAGTTTAGTTTATATTCACTGAGAACAGATTTAAGCAAAACCAAAATGTGACACTCACTATGCAGTATGAAACTGCACAAAGGGATTGTCACTTTCTTAATGTTTGCACTCCAACAATTCACTTTGGCATATACTTAAAAAGTTCATGGAGTTGGATGTAAATTAAAGCAGGGTAACTGTTCCTTAATAATTTCATGTGTGGATACCTATGGTAAGCCTTGTTTGCAGTTTAACTCTTACTCTGGAATTGTGGTTTACTACAAGGAAATCCATGTGAGTAAAGGTAGGGTGTGGGTTTAAAGGGAAGAACCATTCCTCATAACACATTCCCTGCATGGAAGTTCTTAAACATCTCTCCAAGTGTTTACATGGGGAAGAGTCAATGAGGAACATCTTATTGGCTGGGCAAACTAATCTGGTGCTATTTTTTTCTAGACAGACAGTCTGTGAGTTAGAGCCAACTTCTGTGGTGTGTTGTTAGCATTTGGATGTAAGTTGCATCCAACACACTGAATTAGACTTAATAGCCCCAAAACAGATGGTTTTCCACACCCCCACCATGAACAGGAGGCCCTAACCAGGAGACTGGACTGTTTGCTGTGAACTCAATAGAAAAAGGGTGCAAGGTCTTGCTGGAGAAAGGTGTGAGTTCTCCCAGAGCAGACTAAAATGAAGGAGATGAGCTGCAATTATTCACATCAAAAAATAAACCCCAGGGGAGCTTGCATATGTGTGATGAGCTCCAGAGATGGTAACTGGGTGATAGACCTTTCTCTTATAGTGTTCTGGTAGTTTATGCCTACTGGGATGAGGCATGCTGGAGCGAACAGGTCAGGTACCTGTATTCGTCTCTGACTTTCTCCTGTCTCCAGTAGAGATACTCTTTCAGTTCCATTGGCTGTTCATTGTTGAGCTGTTCTGGCCTTGCTCTGCATTGCCAACAATAACATCAGTAAAAGTGCCAGGGAGGAACTGACAAGTGGGTAGGATTCACATGAAGATATGGTACAAGGACAATGTTGTTAACCCCCATATATTCATCCCATCCATGCATTCTGGTCTCACAGCTCCATGGTATGGTTGTCACTGTTCTCATTATCTGACTCTGTACCAGAGAGCTCTTGAGTGGATATGAATAACCTTTTAGAGAAGCAGAGCATTGACTGCCCTAGTTATGGGTCTTCACTAGTGGCAGGTTATGCCTTGTCTTGTGTTGTGGCAGGGTTGAAGGTAGTGTTATGAAGAGTTTAAGATTCTGGGTGGTTTGGCTGCCTCAGGCAGAGGGTTGGACTAGATGTGGCCTCCGCAGGCCCCTTCCAGCCCCACTTCTCTATGTCCCACTGCACTCCAGCTGATCCGGATCTGAGCCCATCGCTCCAGGTCTGTTGTGCACCCGGCTCCTCCGCATTTTGTGGTCTTGGGCGAATACATGAGAGACACGGCGCTGGTGTCAGGCAAGGCGGTGGAATTGTATCCCTGAATGGGAGATAAGCTGCTAGTTCCCCTCGGGAGGGGGCAGGACAGGGGTGGGGGAGTCTGTGGCCGCCTCCAGCTCAGACCTGAACCTTTGGCAACCCCAGCCTTTTACCGACCAAGCAGCTGCTCTTGCACTTCCCGATTTCCACGCCGATGCAGCCATTTGATTTCGCCCTAATCCGTACACAAGTTCGGATTTCCCGGGGCTGGGAGAGTTTCGTCCCAGCAGGCACCAGAGCGGGGATTACATGCACCTGCCACGCCGAGATGTGGTCCCGGCGATTGGGTTTTCACAGCGCGCCCCGTATCAGTTTCTAACCCCGGGCTGCCCGGGAGCCTTGCGAGAGCCCCGCAGCCCGGGGGCAGGCGGGCACGGCCGCGGGAGCCAGGCCAGGCTTTCCTGGGCACGCCTGTGTCAGGGACCCGGAGCCCCAGAGCTGCTCAGGCCTGGGGGAGCTGTGAAACCCCCGCGGGTTGGAAGACCCCCAGCTCTGCGCGGTGCAGCGTACAGAAACGGCCCCGCTCCCTGCAGCCCCCTGGCCCCGGGCCCGTGCCACACAGGGGCAGAGAGGGCTGGGTGCTGACAGCCAGAGTGACCTGGCGTGTGCCTGTGCGTCACACACATCAATTCAGATTTCTTTTGTGTGCAAATATCTAGCTGGTCTAATTAAAGATATAACCTCTGCCACGAGTTGTGATTCCTGGGGTTTGCCACTCCCCCGCAGCCTCCAGCACTGAAGGTCTCCTTCCGAGGCTGTGCCCCAGATGCCCGTGCTCGAGTGATGCCCTGTTCCTCCAAGACTGTGGGCAGCGCCTTTCGGGAGCTGCCCTTTCCCTGCGCATGGCGCCGCACGGGGGAGTCGCTTCCGACGGTGTGACATTGCCAGTCCCTGCCCCCCCCCAGTATAAACCTCCAACAAGGTGGCTTGCGAGGGCAGGAGTTTTTCCCGGGTCATGATGTCGTAAGACAAGCCCTTTCGGGGCAGTAGAAAGACAAGCAGGAGCGCACCGCATCCACCCAGGTGAGCCCCCTTCCTCTGAGCGCAGGCGGCGGCAGGAACTGAGCGGAGAACCGGGATCAGCATGGCCCGTGACGTAACAGTGCAAGCAGTGAGCTCACGCCACGAGACAGATCGCCCCTGCAGGGGGAGAAGCATGACGTCATGCGAGCTGCAGCCAGCCTGCCATAAAAAGAGAGAATGACGCTGTGTTGCGAAGACAACCTGTCACCTTTGTGTCACTGTTTGCTGCTGGGGCCGCTCCCGCCCGTTGCGAGGTAAGCCCAGAGCCCCTCTCACGCCCCCTGGGGACTGCAGCCCCCCGGGAGATGTCCCCGAGGGCGGGGAGCCGCAGGGTGACCCCGCGGCCGCCGCTCCTAGCCCCCGGCCCAAGAGCGAAATGGCGCTTTCCAGCTGCCAAGCGCCTTGCAAGCCGGAGAGGAAACCAGGTGCTGCGGGAGCCCGTCGGCTCAGCACGTCTCCCTCTTGCTCCAGACCCCGGCTCAGCCCTGCCGCCTGGGGCCGGCCGACTGCGTGCAGCTGCCCCCCCGCGCCCGAAGGGACACATTCACAGCCTGAGCTTCTTCCGAGAAAAACAACCCTATTCTGTACGGCGCGGGCCCGTCTCCCACCCAGAAGCTGCTGCATTTCAGTCACCCTCAGATGTGCGGAGGCTTGGAGCCCTCTCCAGAGGCGAGGTGCTCAATGCACACACAGCTAAGCACCCAGACACAACGCTCGCTCGTGTCCACTGCTCCCAGCACAGCCGCAGCCTGCCTGTCTGCTCCCCCCCGCACATCCATCCGGCATTTTTGGCCAAGATCAAGCGAGACTGGGGCCATCTGAACTCCAAGAGCCACGCAGCCTCGACGACTGAGTTCTGCTTGAACGTGACTAGTGAGCTTTGCCCGCTTCCATTTGGAACTGGTTTGCCCTTGAGAAAGAAAAAGGTTAAAGAACTGAATCCATGCAGCCGAGTCCTAGTCTAAGGACCCGCGCGATTTCCTCCCCTCCTGGTGAACTAGCAGAAAGCATCCTCTTTCGCTTCGCACTAGCGAGGGCCTTTCCAATGTCCCTGTCACTAACACTGAAGTGCAGTGGGACAGGGCTGGACTCTGGCTCCTGTCCCATGGAGCTTCCCGCCCCTCTGTAAGAGACGTTTATAGCACAGACGTGCTTTCCCAGAGAGGATCCAGCCCGCCCGGAGGGGCTGGAGGCGGGGGAGCGGCTTATTTGCAATGTGGGAGGAGAAGGGGGAGAGCATGACAAGGTCAGGGAGGCGAGCTCTGTTTTCCTTTCCAGTCAGGGTGGCGCTTGTTGAACCCGCAGAGGACCGGGTTTCAGGCCCCACCAGCCTGCTCCCGCACCCAAAGGAATTAGAAATGATGCCCAAACTTGTGCGAGGAGGCGGGGAACAGAGCTTGGCCCCGGGCAGAGAAGGGGCCACACGTGTCCGGCGGCCCTGGGACGCCAGGGGCAAGGCGGGGTCTCTTGGAGCTTCCCTGCCCTGCCCTGCCCGCTGCCCCCGGGGGCCTCCCTCGGTTTAGGATCCAAATGCGGTCTAACGAGCTGAGGCCAGAATGGCGTCGCCCTGTGGGCGGGGGTCGGGCCTGAGGAGCTTTAAGTCCGCGGAGAAATGGCAATGGAAAGCACTGGGAAGGATTTCCCCGTGGTGAGAGACTCCAGCGCCCCCCGCCTCTTGCTCCTGCTGATGTCGCATGAATCCTGTCTGCCAGGAGCAGGCCTGACTGCTCCCCAGAGGCCCGCAGGCCGGCTCGAGAGCCCAGGGCCGGCCAGGGATCCGCTCCAGCACGATCGGCATGTTTATCATCGCCGTGGACGACGAGAGGAACAACACGAGACAGAATGATTCATCCTGCAATGAAAGCCCCTCTGCGCCTCGCACAGCCTGTGCTGCCTGTGTAGGCAGTGGGCGTGAATCTGCCCGGCTAGCCAAGCACTGGTGGGTCTGGGAGCAATTTTAAGACAGGGATTTTCAAACAACCTTGGCTTTGACATCACTCAAGATTATGCGTGCGTTTGTCACGCTAAACAGCCAGCCCGACAAACAGATACCTACCCACCTACATTCTGACAGACCGACTACAACTACCCATACATACATACAAAGCCAAGCCCTTGACTCTAGGAAAGTGGGTACGTATGTATTTGTACTGACGGACTGACAGATACATACATACATACATACATACTTGCTTACATACATACATATTTTGGCATTATTAAGACAGGGATTTCGAAATGCCCTCGGTTTTGACATCGCTCAAGGGTGTGTGTGTGTGTATGTGTGAGTGTGTGTTGTGTTTTTGTCACGCTAGATAGATAGGCCCAGAGAGGAACAGATGGATGGATAGATGGATGGGTAGGCTACAAACGTACAAACATACATTCACATTTTCAAGGGAGGGATTTCCAAATACCCTTGGTATCCCACAAGATAATGTTTGTGTGGAACTATCGCATCACATAGATAGACAACTAGATAGACAGACACGCATATATTTACCGTGTGCACATACATACACCTCATACATGACTGCGAATATATCACAGAAAGTTGCATGATCTCGCGCGCACACACGCACAGATTAGGGGTCAGCGGGCGGTGAATCAGGGGGGCTGAAATGAAATAAAATGGTGCTTTCTTTATTTCTATGTACTAAGGATGCGCCCCTGTCCCCCCGGGTGTGCGCAGGACAAGTGAATTGAAGCAGCCGCCCC
>NW_017728886.1:60324869-60332757 GCF_001723895.1 Crocodylus porosus
GCGGCCAAACCGGAGCATCCTCGGGCACCCGGCGGCACCGGGCAGCCTCCGAGGCCAGCCGGGCTGTGCGGGAGCGGGGGCGCCCCTTGCCCAGGCCTGGGAAGGCGGCGCAGGCGAAGCCGCCCCTGGTCCCCTCCTCAAGGGCTGCCTGTGTGGCCGGCGGCTCCTGCAGCGCGCTCGCGGCCCGGAGCAGAGCGGAGCGGGCTCCGGGGCTCCTTTCATCTCTGCGGCCCATCAGCAGTGGGGGGCGCAAGAAGACAGCAGTTTGGGCCAGGCTCTGTGATGAGTGGAAGGGCCGGCTGGCCGGGAGCAGGGAAGGAGGCTCTGCCAGGAAGGGGAGGTTGGGGGTGGGGGACACAGAGCCGGCCATGCGCAATCCTGGCACGCAGGAAAATGGTGATCGGAGTCTGCCCAGCCCTCCCCCTGCTCCTGCCAGCTCCTGCCAGCTTCGCAGGGGCACTGAGCGGGGAGGCTTTCATCTGTCTCCCGGATCCTCCCTGCCTCCTTTGTTGGTGCCGGACCCGCACTGGGGCGTCTTCAGGGGCATCGCCTCCAAGGCGATTGCATTGAAACCCCTTCCAGTTCCTAGCTCTGCTACTGCTAGTCCCTACAGTGTGCGGGGGACAGACTCGGGGCAACGGGGACAGAAAACCTAAATAAGCAGAACCTCACGATAGACAGATAGCTGGCTAGCTAGATAGCTAGAGAGAGAAAGAGAGAGATCATACATACATACATACATACATACATACATACGGAGATAGATGGGCAGACAGACAGACAGACAGCGGCTTGGACCAGGCGCTGAAACCCCCTCAGTGCTGCCTGAGCCCGGGCAGTCGGGTCTTTCTGTAAAGACTCAGACCTGCTTCAGGCTCCCTGGGAAGAGAGACGCTTGTTCTGTGCTTTCCTTCCTGAAAAGCAACCTCTGCACTCCTCTTGCTGGCCATTTCCGGGAATGGGCTGCCTTAGCATTTCCTCTTTTATCAGTAGAAATTACTTGAGGAGCACACTTCGGTGCTGTTTTTTTGCCATTTTCTACCATCCATTGTGAGACCACAATTAAAAGAATTTACTCGGGCCTTTCTGAAACGAAGGTGTGAATTTCTGAATGAAGTAAATGCCATTTCCTACTTATATTTGTTCCGTTTATGGGTGTCTTTTCGTGACCTGGGAATCCACGCTGTGATCTCCACTGTTCTGTGCTGATCTCACACAAACTTATTAGAGCCGGTGTGTCAGCCCTGGTCTGGAGGGGAGCCAGTTCCTCAGCGACCAGAATAATGAGTCAGGAAAACAATACTTTGCTGAGCAGGGGGGGACAAGCAGAAACAGAGCTTGACTTCCTCTGGACGTCTATTTTGCTCCCATTTTATTTGCTTAATCTGGGAAACGTACACGTGGGAAAAAAGGCCCTGTATGAAATCTTTGCAAAGGCAAAATGCTCACGGTAGTAGGACTGGGACAGGCCTGGCTGTCTGAAGGCCCGGGGAGTTGCTAGAGAGCAACGAACTCCACGACCTGCTCGTGCTGCAGCTTCTCATTCTTTTTAACGAGATGCAAATCCTCTCCAATGTTTCTCTCCGCTCCGTTTCCTCTCCGCGCTGTGGACGTTGTGCCTAACGCGCAATACCGATTTTAAGCATTTATAGGGCTGCAGTAAAAATCAGAGCCTTACAAGAGACTCTCTCCTGCAGCCTCTGACCTGCTATAACTTGCCGAAGAAGTGTGAACTGCAGGGTGGGAAGAAAGGCAGCCAGGTTGCAGCCTGACACCCGGCATCGCCATCACGTGTGGCCGAAGCTCTGAACTTCTGCTGAGCAACTATTGTTCCCACCCTAGCTACTTTGTCCCCTCGCTACTGACGGCCTAAGAAACCGAGTAATAATAAAATTAATCTAATTTTGCTCAGCAAATCAGTGTGAATTAACCGGCATCTAAAGGTCATGCCTTTTTGCCTGAAGCCCCCAGGAGGTCGTTGGGACGCTTTCCTTGGTAAAGACTAATTCACAGTGTCAGGAAGCGATTTGCTCGGTCCGGGTCCCAGAGGGCAACAGGATGCTTTCTCTTCCCTGCTCACCCGGAGCTACCTGCCTGCTGCGGGCGTGGCTGGTGACCCGCGCTTTGGGTACTAGGGCACCCCTTGTCTGCAGGGGAGGGTGGAAGGAGCTGTAGCTCTCCCTTCCGCTGCAGGCACCAGCTTCCCAGCTGAAGACCGGCTTCTTCCCAGTCCCGCCCCGCTCCGCCCCCCGCAGCCGCTTGCCCAGCCCCGCGCTGCTTTACAGAGGCAGACAGGTAGCGTCGGAAATGTCAGACATGGGGAGGGTAGGAGGGCTTTCTTCCCTCCCCGCCCCACACTCTGCAGAGGGATAGGGTGGCAGGAACACCCCCAGCTCTGTGTTAGGAAGAATCGGACTGCAGAAAAGCTACTCAGAGAAACTACGGTGTAAATGCAAACCGCGTCAGCACCGTGACTGGATACCCAGGACGTTCAAGGCGCCCTGGGCTCAGAACTGCCCGGAGTCCTCTCCGCAGGTTTAGGGATGGGGTCGCTCTGGGCCAGTTCTTTAGGAGCCATCACTTTTGGGGGATGGGCATCGCAATCCCTCTAATGGCTGGAGGGTTTTCTGGGGACAGGGTCACCGGGTGAAACGAGGCGTTGCACGCTCAAGCCATTCATTGCACTTCCCCGAGGGACACAAGCTGCCCCGTGTGGGGCACAAGCCGCTGGTAGGGGGCCACGGCCCTCCTGGAAAGGGCAGGGACCAGTCAGCCTCAGGACGCGGGGCAGGGGGGGCTGTGGGTGAGTGTTAATGGAAATACGCGCCCACGGAAGCTAGAAGCAGCAAGTCAGCTGATGGGCGGCCAGGTGTTTTGTTTCCCGTCTTCCGCCTACAACGAGATCAGCTCGCTCTCCACACCGACCTCTTGATCCCACTCCCCACATTTCACCCGATGGGAAAATGCTCCCCTGGGGTCCTCCTCTTTCTGAGCAGTCCTTAGAGTTTCAGGACACGAGGGTAAAAATACAAGCGTAATTACTTTCCCTATCCGAAAGCATGGTCGTGACCTAGTTGTTCCCTTTCGGCAGGAGGTGGGAATTCAGAGGAAAGAGCAGGTTGACACTCGACGTAACTGAACCCATAAAATCCTCGCTGCAGCTTTTTAAGTGACCCCTCCCCAACCCCAGCAGAAGGCAGAGACTCCGGATTAACGAGTATCCTTCAAGTCCTCTGCTAGTTTGACTGAACTGTCCTAAGCAAAGCCATCTTCAGGCAGACGGACAGACGCAGTAAGTGTGTGTGTGTGTGTGTGGGAAGCCCCTCCCCTCCTCCTTATTCTCCGTTTGTTTCATGAAATACATGGCCCTTCTCTAGGTGAGCATGCGAACCTGTAGAGAGTTAAAATGCATAGGTCCTTCGCCACAAGAGCTGTGAATCACAAGCTCCGGTGTCCCTGGTTGCCCTGATGGCAAGCCCATGCGAGAATAAAAAGAGATCGAGGAACTTGTCTTCTGCCGAGGCCCAAAGCCTGGTTTGTGTCCCTTTTCCGGAATCAATTCACCCTCCTTGAAAGGGGCTCCTCGGACATGTGCTGTTCTTACCACCCCTTTTAGTGTGCAAGGAAGAAGAGAAGCTGTGTGGATATCAGCGACTCTGCCCCCTGGCCCGATCCTGCACTCCACTGAGGAAAGGCCCCGATCCAGCCTGAATTTCATGGGCGCAAGATCGGGATCAGCTGTATGGTCTGGTCTCCGGTCCTTGACAGGTGCAGAGAAGGGCCAGGCGGATCCCGGCGATGCTGGCCGAGAGGTGGCCGGGCACACGGAGCTTGCACTGACACCCTGGCACCCTTCACCCCTGCCCTCTTCGCCACTTCCCTGGGCCACCTGTTCTCAAGGCACCAACTTGTCCTCCCCTCCCTCCGGAATAATGCGCCGAAGATTTCCTTCTCTCCGAAGCATTCATCTCTAACCATGTCGTAAAAGAAACAGTCTTAATAAACCAGAGAAAATCATGCCAGTAGCTTTAACATCACCCATCACAATTCCTGAACTAGATTCTCTTTGCCTGTGTCTCCCGTGTGCCCGCCTTTTCCGGGACTGCTGGTCTGGAAAGCAGTCCATTTTGTTTTAAGCAAGTGGGGAGAAGAGGACTTGGATCCCGGGCTTGGTAAGAGTCGTGGCAAGATCCCCCCCAAAATGAGTCTCTACCTTGCTGCCCGGGAACTAAGTGGCCATCTCCAGTTGCTGCTACATAGAAAGCGGGTTATTCAGGCACCCTGTCCCGGACTGACCGGTCTGAAGGGAGCGATCTGGTTTCCAGCTCCGCTGCGACAGTCTACGCTTCCCGCTTCCGCACGAGCACACAGGGACAGCGCCATACCCGCCCTGCGCAGCGCCGATGGCTCCACGAGCACACGGCCCTTGGAAGGGCATCCCTGTCTCTCCAGCCCCGTGGCAGCCAGGGGGCTGTGCGATAAAGCAGGGGGCAGTTTGGGGGCGCTCTGAGTTATGATGCGGTGGCGGTGAGCTCCGTCTTAAAGCCTGAAGGCTCCGTCGGTGCATGCACTTTCCAAACAGCCCGGAACAGCCTCCCCGGTGGTAAACTCAGCCCCGGCTTGCAGTCCTGGAGCATCGTTTCTGCGGGAGTCCGGGTGCTGCCAAGCACCGGGCATGGAGCACGGCCGGGGGGAGCTCACTTCAGGGAAGATTCCTGATAGCCCAGCCCAGAGCACACAGAGGAGAGGAGCCTGTAAGGAGGGCCTGATCCCATGTAAGGGACTAGACTAGAGGACGCCCTTTGCCTTCAGCAGATGCAAAGCTCTTACCTCGGGCATGCGGTGCGTGTCCCACTTCTGAGACAGGGGCCAGGCCCCTTTGACAGACCAGCGCACAGGAAGGAGACTGGATATTTTGGGGCGGGTGAGGGTGTAGGGACAGAGGGAAGATGAGGAGGAAAGGCAACACCCACCAGGTAAAGGCTTGGTTCTGAAACCATCCCAGCCTGAGGACCGCAGGGCACATCTACCCGGCACCGGTCCTTCCCAGATCCGACCTCTCCAGAAGGTTATCTTCCAAGCCGCCCAGGTGTGATTGTCTTCATAGGACCTGGAAACATTTCTCAACATCGTGGATTAAAGCTACTACTACTACTACTACTATTATTATTATTATTATTGTCTTTGCAAACGAAGGATCTGGTATCTCCTTAGCGATCTTACCCAGGAGGGACACTCGTCCCCACCCCGGGCACAAACACGCACACACTCCAATGCGGTTACCTGTTTGAGTTAACTGTGTTGGACTTGAATCGCAAGTGGGGCAGCTTGGTCTCTCCCCGAGGAAGGCTAAGCAATCGGCTCGGGGGACTCAGAGCAACTCTCCATTGGCCAGTCAGTTTGCCAAGGAGCCATGACCCATTCCCCCCTCCCGCCCCCAGGTCCTGAGCTGCCTTGCTCAGAGTCGGTTTGTTCAAGCCGCTTGAACCCCGGCTGCACTCTCCCCCGGCCTCCGCTCTGCGAGAAGAGCCAGCGGTAACTCGCTTTCACCCGGTTTGCAAGGAGGCAGGCTGGAGCTGTGTCAGCCTCCGGTCTTTCTCCTTTCACAATTCATTGGTTGCTTTCTTAATCGACTAGGGGACTAGATCATTCATGGACTTCCGTCTCCACTGCTTCTGCGCCCCCCAGCTGAGATCCCCTGCCCTCACTTTCCAGATGGTCCCCTTCTGCAAACAGCTGAAAAAAAAGAGGCAAGAAAATCCCAACCACCAGAATGCTGTAGTGTGTAGGTCACATTGCTGGGGAAGAGAGGGTCCCACTTCCCACTGGGCTTGAACTGCGATTCCTTTGTCCAGGATGAGGAGGGGCTCGGGTCTAGGAGCTGAGGCTAAAATCTGAAGGAAGATAACAGAACATGACATTTTTAGTGACAAGGTCCCACAGGCTCAGAGAGTAGTCAGGCTACAGTGCTGTGACTCGGACGTGGCTGGTGAATTTCGCAAATGAGGATAATGCTTAGAAGCTCGGAGGGTGGCTGTGTCACTGTCGCCCCATCAAAGCAGCTATTTTATTTGCCATAAAATAATATGCCTCTGTTTGGAAGCATTCTAGTTTAATCGATTTCCTGACAAGACGGTAAATCCTGGTTTCTTTTTGCCCGTGATCATCTTTCGAAGTCTTCGTCACGTGGCTGTAAAGAAAACATGTAAAGTGCTCCTCTCCTTCTGTGTTTCGGAGGTTTGTGCCCTTCCAAAACAACGTCACCTCAAATATGCCAGTAAATTCCTTCCCAGATTGGAAACCTAATTGGTTGAACGTTTTCTGTAACCCGACTAGCCAATAACTCTCTTTGAGAGTATAGGACAATCTCGTTACAACAGATGGTGAAAATTACTTTCCTCTCCATGTGTGAGTAAACATTAAAAAAGAGATGAGATGCTTCCCATGCTCGTTATAAATATCAAAATACACTGAAGAGACTACATATGCTACTGGATTGATTGTATTTTTATAGGGCCCCTTATTTTAGATAAGCACGGTACAAATGGTTGTCCTTGTCACTTATTGTTTACGACATCTGCTGTTTTGCATAAGAAGTGGATTTCATAACTTCTGTTTTGCTGAGCCTGCCCGGCTCTCGGCGCTGGGTCTTCAGCGGGTTTTTCTTCCTGCAAAAGACAAGAGTGTTAGGCAGATGGGTCTGACGCCGAGGTGGGGGGTGGGAAGCCTTCGCAACCCAGCGCCGACCCCGCAAAACGAACCGAGATAAGCAGATTGGACCAGGACACGGTACAGCAGGAGCCCAGGAGGCTAGCTACGACTAGGAACAAAATGACCTGAAGTTTCAAAACGCGGCGGTTCTGGTACCGGCGGGGCTGGAAGGGAAAGCAAGCACTGCACGCGGGTGGCTCGGGAGCGATGACAAGGCGCTGCCCGGGAAGCGAGCGGCTGCCCGCGGCCAGCGCCGCACAGGTACGAGCGTGCGCCCTTCTGCCGGAGGAGCGGATCCGCGCCTCCTCGCCCCGGCAGCGCCGCTGCGGATCTCCCGGGCACGGGTCTGCACCTTGCCCCGCTCGCCGGCTCCTCGGCTGCATTCCAGCTCCCACTCCCCAGCCCCAGCTCCTCACACCTGGTGCATCCCCGGGAGCCATTTAGCGCCGGCTCTTCCTTTCATCTTCCCCGTGGCAGCCGGGGCTATTTATCCCCCAGCAATCGCGGCGTGGCGTCACCAGTGGTACTGTAATGACGATTGCACCATTAAGGATGACAGCTTAGAAAGAAGAGGGCCATGGTGATCCCTCCCAGAGCTAGCGCTGCGCGGTGTAGTGTTCGCATCACAAGGTCACCCTAGCTCACCGCTGGCTCCTCGGCACCGGCGGAGGCTGCGGCGCTGCTCGGGGCCGGGGCAAAGGGCTGGCGGGGGGGCGCTGGATCTGCTTTCCCAGCCGCGCACCATGGAAGGCAGGAAGGACATGGTGATGTTCCTGGAAGGAGGGCAGCTGGGCACGCTGGTTGGCAAGAGGGTGCCCGGCTTGGCCGAAGCGGTGGGAAGCCCCGCTCCGGACCCGCAGGACAAGATGATGCACCGGAGCTGCCTGAGCCCCCGCGCCGGGCCGCCCCTGGCGCCCCGGGAAAGGGCCGCGGGAGAGGACGAGGAGGTAGAGGTGCTCCCGGGGGCAGGCACGGGCCCGGAGGGGCGCTCCGCGGCCGCGGCGCTGCTCTCGGCCGGCCAGCCAGCGGCCCCGGAGCCCCTGGCCGCCAAAGGGCAGCAGAGCAGCTCGGACACCGAGTCGGATTTCTATGAGGAAATCGAGGTGAGCTGCACCCCGGACTGCGCCGCGGGGAGCGCCGCCGAGTACCAGCACAGCAAAGGTACCGCCCGCCGGGC
>NW_017728886.1:60333917-60348526 GCF_001723895.1 Crocodylus porosus
GCGGGGGGGGGGGGCAGGGGGCAACTGAGTGCCCCGAGAGGGGTGATCATGCGGAAAGAAACAAGTGGCTGCTGAAGCCACAACTCCCGGCAGGTTTGGAGCGGCTTTGCCATGGGCCCCTGCCCCGGGCAACTCCCAGGCGAGCGGGGCAGCTGGGCCCGGGCCGGTGCCCGGCAAAGCCGGGGCAGGGGTTGCAGCTCGGGACCTTCCCGGCCGAAGCAGCGGCCAGGCCCCGTGCACGGGCCGGGCCGGGCTCAGAGCCTGTCTGTCTGCTCTGTCTCCCCCAGGTGTGGTTCCAGAACCGCCGCATGAAGGACAAGAGGCAGCGCTTGGCTATGACCTGGCCTCACCCCGCAGACCCGGCGTTTTATACCTACATGATGAGTCACGCGGCGGCCACGGGCAACCTCCCCTACCCCTTCCCGTCCCACCTGCCCCTGCCCTACTACTCCCACATGGGCATCGGAGCCACCTCGGCCTCTGCTGCCGCCCCGTTCAGCACCCCGCTGAGACCGCTGGACACCTTCCGGGTCCTCTCCCACCCCTACCCCAGACCAGAACTGCTGTGCGCCTTCAGACACCCCTCCCTGTACCCTGCCCCGACCCATGGACTCGGCAGCGCGGGGGGCGGCCCCTGCTCATGCCTGGCTTGTCACAGCAGCCAGTCCAACGGACTGGCCCAGAGACCTTCCGGATCAGACTTTACCTGCTCAGCCACAACCAGGACTGACTCTTTCCTCACTTTCACGCCCTCCGTGCTGAGCAAAGCCACCTCCGTACCCATGGACCAGCGGGAAGAAGTACCTTTAACGAGATAGAGGGTCATCTCAGGTTTATAAATACGGTGCCCTGCGAGTTAACGTGCTTACAGCCAAGGTTTATTTAATCGCGTTGTCTCCCATAAGTGGACATCTTTGGGGGGGGGAGACTAAAAATAGCTCAGTCTTTGAAGGATTTACATTTCAAGAGAAAACACAGAAGAGCAAAAAAAACAAAACAAACAAACCCCGAATGATTTCTGTGTAAAGGTTCAGGAGGCAAAAACAAACCCTGACATTCACTACGTTCTACGGTACCCCATAGACATGAGCTAGGACTGCATTTTCCATGGACAGATCCCTGCCAAGGGACAGGACTATCTCTAAACCGCCACCACCACCGGCCCACCTCCTTCTGCACAATCCTATCTGACTGAGAAGCAGAATTTGAAATACTTGAACGAAAAATGTCGTTTGCTAACAAGAGGTCTCCCGTGGGCAGAGGGAGGAAAGATTGTTCACCCACCACCGAGCAGGGTTTCCGGATTGCAGCCTAGCAGTATCAGCCAGCTCTTTCTGGAAGGGGTGGGAGATGCTTTCCCATACCGAAATTACTTTCCGGGTTTAACTGCATTCTTTACCTCTCCTGCCCCTGTCTCAGCCTGGGTTTGGAAGCAGAAAGCCAGTATTTCGTCTCCCTGTTCTCCCAACTTTTATGTTTATGAGACAGACTAAAATTGGCAAGGAAAAAAATAAGCTGCCAGTTGGTGGGTCAGAGCTATTTGTCCTTTAGCTCGACAATGTCCTATTATCAGTTGCTGAAATGTGCACACACTGAGGAAATTAGCAAGTGATGTATATGGAAGGGGGCTTTTTGAATGTCGAATGTATAATATTCTCTGAACAGAGACCCTGTGCCAAACGTTAACAAGCCGCCAAGGGAAGAGATTAGGTGACAGGGAGAAGAACTCCTTCAGACAATCTGCAAATTAGAGCACGGGCGATTTGCCTTCCTTTGTACTTTCTTCTCCCTTTGGCTTCTTTTTTTCCCCTTTTCCTTTGCTGCATTTGGGGTTCAGATTCCAGCCTTGGGGTTGTGCTTCGTTTCCTCGCTCCCGACCCCGATCTTTGCATGTGTTCGTGTGTTTCACACACGCCATTCGTGTGCAAAGTCTGTTTTCTTTCCTTTCTGTCTCTCTCCTCTTCGCTCCTTGGATGTTGCGGTGGAAGGTAGCGGCCGTGGCTCTGTTTGGATTTTTGCCCGAGTGGAGTGGAGCTGTCATCCTCGAAATTGAAATCCCCCCTCTCTGGACTGGGCTAAGAGTTTCTTCCAAAATGAAATTGTCTATTTGAGTCTCTTTTTCAATAGCCCAAAGACTTCACTGTTCCGATTTGTTACCATGTCGCAATAATAATAAAAAAAAAATAGACCCATTCTAACACTGCATCACAAATATTTTTAGCGTGCCTGTTTAAGACAAAAAGTGAGGCTATCGCTTAGGGCCATCTCACCTTCTCGCAGTTCCTAATAGCTGCAGCTGGACAGCCAGGAAAATAAACGTTGAAGCGAAACAAAAGGCGTTTAGACCTCCCCGCTCTCTCATTCGGGTGCAATTGCTGAGGAATGGCTGATATCTATATGCACAGCATTTCTCTCGGATGCTGGAGTGAGTCACATCGCTCCGTGTAGGGACTGCTCGGCGGAGGGCGAGGGAGCACACGGAGAGCTCCAAGTGTTGTGTACAACACGGGCTGTCTGATCTGTTCAGACGTGCGAAAGGGAGACGGGAAAGGCAAGGGTCTTCGCTGGGCACTAACTCCGATCCCCCTTTGGAAGACCAAAGATTACTTAGATTATTTCGCTCTGTACCAACGACCAGAATAATTGTGGAGGGACTTAAAAACCCAGAGCCAAATCTAGGGCTCAGGAGTAAGAAGTGTTTCTCTAGCCTTCCCTGAGCCTCTTGCCACAGAGCCCCGAAAAGGATCCCTCTAATAAGCACCAGCGGCTGGATGAGAGGCGGGCAGAACAAGGACGGAGGAGAGGGGTGTCGTGGCAGAGAGGTGTCCAGTGTGCACAGCGCCCGGGAGACGGGTTCGCTTTAGGGCATCCCCCAGCCGCGGGCGGTGGGAACTGGCCCGTGCCAAGTGCTGAGAGCGCGGTGCCCGCCGCCAGCGGGGCCAGCAGGCAGGCCGCCCAGGGACTCCGCTGGGGGGGCCGCCTGCGCGAGGACTGCAGGACCAGGAGGGCGGCTGTGGCACGCTCGGGCTGGCACCGGGCTCCTCCAGCGGCCACCTCTGTACATCTCTAGGCAAACCCATCCGTATGGGAGAAACGGGGAGGTGATGGCATCTGTGGGGGCAAGCAGCCGGGCTGCCCAAGCTACACGGGCTCTCACTCGCACCCCCCTCCAGCCCCACCCGCTCCAGGACCTCTCCCACAGGCGCTCTTGTCATCCACACGGGGCTTCTCGGCGGCTCCTGTCGCAAGGATGATTGCGAATTTCTCTATTGCTCGGTCATAGGGCAGAGATTGCCTGCGACAGGTAAATAGGCTGCGGGTCGCGGTAATGCCAGGCGTATTTTCAGTTAATAGGGAGGCAAAATGAGGTGTCTGCAGCGATATTGGAAAGTACAAGATCGATGATCCGTCCTCGTGTCCAATCAGCAGCCTTTAATTGACTGTATTTTCTAGGTAATTGAGCCACTCTGCCTGTAAATTGAAGTTGAAGATATAACAATACATCTTGCTGGGAGGAATTACTCATTACTTCCTAATGAAATTTTCCTTTTGCTCTGTTGGGTGGTTTCTTTTAACACGTTCCCAGCCAATCCCGGCCGCGAGCTTGGGAACTTCTCCTTACAGCACGGGCTCCGAAATCGGGGGCTGAAACTTTGCTGGGAGGCGAAGTCTACCCAGGCTCCGAGCCAGAGCCCGGGGAACTGATCCGAGCCTCTGCCTTGGCCTCAGTGGGCTCTGCATCGGGCGCCTAGGTGCAATGGGAAAAGGTGGGCCCTGGCGCTAGAGCAGGCTCCCCTCGGGCTCGGAGCAGGGGCTGGGGGCACTGGCACTGGCACTGCCCGGGAGAAGCCGCTGGCTGCGGCGCTGTCAGCACCGAGCTGGGCTTGTCTTGGGCATCTCATGTGCCACGGAAGGTTCCAGTTTCCCTGCAGCCCAGGCGAGCTCCAGAGGCTGTCCCCGCCTTGTTAGCATTTGATTGATTGCCTTATTAAAGCGTGTTCTTGTAAGTGTGACCAAACTGATTGCATTGCATATGTTTGGAATAATGCTCATTTTAAACAAGTGAATAAAAGGAGATGAGCTCTGGAGGACGGCGTAGGACTAAACGATCCCAGTGAGCAGTTCCGTAACTCGGGCATTAAATTGCTCGGTTACTAGCAAATCACTCAGCCCTTTTCATCGCTCCTCTGGCCATCTTTGTTGTGCTGTGCGTCTGCCTCTCTTCGCCAGGAGCCAGATATCACTTTTCCCCAGCAGGACTCTCCGTTTTTATTAAGGTTGCATGATTAAACTGGATCGGATCTGCTTTCCCCAGCACTATTCCCTGCTCCAGTGTTCAGATCATTAAGGAAAGTCTCTCTCCATCTTTCATGCTTTCTGCTAGATTGTTAGCTTGCTCCCCAGCACCTGCAGAAAGACACGTGAGTCCATTAGCTCTTTGCTCGTGTTTGGATGCTTTTGTTTTCAATTATTCTCCTGCTCGGCTGGTTACATTATTTTACAACTGAGTTTAGCCCTTGGAAACACCCGCCACCATATGTCAACCCAGGCCCCATATCCTGCCAGCTACAACAGTGTCATCCTGGGGTAAAATTTATGTCAAGATGAGTTGGGTTCTCAGCAACCAAAATGGCTTAATCTGCTCTTACAGTTTCAGTTATTGGGTATTACTATGTGTAGGGAGCAATTTTTTCCACCTAATTTCGCCCTCCTCTCTTAAGTCATTTGCTGTCTCCATAACTCAGCACTTTTTTGCAGAATACTGTTTAAAAAAAAAGCAGAAGTAGGCAGTGCGAGGGAGCAGAGCAAGTGCGCGAGGAAGATAAATTAATAAGCTAGACCTTCAATAAAAAATAAACCCTAGCTGCATATGAAGGCTGCTTTATACAAGAGAATGCTAACACATAGACAGATACTAATAAGTGACAGTGAGTTCAGGGTCCTTTAATAATAATATGCGTCTCAAATGGAAACAGTTGCCATCTGATTCCAACACCTCTGTTTCCTGGAAAAGCCCTAATTTCACCTCCAGTCGCTGTGTCTATTGAAAGCCTTGGGGGGAAAAAATCTACTATGCCAGGGTTCAACTAACCGACACGTGGCCATCAGTATAGGAACAGCGCCAACATTTACACAACCCAGTGGAAATCGGTAGGGGTATATTTCTACCTACAAACCCAGGAAAAACAGTAAGCAGTTCTCCTCATCTGCCCTTCGAGTCAGAAAGTGCTTGTGACTTGAGAGGTTGCCCCTTAAAGAAGTAACATGAAAGTACTAAGTAATTGTTTAGAACAAGGCTGTTTAGAAAAATATTTGTATTTATTGCAGCTGCTCGACTGGCCTCGTAAAGTTGGAGAGCATTTAAATCGTGTTACGATCTCATTTAAATCCCGCTTTGTTCCAGCAGGCTGAAGAGCCTGAATAGACCAATCACTCCATAATGATGATGAATGAGAAATTAATTCAGATACAAGCAAGACAATTTAGGCCTTCATCTGTTTAAATAGCCTTCCAAGATTATTCGCAATTGCAGGTCACAGATTTAATCAATTGTCCAATCTTGTGAAAGTCATATCCTTGCATCTTCATCGAGATTATTTATAGCGCAGTGAAGACTAGTGAAAGGGATAGACTTTTAACAGGGACAATTACTTAAAGAGAAGCCTTTGCAAAATGAAAAACAAATGCATCTATGAACAAGCATTTTTCTGTATATCTTGCTTGGTAGCCTCTGGATTTCGGGGAAACAAAGCTATGGCTGCAGATCAAAAGGAAGCAACTGTCCAAGGCCAGTCTGACCACATCAGACTGTCAGACTCTTTTTTTTCTGATCATCAGGGGAAGTTCTTGCTCCTGTGCAGGTGACAGTGAGGAGCCCAACGCAGATTTTCTCCTCAACACAGACTCGACAGCGCTTCGCCATGCTGGCAAAGCCAAAAGAGTGATCTCGGGTAAACAGTGTCAGCAGAGATCAAACATCTAAGTACGGGTAATAATAATGAAACTACTGCAGCTTGGTTTCTCTTTGCAAAGCAGTGGCGGGGGTTATGAAGGGAGACAGGGGTAAGGAAGGGCTGGGCAAGTATTGGCAACTACTGCAGGCTCCCGGCATCCCGAAGGGAGCCGCAGAGAAGTGGCTTCTTGGCTGGTTGATGGGGGAGATCCAATCCATTCCTTCCCTCAAGCGGGCACCGTAGTGCCCTTAGCTAAGTGCCCTGAGCTGGGGAGAGGCCATAAGGAGGCGATACACCCATTAGACTTCAAGCTCCCAGCGAGCTGTTGTCCTCCAGTCCACGCACAAACGGATTCCCCCGCTGAACCGTGACAAACCGACATGGGGTAAATCTCGAGTACAGAGGAGTGTCGTCCGGGTCCTTCGCTGAGCCCTAGTTTGGCTTTTTACAAAGGCAGGAGCTGAGGGCAGTGCCCCAGGCACCTGCTGTCCCGGGAGCGTAGCAGAGACAGCCCTTAGCACCTTGCGGGCCATGTGCGGTGCGTGAGCCGCTTTCCTTGCAACTCGCTGCAGTGCCGGGGTAGAGCTACTGAGGACACGCACAATGACGTTTGTGGCTTGGCTGCATTACGCAGACACCAGCATTATGACGCAAACATTTTGGAACCTTGTTCCTTTCCGGGGCCGGAGGACACCAGTCCTTTAGCAGCACCGGCTCGGGCCCCTCTATCCAAGTCCTTTAAGGGTAGATCTGATTAGCTGGCAGAGAAAAGATGATCACTGACAGTGGCTTGCAGGTTTTCCTGCTACAGGGGTGATCCATGTTCACCTGCTCAGATAGAGTAGCTCCAAGTAGCAGTTCTATTTTTACAAAAAAGAGGAGACCAGGGGAAAGCCTCAGTGTTTCTGGTTGTCATCCAGCGCTCTTCTCCGAGTTACATTTGCAAGGTCCTCGCCCATCTCCTTGTAGACGTAGGAGGCATGTTAGCCTGCTGCCTTTCGGATGCAGGCTTGGTCCAGCTGTAACTGGAGCTAAGCGTTTCATCCCACGGGGCAGATTTTGAACGTGCACAAAAGATTTAAATCTCTGCTGCTGGGCAGGGGAATGAGAGCACCGCGCTGACCTGGCTCCCGGTCTGCAGAGCTGCCTCCCCCCTAGTTCAGCAGCCTGTTTTGCATGGAAATACTGTGCAATAGTTAAAACAAAAGCCTAACTCAAGGATTCCTGAGGCTCCAAGGAGACATTCTCAGGAGCGGACTTTGATGTATTGCTGTCCAATTAGTGCCTTTAATTGGCGTCCTTCGGGACCCGCAGATCTGGAGCTGGGACAGGGAGCTTTCTACTGGCAAATTCTACAAGCTCGCAAGGTAAAAGAAACAAAACAAAACAAAACACCCACAGCCCCTAGTAGCACGCAGCGCGCCTCCTGCATGGAGACATGGGGTCCTTTGCGGACGAATTCACCGCTGCCATGGGCCAGCTGGACCTGCCCCGGCCCTACACCTCGGGGTGAGCACAGTGCGGTGCCTCTTCCTCCTGCCCCCGCACCCCGGACCAACTTTCCACCTCCTTTTTTAAGCTGTCTCTCTCAATACTGAGCCGTCTACAAGAAAGCGACCTTGTATTTAAGAAAGACCGCCTGTCCCTGTCCGTTTGACTAATGAAGGGCGTTTGTTAAGCACCATTTTAGAGGTTAAATGATGCTGACGAGACATTAAATGTGGGTGAGAAAATTGTGCTTAAGTGACACGGACTGTATAGAGAACAGGACACCTGCCTGAATTCACAGGGACCTTAGGAATGGGGTGGGGGGAGATCACAGTAATTTATTCCGACCTGAAAAGTGCTTGGTGGAAAGAGAAATCGATGGGCTCATCTATGAATTGTGTAAAATACCTTCCTGAGAACAGAAGTCATCCTCCAAAGTTTTGACTGAGCTTTCCGGGAAAGATCCCCAAAGGTGTGTGCTGGGGGGGGGGTTGTCAATAAACGGGAAGTCTCACTTTAAAATCATCTTGCCGTATTTTTCTCCTCTCTCCAAATTGTTTCAAGACAAATGCATCGAGCAGGGAGACGAGGTTTCTTCTTTTTTTGATGAATTGGAAATTAAACTTGACAAAAACGGAAACGGATCTTGATTCTTCAGTAGCGATTTTAATGTAAAAAAATCTATGGGGAGCGTTAGCTGTAGTTATGTTTCTGAAGCGGGGGGGGGGAGCAACGCCCGTACTTGCCGAGATACTTGGCTACTGGACTGAAAGCAAGAGGGACACGATCAATATTTGTAAGTCAAGCTGTTTAAATTCTGTCACTTAGTCGCAGGCGCGGCATCACCGGTCAAGATCTCACCAGATCCTTACCGACCACAAAAGCAAGCCAGCGGAGGTGACAGTCGTGCACACCTCCCCAAAGACGCCGGGATGCAGCTGTGTGGCCGCGTGTCATGCAGAGCATCTGGGCGGCTTTTGATCCCATTGCCTGTCCTTACGAGGCGATATTTGCATCCAGGTGAATACATTTATCCATTCCTGAAAGAGGAATGGCGCCGAGGCTTTGTTCGGTCGGCTTGATCGCTGGGCTACATCTGAATAAAGCGTCTCACGCTTGGGTGTTAAGGGACCGGACCCACCATGTCCTCCCTGGTGAAGGAACAAAACACAAAGCGAAACAACGCACCGCACAGCACAGACCGCACCCCCCCCCCAGGAGCTATGCCGGCAGGATCACATCCAAGAGGAAGCGATAAAACCGGTACTATCCCGACATTGTACAAAGGAATACGCGGCCTGGGATGTCCGCGGCCCAGGAATCAGTCCTGGGACCCCTTTAGCCTGACGCACGTGCAGGAGAGAAACCAGGTACTCCCAGCCTCGATCCGAAATCACAAGGTTCAAAATCCGCCCCCGACCCAGTGATGTGACCCGAAGCAAAATGTGAACCTGGATACGAGGTTGTCAGTGGCTCCCAAGACACAGACCTGGCTCCTAACATACTGAGCTTGATAAGAAACCTATACCGCACCCTCATCTGTCCTTTCCGAGCTCCCCCGCGGTCCAAAGAAGTTGCGCCAGTGCTGTAACCTACTCAATTACCTGCTTGATCCATGCATTTTCCTGTTCCTTTTTACCCTCATGGTACCACTAATAAATTCTCAACTCGGTGGAAATGTGCATTTCAGCACCTCTAGCAGCCAAAAGATCTCAACACTTTAGGTAACTTATTCCCACTTCCAAGCAATGCTGGAGCCCATTGGTGTTTGCTCGCAAGATACAAGGGAATAGAGAGCTCCCATATAATTCTTCCCGATGTGGCATCCAGACTTTGTTACCTGAAGAGACAGCATGCCATTTGGGTCAGAAAGTCAGAGAACAACAGAAAAACTAAACAGCACAGAGAAAAAAGGATCATCACTAGCAGTAGGGGATTTGCACCAGTGATGAATTTAGCCCCCAGGTGTAATTTAACTTCAGGCCATTGGTATCATATCATCCAAGCAGGAAGATGATAACTCCACTAAGCACAATTTATTGCCATTGAGCCAGCAAGTCTGTAACTGCAATCAAAAGACTGAGCAGTTCTGATGGGCAAGTAGCCCCCAGAGGTGTCAATCAGGGTCCCTTGCTGTTTGTACACCAATCAGATCAAGAGAGGTCCCTGGTCCAAATAAGGCGGGAGCCAATCAGACAAGTTAAAAGGCAAAAAAAGAAAAGAAAGTCACCTCTGTTTTATAGGAGGTATTTACATTTAGGTATCAACAGAACGCATGCCTATTCTTGTAGGACCCTGGGTGCCTCGGTTTCTGTCTTTGGTACAGTGCAAACACCTACAGTCCGAGAAGCGGATTGACCAGGCACTTCTTTCTTATCTAAGCCCTGGACGGATTCACAAAGCAGACATTCCCTCCCTTCCCTTTCTGGGGAGAAGAGGGGGTGAGGCTGGTCTGGTTCACTAGCTGTTTCTAAGCCACATCTAATATGTACTCTTTCACACACATAAAAATCCCTGACACCAATAGTGCACTGGTTGGAGCAGTCCCCTTTGGCGAGGGGCTTAAGATACTCACTGGAGCTCCAACCCCAGTCCCTAAAACAGGAATCAAGCTAAGGGGTTGTTCTCACTAGGCCTGTTTTTCTGACTCAACTAATACTGAATGTTTTCCATGTAAAGAGAAAAGCTGCTTTAACAACAGAACTGAGAAAACATTTACCATATTTGGGGAGCTAGGAGAAGCTAGAGCTCTTATGAAGCTATGAAAACTCCCTCTGCAAGAACATTTACCTGAGGGCTAAGGAATCAGTCCTTTGGTCCCAGTGCCCAAATGGCTCCTGCTGCATACATTAAGATTACCACATGGTTGCTTTTGCAGCTATTGCCTCTTAGGCAGCTCTAAAAGTAAGCTCTGTCTTTCCAGACTTTTCTGCTGGTGGGTGGAAGAAGGAAGATGTGGCTACTGCAGCATGTGAGACTGCTTTCACTGTTTCCATGGTTTTGAAAAGGGATGGTCATCCTCTGAAAGGTAAGAGTGCTCAGAGGAGATTTAGCTTTCACTTGACTAATTGATATTTCTATCACATGGCAGCAGCATCACTGACTGCCAGCCCTTATTACTACATAGTCCCTTTAAAAAACGGGACATGAATGTAAAACAATACCAAATACTGAATTGTTGCACGTGTTGTGATACGCTCTACCAGGATATATGGATGTCCTGAATCTACCACAACTCTAAAAAAAGTCAGTTCTTTGCTGTTCAGATGGACTTTTTTGCTAACCCCTTTGACTTCATAGAGGTTTAAGTGGGTTGCTTGAACTTAAAACATATCAAAGACATCATTGAAATGAGCCATTCATGAGTTGTATGCTTTTATTTGTTATTAGCTCATCAGGAATCCCATAACATGTACTCTACAATTTCAATTGTTATTCAATGTACTGTAGAATAGTTTGATTTCACATGAGTAGTAAGCTCAGGGATCTGAGGTCATATTTCCCATGCAATTCAAATATCTCTGTGTTAACCTGAGGTCAAGGGTGATCAGGAACCATACAGTTTTATTGGGTCTTTGATGTGCTGTTTTCTGTTTAATGCAGTTTTCATACTTGCATATTTCAGCTTCAATATCAGAATTAATGTGATCACAAAAGACACCTTGAGCTCAAAAGTGCATCTCATTTCTGATTAAATATATCTGACTTCACCTTCCATCCCCTAGTTCATACTATTCCTTTCTCTGATGAATTAAAGACCCCTTCATTACCAGTATTTTCTCCCTCTGTAGATACTTGTATACTATAATTAATCAGCTTTCAGTCTTTTTAAGATAAGCAGACTTAACTAAGTTTCATGTTATAGTATAAGGGCTGTTGGTTGTAGCCATGTTGGTCTAAGGACATAGGCAGACAAAGTTCTTTGGGTAGCTGTGATACATTTTATTAGACCAACTAAATAGTTGGAAAAATGTTTTTTTACAAGCTTTTGAGCACAACTAAACCTTCTGGCCTGAAGAAGGGTGTTTGACTGAAAGCTTGCAAAGAACCACTTTCTTCAGCTATTTCATTGGGCTAATAAAAGATACTGCATCTACCCAAAGAACCTTCTCATGCTATAGTATAAGGCATTTTCTTAAGCTCTCAAATAATTGTTGTCTCTTTTCTGCATTCTTTCAGCATTCTTCATTGAAATGTCAACACCAGAAATGTATGCAGTAACCTCCATACATTCACTCACAATATCTCATTTATAATATGCAAAGACATTGCAAGAGCCCTTCTTGCCACAGCACCGCAGTGGGTGATCAGGTATTCCTGTTTAGTTGTTTGTTCACTATGACTCTTAAATCTTTCAGATGGCAGGGTAGATAAGCAACTTTATAGGCTAACTAAATAAGATCTATATATAGAGAGAATGCAAGCTTTCCTGAACCCAAGTTCATGTCACTTTAAGAAACCAGAGTATCTTTTCCAGTCACTGCTTAACTGAAAACAATTCCCCATTCTGTAATTATGGACAGCATTCCCTGTTCCTAAATACATAATTTTGCTTGCCAGCTTGTTCCCATTAAAATATATATAGTTTTTATTAAAGCTCAATGCAACCTAAATAACTCACTACCTTGCTTACATCATTTGATATATTGCCAGTTTCTCTGGCAGCCACAATTTTTTAGTGGTTGTTTCATATTTACCCCTGGACCATTAATGAAAAGTGTGAATTGGGCCTTGTACAAATTATTGTGGAACCCTACTAGACACATTCTTATTTTATCATCTGGTTCCACTGACATTTTGCTTTATAAGAGCTGTCAATTTGCCAATTCGTAATTCATTTTGTGTGTGCTTCACTGATATTGTACAGTTCTAATGGTTTAATCAGAATAACAAACAGTATTACTTTGCAAAGGTCTGGATTAGTTATGCAACAGTTTTATTTATGAAACAAACCTATGCTCACAATAAAATAAGGTTGGTTTAAAAATATTTTATATAAAACCAGTTTGTTTGCCACAAAATATTCTAATCCTTTAATTCATTATCACTTTTATTATTTATTATTATCTATTTTTCTACTGCTCTGTCCAGTATCTGTGTCAGGTTAACTAGTTTACAGCTAGTGCCAAAAGCCCTTTGTCAAAACTGGCATATTTGTACTCTTCCAGTCTTCTGGAATTTCCACACGGTTCCAAGACTTACCTGCATTACAAATTCAGATTCCATTAGGATTCTCTGCAATTTCATACAGTTCGGTCCTGTAGAGACTGTTTAATATATTCCTTAGTTACTAATGAACTGGAAAATACTTTGCTTTCACTATGTGACATGAAAATAGCATCTTCTTTGCAAATACCAAATAAATACCTAAGTATACCCCCCAAAATACTAAATATACTTGTGCCTTTTTGACATCATCATTAACAATGTTCCTGTTTCCACCTAGAAGTGAACTTATTCTATTGTGTGCATTGTTTTCATTCTAATATGCTTAAAAAACTTATTCTTATTGAACTTAGTCCTGCCAACCCAGGAATCCCCTCCCCGAATTCTTTAGCTTCCCTTATCAGGTTTCTATAATGCATAACAGTTTATATGGATTACTACCCATTTTATGTTTTCCTAATTTATTATATGTAGCTTTTTACTTCTTATTGCTGTCTCCATTTTGCCACTAAACCAGGGTTGTTTTTTAACCAAAACTGACCCTTTGTGTTTTGTTTCTTGCACTGTAACAACTCTTCCTAATGAACTCCCAGTTTTTGTTCCTATTTTTTTGGCCTGTTTTCCCCCCCAACTATATCTTTATTCATAATTTTTCTCATCAATTCTAGGAAATTAGTTGCCAAAAGAGGATTTCGACTGTCATCTCATTATCTGTGCTGGTTGGACTGTCATCTCTGCAATCAGGTCATAATTACTTGCCCCAAGCAAACCACCTACTTCCAGTACTACAATTAATTAATCTTTACCCATTGTATTTTGAGTTAGAAAATTGTCACCTACCATTTTTAGAAAGTACCAGGGCTGTTTGCAACCTCCAGCCTATTTCTTCCAAATAGAAGTATTAAATAACAATACGTTTTCCCTTTATATATTACAGATGAGTGTTTGAGGAGTAATTTATCCTATATTCTGGTTTTCACCCAGTAGTCTGTAACAGACTTCACCCCCCCACAACCAATATCCCATCTTGGGTTGTTAGCCTGTGCGTCAATCCGAAGGCATTCAGTGATTCTGAGTTATTAATAATTCTAAAAATTGGTGTGGCTCTCTTTGACGGAGAGCAGTGGTCCCCAACCTCTTAAAGGTAAAGATCACTTTTTGAAGAAAAGGGCAACCCAGTATCTACAGCTCCCGCCCGCTCCCCCTCCCCCTCACCTAGCAGGTCAGTCCGGGGGGAGGGAGGGGCAGAGGTAGATAAGGTGTACTGGGGCTCTGGGCAAGCACAAAATTGGAGGCCCCCTCCCCCCATGGGAGCTGGGATGCAGGAGGGGGAGAGGGGCCCCTTCCCCTTCTAGTGCTGGTGGGGAGGCTGGGTGGATCCTGCCAGGCTGAGGGGCACATGCCCGCCTCTTCTCCCTGGTCCCTGCCCTGACCGCTGCTATGGCCCAATGTGCACACACATAGGCACGAACAGACACAGACGCACACGTTCTACTCTCACTCTCTGCACGTGGACAGAGACACACATAGACACACACACTCTCCTCACAGAGCCTCCCCCACTCTCAGTTACATGGAGGTAACCCTCTGCCACCTCCCCCTCACCCCTACAAGCCACCTGTGGCTCAGCCTTGCTCCCAACCCAGCCCCCATTACATTTACCTGCAGGGTGCTGCTGCCCACCTGTCCTGTGCAGCCAGGCAGATGCAGAGGGCTGAGCTGGGCTGGGCCAGGAGCACCATGCTGTGTCTCTTCAGGCAGGCGGTGGCACTAGGAGGGGTGGCTGCAGGGGGGCTAAGATGAATTTGGGGGAGCTACAGCCCTCAAGACCCTCCCAGGGCCACTGCCAATGGTGGTCCTGGCCTGGCCGGCCCTGCCTGGCCCAGCCCCACCTGCCTGCCCACCGGGTGGGGCATGGCTCTCCCAGTCCCGCTCAGCCCCTTCCTTCCCAGGCAGAGCGCCACCCAGCCCGTCCCCCTCCCCCAGGCACAGTGTGGCTCT
>NW_017728886.1:60348626-60361259 GCF_001723895.1 Crocodylus porosus
CCCTTCCTTCCCAGGCAGAGCGCCACCCAGCCCGTCCCCCTCCCCCAGGCACAGTGTGGCTCTCCCAGCCCAACCCCAGTCCTGCCCCCCCTCCCCCATCCCCACTGGTGGAGTGGCCCCACTTTCAGCTACCAGGGAAGCAAATGTGAAAGCCACAGTTTTAAACCTGGCACCAAAAATGGGTGCTGAGTTTAAAACTGTGGCTTTTCACTTCCCTGCTGATGAGGATTCCAGGGCCTCAAATTCGTAGAGGCCCCTAGACTTGTGCCCAGCTTGCCCATTCATTAATTCATCTATTGGGGGGGGCAAAAATCAAGGCCCTTGGGGTGAGGAAGGAAATGGGGCAGGGGTGAGTGGAGCCCCAGCCAGGCTGGGGGGAGAATCGGAGCCTGGGTGGCTTGTCCAGGCACGGAGGGGCTCCCACTGGTGCATGCACCCTGGTGGAGGCCCATAGGGAATGTGCTTTCCAAATTTGTGCACGGGGCAAGGCAGCTGTGGCTGCATGCTGGGCTTTGCGCCCAAAGCTCTGCTGCAGCCATGTGCAGCAGCAGCTACTTCACCTGGCACACAGATGGGGGGGACATGCTCCTTGGGCCTCTGCTGGGGTGCATGCAACAGTGGGATCCCACCCACACGCCTCACCCAGTGGCAGAGGGTAAGGAGGGGGATTGTCCCTCTCCCCCAGCCTGGCCCCAGGGGCAGGGGGTGCAGCTCAGCCCAGCCATGTGCATCCTGCTGCTCCCCATGTGTGTCCCACTGCTCCTGATTGTGGAGCCTCTGACAGTCGATCTCAGTTTGGGGGAGGGTCCATCAAATTCTGTGACTAAATTTAGTATCCTGTTCTGTATAGAAGTTATATACTGAGTTATATACTGAATTTGGTAGTGTTGAGATGATGTTTTTACCATGACAGTCCAGAAGATTTCTCAGCCCAGACTAAGATTGACTGTCAGAGGCTCCTGGATTGACCAGTTGATCGTGATTGATCGGTTAATGACCACTGATGTACAGCATGCCTCTGCCTCTCTTGCCCTCATTGTCCTTTCCAAACAGGACTGTAACCAAATATTAACATTCAAGTCACATGAATCATCCCACTAGGTGTCAATAATGACAATTACATTACCTTTCTTCTCATCAATGAGAATTTCCAATTTCTCTTGCTTATTACTCAGAACTGGCACAGAGACAATTGAAAAAAATCCTTTCCTTCCCGTTTTTTGTCACTTTGGTTCAATTTGTTCATGACACAATGTGTTTGAATTGTATTTGCCTCTTTACTACTGAGCCTCCTTACTATTATAATAGTCCCCTCCTAGCTGCACCAACAAAGAGACTTAGTAACGTATGCATACGTGAGAAGCAGGACAGAAATCTCTCACAGGCTCCCTAGTGCCAAGGAGGACACAAGGTAGAATTACACTTCCATTAACTTATACACCCAACAATTGAGCTAGCTCTTTTAGCCACCACATCATACTGAGTGTTTATGATCAGTTCAGTATGTGCCTTTAAAGTCCCACTCAGCATTCCTGCTTTGAGGATTAGATCCTGTCCCTACCCCCTATCTATACTTCAAGCATTATTGCAATCTTTGTTCTTAAATTACTGATCTCATATTTGGCTATATTATTACACACTAGTCAATGAGGCTTCTTACCATAGGCTCCAAATAACTTGGTAATAACCTCTCATTATTAACCAGTTCATCAATTTTAATGTCATCTGCACACTTTTCCAACAATTGGTCATTAATTGAGTTACTTAAGAAAACTGGCCCAAGAGGACATTCCTGTTTGATTTCACCTGTATCATTCCCCATGTAGAATTACTTTCTGAGATCAGTTAGCCCATTTGTGACAGTTAATATGTGCTACATTAACAATTAATACTAAATAGAACCAAGCCAAATGTCATAATGGAGTCAGTGAAATACCTTACAACATTGGTACAACCTTACCGCATGTACAGCTACCTTGTCAACGAAATACATCATTTCATTAAAAATCTACATCAAGTTTGTTTGAGAGAACCTATTTTTCACAAAACAACCTTAACTGACATTAATGGTGTTGACATCCTCCAATTCACTACTGGTTGTACCTCATATCAGCCTTCCTAGGATTTTGCCAAAGATCAATGTCAAGTTATCCAGAGAGTAGTTACTCAGATCATCCCATTTACCAATTTTAAGACTGGTACATTTTCTTTTTTCTAACCCTTTGAAACTTCCTCACTTCCCTAGGATTTCCAAAGTATTCTACACTTCTCCATCAAATTCTGAGACTAAATTTAGTATCCTGTTCTATATAGAAGTTATATACTGAGTTATATACTGAATTTGGTAGTGTTGAGATGATGTTTTTGCCATGACAGCCCAGAAGATTTGTGGACTCTTTGCAAGAATTCTGAGTACTGAATTTGATCATCTTAATTTTTAGACTAGATTTCCAATCCAGCATATGGGGACTTCCTATTCTATTATTTCAAACTCTTCCGTCCTTTTGCAGAGGTGCCAGCATAGCTGTGCCAAATGGCCTCATTTTGAGCTAGTGACATGAAACAAGTGAAATTACAGCTTTAATGCTAGATACAGTACTTGCTATTACTCTATTTCACTCAGCTCCAGTGTCTATTCTAACATTATTTTTTTTACTCATTTATTTCTGGTGTTGGTAAACAATCTATTATAGAATCTTTCTTTGTAACTTAACTGGGAGACCCAGCATAATTTTGTCTGTCTCATCATTGGAACTTTGTCCTTCAGCTATACATTCACAAGATCATTTTGCTAATTCACGTTTGGCCAAACACCTTTGAACTCTGTTGATTGTATCTATGTTTTATTGAAACTAATCTGATCTCTTCTATGTGATTATCATTATATTTTGTTTTTTGGGTCTTGGTATATATTTGTTATCAGATGCACTTCTGTTTTTCCCCTGTTTATTAACACTTTCATGGGGTAAGCATGCTAGCTTTTCAAATAGTGGTCTTTGCAACATTAAATTCATTTCTTGCTTTAACATTACTGTGAGCTGGTCATGGGTAACAATACCTCAAATTCTTCAGGCTGTTTCCTCTGTTTATTAATCATATGTCAAAATTCACATGATTTAGCTTTACTAACTAGGTTAATACATTGATAGTTAATTGATTCTCTTAGCAAGTAGTTTATTCTCAAGGATTTACTTTCTCTATGCTTTTATTTTATATATTTCTATCATAACCCATCTTATTTCCTTCACTTTGAAAGGTTAAGTATCTCTTAAAAATTTGGATACAGACAAGCTAACACATAGTGATTTAGAAGGGGATGATGACATACTGTACATCAGCTGTTCCTCAGTAACCACCCATGTGCTTTTTCTTGGGCTTCGACAATAAAAGGGGGCATACCTACTCTTTCAAATCTTTACATCTCTCTAATGATTTTTCAACCATGCTTTGCATTTGCATTATTATGTAGCTGTATTCCTTCCTCTTGCCTTCCACATAACATTCTATCTCCTGCAAAGCTCTTCCCTTCACTAAACTTGTTTCCCCACTGTTCTTCTGGTTATCCTTATGGTATATACTTTTCTCAAGCCTTTCCTTGTTGGTACTTTATTTGTCATCCTTGTACCTTCTATTCACTTCCTTATGCCTGGAACACCATCTCATTATAATTCTTGCTTATAATTCCCTTCTTCCACAGATGTTTTCAGTGATGAATCACTGAAACGATATGCACAAAACGGCACCTAGTATTTTCCCTACGTGTTAAATATTGTTTTTGGATTGTAAGCTCCTTGGAGTAGGAACTGTGAGATTGATCCCAGAAATGGGATTTAAGGGAAATGTAGGCACTGAACATATCACAGTCCTGAAAATCCCAGCTCAGCATTTCATCCAATGCCATATCATGTGAAATCTGTAAGTAGTACTTGGATCAGGAGCTGGAACCCTCCCAGGGAAGTTCCCTAACCATTAGGTTAGAGTCACGTTCAGTTTGCTCTGTCTCTTTTCCCCCAAATAATCTTGACCTCTGTCCTGCACAGTGGCACAACTTCAGGGGACCAATGGAGAGGTCCTCCCTGTCAAAAAGCTTATACCTAGGGTTAAACACATTGTTTAGAGATGAGGATTTGAATCATTGTAGTCTTAGGAAGATAATTGATTCCAGGTCTCCCACATCATGGCAAATGCTTTAAATGCTAGACAATCAAATAAATGATAGGTACTAGCTCTTCCTTTGACTATATTTTAAAAGAAAATGCCTAGCTTTGCCCAAGCACTGCATGGGGAGGGTAAGCATTTAATAGGGGTCCTGGATTCTGCTCTAGAAGTAAGGGTCCCAACACCTTTTAGGTCTAGTCCTATGTTTTTGTAAATATTTGAATGAACTGTCAGCAAATAATAAAGTATCAAATACTCAGGTGCTCTCACATATAGCAGTCTCCTTCCTATGTTTAGAGCAGGCTTCATCAGATATATTTGAGCCAGTGTTTAACAACATAGCAAGGTGGTATGTACTACCTCAACCAATCTTTGGTTGTTCTAGGTAAAGATCTACTTTATAACTTGGTCATGATTCTTTCATTCTACTTAGATCCAATTTTTTTGCAATGTTCATTGATCTCCCCTGAAAAATATGTTAAGTTGGTAGACTGAATTGCTGGAAGAACTTTTAGCTCTGTTTAAACATTTGTGCATCAGAGAGCTTGCTTTCAATATCCTTTTTGTAACCCTAAGCAATAAACATCAACAACAACCAACGTTTAAGTTGTATCAATGAACTAACTGTATTTTGGGTCACCCCTGATGCTTGTATGAGGAATGGCAACTACATGCAATTTGGAAACCAACTTCAGGTAAGCAACACATTGTTATAAATACCACAACTCCCTCTCCCTCTGAGAAGGGAAATTAATGAATATTGCAACCAGCAGGATCAAATTTATAAAAAAGGAACTTGCTTAGGACAATCAGGAGGAAATAAGATAAATAATCAATGGAAACAATAAATATCAGTTGTGACATAATTGAAGAACAAAAATCAAGGACTTGAGAAGTACAATACTACCCTCTCCATTAATCAAAGTTAATGCAATATTTCAGATGGTACTTACTCAGAGCTTTTTTTCTTCTGTGTACTGTGTCAGTAAGAGCAAATGCTAAATAGAGTATGCATATTTTTCTTGCTGCTTTTCCTTGGCATGTAGAATGTGCTTTTTTGCTTATTTACTGCAGCATTTATAGGATTTTTAAGTCTGTGAAAAAGTTACTATTAAAGTATTCAGTAGCTTCTGTTGAATACAATCTCTTTTAAGATTTGAAGTAGAAAGGTTAAAAATATGTACCCAGGACTTCCCAGAAAAGATAAACTAAGTTAGAAATGATTACATTTAGTATATTCATCTTGTGGTGCTCTCTCCAGAGAAGGTGAGGCAGCTTGCTGGGATGATATGTGCAAGTGCTACAATCCAGTTTAGAGATGCAAGTTCAGAGTAATGCTTCTGTCCATAGTATTAAGAGATTATAATCACAGGACACATCACCCTTTCCTGCATTCAATGTAGTTCTTCAGAGGTATTTGTTTAGCAAAGGCACATTTGGATTTTTACTGATAGTACTTGGTTTTAGGTCTGCACAGCTGCTTTCTAGTTTGCTACCACTGTCACTGATAGACTTCCCCAGCCCTACCCCAACCAGAAAAATGGTTGGCATAGAAAACTATCACCCTTTCTCTCATCTGTCCTGGATCCAGAAACTGGGTGCTGCTGTTTCTCCTTTTCTTCCCCCGGAGACAAAAGGGAGTAGGAGTCGCCATCCACCTCCAGAAGGAGCTTAGCATGCAATGAACAAAAGTGCATTAAGGTAGGTGATTGTTAAGGGCCTTGAGCTTGTCCTGCTTCTCCCCGGTTCTTTCTGCAGAGAAGCAGTCTCTTGGGTGGCCACATACTTCAACTCAAAAAACCTGTTACACTACTACCAGCTAGAACCAAGATATGGTGGTAGCAGAAAAGCTAGGCCCTGATTTTTTGCACATTGCACCATGTCCATACCAATGGAAAAGGCAAGCCTCTGTCACCAGACCAGTCAGAATTCCTATAAAGATGTTACGAAGCCCACATCCTCTAAAAGGCTGTTGTTAAGGTGCCAGTAAGATGGCCTTACTTGCTGAGGTGTTTACATATCCATCACAGACTCTAGAGGGAGGTTCATGAAACAGGCCTACCTGATGTTCGAGAAGCAGACCTGCAAGGTGTTCGGCTGTGAGACATAAATGTGGTCCAGCCAGGTGATAATCATTCCAGATGTACACTAGGGAAGAGATGGTCAACTGAGGATATCTGCAGTGGTCTCTGATATGAGTCTGCCCCTCCAGGGTGGTATTATAGTCTTTATCTGGGACTAGGCACTTGCCATGATCCAAGTTACTGGGGAAGGCAGATGTTAGCATATCAACATGCACTTGCATATCTCATTAATACAGATTAAATTCAGTACTACTCCTTCTTCATGATACAACTTCAACCACTCCCAGAGCCAAGACATAGGTGTGAGGAAAACAAGGTCACCCACCTGAAGACAAGATCCAAGTTCCCTCAGTAACTGAGAGCAAGTCCCAACAGTGGAGGGACAGGGGGTGGAGATAGGCAGACAAGAGCAAAAGTTCATGGCTTCAGGTAGCAGAGGTGCAATAACAAGGGAAGAAGAAGGATCTCCCCAAAATGGATCCTCTCTGTTCACCCACTGAGCATCCCACATCATCACTGTTGACAGCAAGGCTTCCCAGGTCAGTCCAGCCAGGAGGAGAGGCCCATCCCAACACCCAATGGGACCAGTAGGTGGCACAAGACAGAAGAGCCACCCCTGAGAAACAAGAGTAGGATACATGTGAGGACCCTTCATTTACCTAGGTACTTCAGATGCTCCCATTGCCAATATCCCCTGGGCCTTCAACACCTGAAAGTAAACAGCCTTCCTGCACACCTTTGAGGCTGTTGCTATACCCAAAAGCCCCAACACCTATGTAGAAACCTACATACTAGTCTTGGGGTTGAGTGAGGGGACCACCAGAGGAAAATTGATGTCTTGCTTGTAGGTCAGGTTGGGGAAAGAGATCCTGATCACGGTAGGTAGGAAAGGGGGAGGCTGGACTGTGATTGGTGATAGCATGGCAGCAAATATGTTTATGGCCACTTGGCCATATTCTCTGGGAAGTGGAGGAGTGGGGGTCCCTGAGGTAATGGAAGGGGTGGCAGACAGATGAGGAATCAAAAGAGTCAGCATCCAAGAAGTTCAATTCCTCTGATCACTTTTGAAAGCTAATCCATTACGACATTTTCTGGTGCAGTCTGGATACAATAAGTATTTGAACTTTGTAAAAAGTTTTACAATCAGCTTGTCTCATCTAATGTTAAAGGTATGAACATATTTGTTGAGTGAGAGGGACTGAAAACCATTTTGAAAAACAGGTAAACTCTAATCTTCATGTGCAGGAATTTCAATAAATACTTCCAGGAAAGGTACAAGTTCCCAGCATACCCCATTGCATATGAAAGCAAAAATGAACTGGGATATATCTTTGACTTAGGGAATGAAAAACTGAAGTTTTACTTCTAGGATGTAATAGGATAGGCATCTCTAAATTAATAAATATTGCAAAAGAGGATATAAAGAGAACCAGAGTCATGCAAGAAGGACAGTTTATAGTAGCTAGAACCAAATTAAAAACACAGTTCCAAACTTTTATTAGTTACTACTTGAGAGCCAAATCCTGAGGTCCTTCCAGTCTTCATTGGACAAGGGATAGGAGTAATGTTCCTGGCATATTTTTGACTTTCACTACTATGAAGTCTTTCATTTACTGTTGTAGTAAAGGAAAGTAAAAGGGACGATAAGGCTTATAACCATAAAAGATCATGACATAGTCTTATTACTTAATATGGCATATTAACTTTCATATATAACATCTAAAATTAATACCAATGGATGAAGGAGCAAAAGGAGTTGAATTTGAAGAAGACAGAGGTTGAGAGAAAGACATATGTGATCTGAAAAAATGTGGGAGAAAACAAAATCCACTCTCATGAAGTGACAAAAGATCTGATCCAGCACCCATTGAACTTAGTGGGAAGTTCACTGTTGATTTCTAGGGGCAGTAGCCTAGGCCCAAAAGGCACCATCCTGTGACAGCACCATTTGCAAAAGAGGGAATAGAAGAAGACAGAAGGTGGGGGTACAGTTGTAATAAGCCTTGATATTTCAGGAAAGGTTTGATTGTTCATATGAGTATATGCAAGATAAGCATATTTTCCTAGAATGTTTTCAACTTATTTATGTACAGAGGTATGGGTGTATATCTTCTCTATTCACCTATGACAAGTGTTTGCTTTCAAATAGAAGCACACTGAATTTCTTTCTGGCTTTTGCAGATAATGGAGTTGACTAGGAGTATAACAGCAAGAATTAGACATATCTGTGCAGAAAGAGACAGGCATTTGACTACAAAGTGATGATGCAGATATTTTAGTGATGATTATTTAATTAAACAGAGGAGATGAGGGTGTTAAAAGACTACCTGTAATTTATCAAGAGTCAGCATAGAAGGAAGTGTTTTCTGAATCACCCATGTGATAATTATCACTGACATTTCCCAAAGGGAACCACATTCAAAAAATTTTAAAAAATATAATCACCCATTTACAAGGAAGTCTAAAAGTACATTTCTGGAGATAGAAATGGTGAATCTGGAACAACTTTGTGGTAAGAAGTTGTTGGGTACATTTGAACAACTATGTCATTGCAAAAGTTAACTGAAATATCAGCTACTGTAATCTAATTTCTGCAAATACATTTAATAAGGATTTATGAGCCAAATCCTGTACCTGATGTATTTGTAGTACAATGGCCAATCCCAGTTATGCAGCCCAACCAGTTCCTTGCCACAGAGCATAGACTAATACATAACCTTTTCAACCTGGCTGCAACACACCCCTACCTGTCAACTCTACCTCATATAAAATTTAACCCCCATGCATCTTGTAGATGACCACATGGTGGGAGCCTCTTAGCTTGAAGTCTGTTGTCTTAGACTTCACTATTGGAGGAGTTTCCTTTTTTGCTGACTGACATTTAAGATAAGATACCATAAAAAGATGACCCCAGATGACAACTCCAAAATAATCAGTCACTCACAAATAATTTTAGAAGATTTACATAGGAGATCATCATAACAAACTGACACCATTTCACAACTCTCTTAGGGCAAAAAGCCTTGCTTTCAAATGCATGCCCTTTATTTCTCATGTAGCCAATAGACACTTGTTTGTGACAACCCTGCTAGAAGGACAACAGGTGATCTTTAGTGAGGATGTTAACTTTTCATATGTAAAGATGAGGTGTGACCAAGTGAAATAAGCTTAACAGATACTTCATCTTGTTAAGCAATATGAACATTATCTGAGACAGTGCTGGCTATCAGTTACAGACACCTAACTTGTCATATTCACAGTTAGTAGACAGGTCCAAGCCAGGCATAAGAAGCTCTTTTAGCCTTTAATATGGAGCATGAGTTATAGAATGTTGTACTATGCCTATTTAAAAGCTTTGATTTAGTTATTAAAAAAATGACCAGTAATCGAGAACAATTTCTTTATAAGCAATCTGTCTAGTTTAAGATTGCATTCTCTGCAATTACAGAACAATTACTTGGCTAAAAGCTATTTGATCTTACTATTTTCCATTAAAGACCTGTTTCTTCTCCAGTTGTGATTCAGTTCTGGGTGAGCAGACACAACTTAGTGACATCAACAGTTATGCCTACGTAGCTAGGCTGAAATTGTCTCAGTATCATAACATTTTATCCCATTTATGGATAAAAATCAACTGGGATATTTCAGTAGATAAGGAGCAAAGTAGGGGAGAGAAATTAAAATCATATCATCTTCTTTAATTAGTTAAGAGGGAATGTATATTTTAAAGAGCTGTATGGAGTTTAGAATACTGCAGTTAATCCTCTTGGCAGGGGGCCTGATTTGCTCTGGCTGCTCCCTTCAGCCCTGGGCCCACTCAGTCCAGCCTTAGTTCTCCAGTAACAGCAGCACAGCTGGGAATTAAGCACCACAGTAGAGATCAACAAAACTCACACCCCCTTCTGGAGTTACATACAGCATCCATTTGGGACTTCTCTCCCTCTGGCAGGGACCATCCTGTCCTCTCCATGATAGGGCTCCACTGCCCCTCTAGTCTAAGGGCAAGCCTATTTACCCCCTGAGACCTAACCTTTCCAGCCAGCTTGGTATATTAGCTGGCCTCAGCACAGGGGATACCAGTTAATTCCAGACCTGCCAGTTGCCTTTGCCCAGGCCACAAAAACCCTTCCCTTAAAGTGCCCTCACCAGTTCTGTTGGCTTCATAGCTCTCCCCCATTAACAGGAAAAGTGTTTCCTGTTACACAGGCCATATTGTCATATTTTCATAAAAATGCATGTGAATTTATAAAGGCATAAATGTGGCCACAAGTGGCAAGCTATCACAATAATTACACTGCAGATGACCCATTGGACATTTAATGGATTTTGCATATGCTTCCGTGTGTGTGCATCATCTTGGAAACTGCATACATGCTTCAGGAGTCAGATTCTATTCCATTTAAGTGGACTTGGGCATCTAATGTGATTCTATTCCATTATGCAAAAGATGGGTTGGTCCTCCTTGCTACTTTTATGTGAGTCAGTCTTATGGGGAAGGTAATGGTGAGTTACAGAAGTAGAAGTATTCCTTGATCAAGATCCTAAAGAAAGGAAGAAAAGAGAACAGCACAATAAAAACACTGCATTTGAGAAGTGTCCAGGGGACTGGCAGCCAGGATTCCAATGGAGGCAAGATAAAGGTGGGAAAAGTTGTCCAGGACAGCTGCTTCTAAAAAGGCCATATTATGGGCATAAGAGCAGGGTATCTTGATGCAAAGAAAGGATAGAAAATACAGCAAGAGACCTAGCCTGGCTAATCAACTCTTCAGTAAGTTACAACTCAAACTGGAATCTTACAAAAAGTGGAAACTTGTCCATGTTACTAGGATGAATATAGAAGTATCACATGGGCATGAAGGGAAAAAATCAGGAAGGCTAAGGCACCAATTTAGATACAAATAGCAAGAGATGTAAAAGATTCAAGGGCAATTCCTACTTCATCAGCCTGATTTCCTTCTGTGACAAGGTGACAGATGTGGGGGGAGAGCAACAGATGTGATATATTTCAACTTTAGCAAGGCTTTAAACACTGTATGCCATGATATTTTCATTTGTAAGTTAAATAAATACAACCAAGATGTGGACTGAGGGATGAATCCAGCCTGTGGAGCTATCTAATCCAGCAGTGGCATAACACAGCAAGGCGACCAAGGCCCCAGGAAGTGGGCAGGGACAAGAAAAGATAGAAGCATCTGTGTTGTCATTTGCCCACCCCTGTAACCTGTCCAGGTTCAGCTGTATCCTGTCCCTCCCTTCTAGCATGCCCACCTCACCCCAAATCTTGGTGTTGTTCGCAAATTTAAACAGGGTGCTTTTCACCCCCTTGTCCAAGTTGCTAATAAAGAATTGAACAGTGCGGACCCAAGGACTGAGTCATGGGGGACTCCACTATTCACATCCCTCCAGGTCGAATATGACCCGTCCACCACCACTCTCTGAGTGCGGCCCCTCAGCCAATTTCCTATCCATCTGACTGTGTAGGCATCAATGCCACAGTCACCTAGCTTCTTAATGAGAATGGGGTGGGAGACAGTCTCAAAGGCTTTCTTGAAGTCCAGAAAGACTACTTCTACTGCGACACCCATGTCCAGTGATTTTGTGACCTGATTGTAGAAGGCAATCAAGTTGGTTTGACAGGACCTGCCCCTAATGAAACCATGCTGAGCATTATCCCTGCTGCTGGCCCATCACAGATGTGCTCCTTGATAATCTTCTCAAAGAGCTTCCCCAGAATCAAAGTAAAACCCCTCCTCCCTTTTTTGAAGATGGGGACCACATTTGCCCGCTTCCAGTTGTCTGCCACCACGAATACGCGTAAAGCTGTGCCAGGGGCCCCGCAATGATCCCTGCCAATTCCCTCAATACCCTGGGGTGGAGAGCATCTGGACCTGCTGATTTGAACACATCCAGTCCCTCCAGAAGTTCTCTAACTCGGTTCTCCATGACCCTAGGCCTGGTGAAGTCTCTCCTGAGTCCATCCTGAATCTCAGTGGGGGAATCTTGGTCCCTGCACAAAAAAATGGAAGCAAAGAAATTGTCCTGCAGGGGCCCCACATTACCCGGTGCCTTTTTCATACTCCCTATGTATTTAAAGAAGGACTTTTTGTTGTCCTTGATGCTAGCCCTAGTTCCATATCTGCCTTAGCTTTCCTAACAGCACCCCTACAGACCCGAGTGATGGAGGCATACTCCTCTTTAGTGATAGCCCGTCCCTTCCACTGGGTGTATGCCTCCTTTTTGGTAATCAGGCATTCCTGCATGCCAGGATTGAGCCGGGGGGCTTTTGAGCACTCTTGCCCCCTTTGATTCTCGTTGGGATTGTCACCCCTTGGGCTCTGAGTATCGTCTTCTTAAGGAACAACCACTCATCTTGGGCACCCAGTTCCCCTAC
>NW_017728886.1:60361359-60363194 GCF_001723895.1 Crocodylus porosus
TCCTCCATCCTTTGTAGGCTTTCCTTTTTAGCCACAGGAGGTCCGCTAGGTCCCTGGAGAGCCAGGGGGGCTGCTGTGCCTTCTTGCTGCCTTTCGTCCGTGTTGGATCACTGTCACCCGGTGGTCAAGAACCTGGAGTCCCCTCACCAGGTCATTGCCTGTGGCCAGGACCAGGTCCAGCAGGGCATTTCCCTGGTGCGACTGTGCACCTCCTGGGTTAAGAGGAGGTCCTGTATCTCGGCAAGGAACGTTTGTGAGCGTTCTGACCTGGCTGACTGCTCTTCCCAGCAGATGTCTGGGAAATTTAGATCACCCATGACAACTATATCCCTTGCCTTATGTGCTTCACAAGCTGACCAGAGAATTCGCAGTCCAGCTCTTCCCCTTGCTTGGGAGGTCTGTAGTAGACCCCCACCATTAAGTCCCTTTCCCCACAACCCCCCTGTATTCTGTAGTGTCATGTTTCTCAGGTGTCATGTTACACCTCTGTTGTCCAGGCTGTGGGGCTTTCCATTTATTTAGTTGGTGGATGAATTAGAAAGAGGTCAGTGGAGGGAGAAAAAATGATTAGTGGGTTAAGAAACATGACATGACAAAATATTGGAAAACCTTGCCTTATTTATTTTGGAGAGGAGAAAACTGATGGTGGATTTGATAACTGCCTTCCAATACCTGAAGAAGAATTATAAAGAGGGTGGTTGTATACTATTCTTTGTGGCCTCAGGGAACAGGACAAGAAGGAATGGTCTTAAAATACAGAAAGAGAAATTTAGATTGGAATTTAGAAGAACTTTCTCATTATAAGGCTAGTTAAACATTGTAACAGATTACCTACAGAAGTTGTGGAATGTCCATTCTTGGACGTTTTAAAGAGTGGGTTAGACAAACTCTTGTTTGGAATGGTTTTGACAGGGAAGTTTTTGCACTGAACAGGCCATTGGACTAGATGACCTCCTAAGTCCCTTGCAACCCCATTTTTTATGATTCTATGGTTTTGTGATACTATCTGAGGCCAGGAAGCTCTCCTAATCATCCACTCACAGTAGTATCAGAGCTGAAAGATAGGTCGTCACTAGCTTCTTCCATTTAAATGAGCACTGGTCACACTTTGACCTTCTGCAAAACTGTACAGTATCTAATATGGAATAAAATATTATCTAGACATTTTCTTTTAAATTATTGCAGATAATTATTTTTATGGTGACAAGTAGCTGTTAATATAATTTTGAAAGAAATTACATGCTGAAATATTTGGCAGAAACTTACCTACATCAGACTTGAGATAGCTGCCAACTTTTAACATCCCCCGTACTGGATACCTAAGGTCTTGTTTCAAGTGGAAAAGTTTTAGAGCTGTGAGATCATGCTCTTAAGTGGGAAAAGAAAAAGACTTCACGCAGTCTTTGTGATGTCAGCTGACCTGGTCATTGACACTCGACTTGATTTGACACATCAGAGTGGTGTGATATATAAGCTGAAAGATAGGAGAAACTTTTAGGACTTTGTCCCCATTTATGATATGACATCAGCTTCTTCAGAGCTAAACTAAGGTATATATCCCATTTTCTAAAGAACCATCACCTGTTGGTTATGCTGTTAATATTTCTTAGTAAGATTCTGGTTTGCTTAAAATTAAGATGTCTTTTTCTCTTAGAATTATAACATTTGTCTCTCATAAGAGAAGATAAGTTCCCCTTAGATGAGACATGAGAAAGATTTGTGCGATCTAAGAGATGTGAAGGGGATGCTCCAGTCCATCATCCAGCCTACCGATTATTACCCCATGGTCCTTGTCCATGTGGGTACTAACGATGCAGCCAGGAGAGCCCCTGATC
>NW_017728886.1:60363205-60366818 GCF_001723895.1 Crocodylus porosus
TTTTTAAAAGGAAGTTAGATGAGCACCTTGCCGGGGTCATCTGACCCCGGTGTTCTTTCCTGCCAAGGCAGGGGGTCGGACTAGATGATCTTCCTAGGTCCCTTCCGACTCTAGCTACTATGAAACTATGAAACTATGAAACTTGCATAGGAAAAACATGACAGATATTTCTTTCATAATAGAAAGATCCTGAGAAAGATCATTCTTTAGAATACAGATGAGTTTCCTACATAGGCAGATGTTCAACTTTAAATAAAAATGTGCTTTTAAAAGCTCCTCTGAAGTGGCAAAATTAATGCTATTATTAAAAGGTATTTTGATATATGTTATTCCAGTTGTTAAAATTTCCCTCAGCAATAGGTTCTGAAAGAGCTGCTTTAGCTGCAACACATGAATTCAGGTTCTTCCTTTTAGACATTGCAATTAAAATATTTCTTGAATACCTTGTGGAATTTTAAACATTTTCAAGAAATGAATTCAATCCAAGACAGTTTGTGTGCAGTTCTGCAACCATGTCTCTCAGATGTGCAATAAATTGCTGGTGGAAACAATTAGTGTAGAGTAATTTGTTAGGAAGGAACCAAAAATGTAGCTAGAAATGCCAGTACTAAATGTGCTGACAATTAAGAGCAAATTACTTGGCAAAGATGCCATGTGTTCATATGTTGCTTCAGCTAATTTTCTATGATTCTATAGAAAAATGATGTCTAACACCACATTTTATTTAAAAAGTAATTGCCCATTTTGATCAAAGCAGTATCTTTCCTGAAATATGGTGTTACAATGCCATCAGTTTTTAGGCCAAACTCACTCAACAACTTCCATTACCACAATATCTCTTTTTCCAGGGAAAAATATATTTTGGAATTAAACATGATGTATGCAATAATTGTTCACTGGTTTTATTTCTCTTGTCCCTCAGAGAGTTCTAGAGGGACATCAGGAGAAACCAGTACAATTTCTTACAGGAGAAGTTTCTATTTCATACAATTGGTCAGGAATGTTCAAGGGATAAGGACCATACTTCAGGTATAGTCCTGCATTGATGTACAGCTATTTGGAGCATTAAAGGGAACGTGTTCAATGACTGAAAGAACAGACATTTAAGCAAGGCAATAATCCATGATGCATAGAATTTAGATCCAGAGCATTTTCAGACCAAATTTATTTTCCCAGAAAATATAAACGTTTTTGCTATATTCAGAAGAATATCTTTCAGTGTTCTAAGGGATTTCTTTTAATGTTGATATTGTTTAGGAACAGATTTAAAGTTTTCAGAAATAACTAAGTGGCCACAAACTGGACGCCTATTCCGTGTTGGGGAATTCTTTAGCATAAACCAGATAAGGAGCATGAAGGGCTGGTATAACAGGCTCCTAAACCACTCTTGCTGCCACTCCCTGAACAAGGCCAAGGGAGAGGTATGGGTTTAACAACATTGTTTACTGAGCTTTTGCCTGGTTTTGTATACATCAGGGCTGAATGATTTTTTTTAGGTGGAAATCAAGTGAAATGCAGTGTTTTGCTTGTTTTAGCTTGGAGATTTGGAATTTTTTGAAGCTGAAATTTGAAGTGAAATTCAGAAGCATACGGCAAGAAAAAAAATGTACAACCCCTTATCATAAAGCCAATCCAAAAGCCCAAAGCTACAACTTAGTTTTCCAAAGAGCTTTAAGTGCATCACAAATATGTGCTTTGAATCAAAGGAGCCATATTGTAACCAGAAAACCTCAAAATCTATTCCTATACTTACATTTCTATAGTTCTATTTCATTTGGTTTTAATTATCTCCTTCTAAGTATGTTTTTGATAAGTATAAATGAAAACAATTGTGCAGGCACAGCAGAATCAAAGAGCATCACACGTTAGTAGTGTATTCTACACAGCAAGCCCTAGTCAGGAGGGTATATGTGGAAACTCAGTAGCATAACTAGGGTGGGGTGAGCAGGGTATAAGCGCTGGGTGCTGACTTAGAGGGGGTGCCAGTATGGCTCCTTCCAACCAGGAGCCTCCCCACAGTATGCACAGCCCTGTGCAGCCTGGCCACAGTGAGCTGGGCAAGGGCAGTGCCATGCCCAGCAGTGTACGTGGGGGAGGGAGGTATGGAAAGGGGATGGAATGATGCCCTTTCCCCACAAGGGGCTTTGTCATGGGAGGCTTATTCCTGTGCCATGGGATGGGGGGTAAAAAGTTTACTAGGAGCCTGTGGGGATTCTGTTCTGCTGCCTGTTCCTTAGCAGCAGCAGCCCAGTCTACCATGTTAGAACAGCAGCAGGAGCAGCTGCCACTTAAATAAGAACAGCCTGGGCAGGTTTGACTCCTCTCCTTCTTCCCCTTCCACTCCACTCCAGTGGTCACTATACTTCCTTTCCTCATTCCAGGAACTGAAAAAGCCTCTGCCATACATGTGCAAGGAATAACATGCCTGATCTGCTCAGGCAAACTGTCTCTCCTCTTCCCGGCCATCAGCCTGTCAAACTGGTAACCTGTGTCTGGAAAGCTGCTACTTTTACAAATGTGAATCAGGCTAACGGACCTACAGTAGCTATTAGAAATGGGCTGAGTCACATTTGTATTGAGATCAAAGCTATTGTAAAGTTCTGAGCTGTTCAAACCTGAATGTTTACTTTTGACCTACTTCTCTATCCCTATCCACCATACTGGACACATTTACATGAGATGCTTAATGAGGAGTAGCCTAATAACACTGTGCAGTAGCATGCTGAGCAAAAAAACACACTAATCTGCTACTGCTATTAAGCTACTGCGCAGTAAGCATCACTAAAAAACTGTGCACCAGTGCTACTGCACAGTAATTATAGTTACTGTGCATTTAGTTACTGCTTCACTAGCAAGTACTAAAGTAAATGTGCAGTAACTACTGAACATTAATGAATGTGGAGTCGTGCCCATTGAGCCCTATACAGGAAGTATCTATATACTTGTATCTGTACATGCATGTTCAGTCCTTCTGACAAAGCTTTTATGCCCAAATATAACTCCACCTTAGATGGGTAGGTAGCACTTGCACAGCTAAAGTTACCTGCCTACATAGAATTTCAGTCCACTTACATAGCTACTCCCCCTAGGAAGACACTTAACTCAATGTTAGTCACAGGAAGAAAGAGAAAGGCACTTCTATATTTTAGCTCAATAGCTTAGTGGTTAGACTACTTGCATAAGGAATGGGACACCCGGGTTGTTGGTTTCTCTTAGCTAGAGGGCATATAAACCTGCATCATCTGTTCCCAGCAAAGTGCCCTAACCACCAGGCCAGGGGCTAAGCAGGGTTAAGAGCACCCTTTATACATCCTGTTCAAGCTGGCCTGCTGGTAGTCAAGAGGGGAAGAGCTATGAAGGTTTTTGGTTTTGGTTTTTTTTTTTACTTTTAAGAGACATTTATTCCGGGAAGGGTGACAAATGGTGGGCAGTAGAAATTATGTACAGTTTGGTCTGAGGATCTGGGCCTCGAGGACAAGGCCTGGGCTCATGACCTCATTAAGAAACTGGGGGGCTGTGGTGTCGACACCTACACAGTCAAATGGGTCGCCAACTGGCTGGAGGGCCGCACCCAGAGGGTGGTAGTGGATGGGTCCTCCTCAACCTGGAAGGA
>NW_017728886.1:60367373-60378318 GCF_001723895.1 Crocodylus porosus
AGATTTAGGCTAGACATCAGGAGGCGCTACTTCACGGTCAGGGCGGTTAGGATCTGGAACCAGCTTCCAAGAGAAGTGGTGCAGGCTCCTACCCTGGGGATTTCTAAGAGGAGGTTAGATGAACACCTTGTTGGGGCTGTTTGACCCCAGTACTCTTTCCTGCTATGGCAGGGAGTTGGACTAGATGATCTGCTCAGGTCCCTTCTGACCCTAGAAACTATGAAACTATGACCTGCAAGGCCTGCCCGCACACTTTAGACAAAAAACCAAAAAACCCACAAAGAACAAAAGTAGTATTTACATATATACATGTATACAGTTCTTGCCAGTGTGGACAGAGCTATGAAGTTTGAGTGTTGGGCACTGCCATGGAAAAGACTGGGCCCTGGGTTTGGCCCTTGCTTTGCCCCAACTTCTGTCTATCCTTTTTATCCAGTGATTATTAAATGCAAAAATCAGAAATATTGTTAGGAGCAGGAGAGAGGGCAGGAACTAGATAGGTAATGTAATTTGTGTAGGGGCAATTAGGTTTGAATATCTAAGTAGCTCAAAATGTCACTTATGCAGCTAACCTCGGTTGCATAAATTTTATGGGCCCCTAAAAGAGAAATAATGCATTTAGATCCTAGTTTATGTCCTGGTTGTCTCCTAACTATCAAACTCCATTTTATATGGAATTCACAAATACCACGTATTTGTAGGGCTAACAATTATTTATATAGTCCCTGAATTCTTATCATCCCATATAATATTTTCTGATTACATTTTATCAGAGACTAAATTATAGAAAAATTAAACCATTCTATACCTCAACAGATGAGTTGTGAACATCACTTGCATATAACAGTAATTTCAATTTTCATAGCAGCATCCACCTGAGGATTTCAAAGCTTATTTACATCCAAACTCTAAAACTCTGCTGGATAAAGATCTAACAGCATTATAGTTAGTGAAATTCTGTTTGTCCATTAATACATGGTTAAATAAACACAATTTATAATTCAATAAAAAATTACAATTCAGTAAAACTTTCTCCCTTCTCTCTCTTGCTTGAATCCTTCCAGTCCTGTTTTTAACCAGTTTCAAAGTCAGTTTGACCAACATTATTCCTTCAGCTAAAGTGTTGCTTCTCTATGCTTATGTCCTGATCTGAATGCTGCCTTTGTCCTGTTGTTCACTCTCTCCTTTTCCACCTCCTTAGCTTCCATTTTCTCTGCTCTTTCACAGTACTGACCGCTCCTCTGCACATCCTTGGTGGGTCTCTATTCTCCCATTCTGCTTGTTGGTGCCCTTTGGTATCTTGTCTAAACACTCCCATGGTTTCATCTACCATTTCTACGCAGACAATTCCCAAACTCCTATATCAGAACCCTACCCCCAGCAACCCAGAGCATTTCTCTCTCTCTCTCGTCTCTCCCTTCAATATCCTGTTTTTATTTTAAATTAAATCCCTCAAAAATATCTTTGACATCTCTCCCATTACCCTTTTTATCTCTATTTACAACTCCATTTTCTTTCCTAACTCCCAGACCTGCAACCATTTGTGTCATTTTAAAACCTTCTTACTCCTTTGTTGTTTATATCAACCCTTTCAGAGCCCTATTTTTTCATTCTTAATGTCACCTAGATACTTCTTGCTAACTTCTTGTCTACCTTATTTTTTACCTGGACTATAATCAGTCTTCTCCCCTCCTCTCTTCTTCTACCCTCCAGCTTTACCAGTTCTCATTGCTTCTGCAACCAGCCTTTGCAATACTCTGCTGTAAAAGTATTTACATACATTAAAATCTATCTGAAATGCCTCATTTATGTGTTTACTTACAACTCCATGACAATTCAGCTATGTAACTGTAACTGTGAACCATGTAATAATGGAGAGTAATAGTTAGCAAATAATTTGGAGAGTTTTAGACAGCTGTAACATTGGTAAGTAAATTTATTTCATAGATCTACAGCAAAACTTGCATACGCTGGCCAATTAATTAATTGATAAACATGTGTTGATTGATGGAAGTGATCTAATAGAGGCAGAGACAATTGTATTCAGTATAATGGGGATACAGTACTTTGTAGCTGTCTCTCAGTATAGGATATTGTCAGATAAGAATAATTACTTGTAGGTTTCACCTTACTAAAAGCAACTTGATTAACCTAATCTTTCTGAAAATGTGTTAAGCCACTGCAGTTACAAGTTCAGTTGGCTGACTCTTTTAAAAAGAATTTTTCAACAACATATGGCCTTTAATTTTTTAAAATTTAATTTTCAGTTAATTTTGTTACATTTTAAAATGTCTTTCAGTTACTGGACTGGTTATTGAAATGTTTAATTTGTTGGAAGCTGTCTTAGCTCAATCTACTTAACGTAGCAAACAGAAAGTTAAGAGGTGGTTTGATGAAGTGTCTACATGGAAAGAGAATTTTCATAGAAGAAGGCTTCTTTATCTAGCAGAAAAATAGCATCGTACCATCCAGTAGTGGGAATCCAAAGATAAGCAAACTGAATGTGGAAATAAATCATGAATTTTTAACAGTGAGAGTAATTAATCACTGGAATAACTTATGCGTGATGGGATGAGTACTCCATCATTTGAAGTCTTTAGATCAAGCCAAGCTATCTTCCTAAAAGATAAGTTCTAGCTCAACCAGAAGTTAAAATCTTAACATATGACTTTTTTTTTTTAATGAAATTCTGATTTGTGTTCTGTAGGAAGTCAGGCACAATGATCAGACTGGTTCATCTTGAAGAAATCTTAGCTGGTTGATAAGGTCAGGAGTTTTTTTGTTGGTGGGCCAATAAAGGAGAGGGATCGGATTTTGTTTCTGATTATTTTAAATGTCGTTTGTAACTAATTTTTTCTAAGAAGAGGCTGCATATGAAAGATGTGCTTCAATTGTCTCATAATGTAAGCAGGATTTGAGCCAGTAATCTTCTCACGCAAAAGAGAAACACCACTAAAACTACCAGCCACCTACTAAAAGCATGAAGCCTGCCAGCTCTAGAGACTGAAGTTCTGTATTAAGTCATTATTCTGTGAATGCACCTCAGTCCTGACCTGAAGAAATCGCCTTAAGAGATCACTATTCAGCTGTTGGCCTCTTAAGTAATCCTGCCAGCCAGGTCCCCATATCAAGTGAAACTTATGATGGCTTGGAAGTTTTGCACACTAGCCACATCCAGATGGGTACAGCTGTGCAGTATGTGGTGCCGCAGACCCTGCACTCCTACTGTGCACCAGGGTGGGGGGGAGGGGTTCGGACCCCAGGAGATACTGGGGTCAAAAAAACCCACACAGCAATAATGCATGGAGGTGCACATGGCGACAGTGCACCCTGCCCAAAAATGGAGCCTGGCCTGCCAGAGCCATACTCTGTCTGCTGACCAGGCTCCAAGCTGCAGGAATGACACAGCTGCAGCTTCCCAAGGCCCCCAGTACCCCAGGTAAGGCTTCTCACCTTACCCATGGTAAACTGCCGTGTGCCAGAAGGTGCATGGCATGGGCATTCCCCAGGGACAAGAAGTGGCGGCACAAGGTGTGCCACTGCTTCTTGTCTCCAGGGAACCAAATGCCCATGCTTATGCGGATATGGCCTTATTATCTGGGAGAGGGTCTCAGGGTACCAAACAACTCATTTTACGTAGGTGCTTCTGAATAGTCATTAGATGGTAGCATTATGAATTGTCCTGTCATTAAAAATAAATACAGACAATGAAAGCTCTTCCAAAAATAAATTTGAATGATTTATAATAAATTATGCAGGTTTCTTTTTATGTAGATGCTCATCTGCCAGAGGTTAGACTGAGCCCATCACTCATTTCAATTGTGACCCGTCAGGCCATATTTCAATCCAAGTATCTAGTAGTAAAAGGATAATGCCTTAAACTACAGCAACCTTTTCACCTTCCAGCAACTCTGAATTTACCAAATGAAATACCAGTTTAATTCCAATTATGATCACACAATCAAACCACCAAGTATAATTAAAAAGAGAGATTCATCATTTGATTTTTGCCTGCATCTGCATTCTTGCTCAAATATTGTCCACATGCCACTATGCAATTAAGCACCTAACTGCCAAGTACTCTTTCTGAATCCAGCATCTCTCTCTCACCAGCCTGACTTGCATATTAACATCACATAGAAAAACTGCAGAGAATTAGAATATGCAAGAGCCTGTCACACTGGAGTCAATGGCTAAACTCACTCTGACTCCAGTGAAAGTGGTATCAGATATATAATCTGCCACTTTCTTTCCTGTGTTTAAACAGACTCATCTGTCATTTTAAGGAAAATATTTTCAGATTTCTAGTTAAGGTTAATATTGTTTTAGCTACAGCTTAATTACAGCTAATTAAAAAACCCCTGAATCAATTTTACTACACTGTTTCTTACATACTAATACACACGGTAATCTACACTATCCAGAAAATTAAATCCCATTAACCTAATGCTGTCAAGTCTCATCCAGAAAAACAGTGCCTAATGCTAAAAGCTGGCATATAAAGCATGGGTGGACAGATCAACTATTCTTTCCCCTGGGTTCTCTCTCTTTTTTTCCAACTACCCTTCCCAAATAATAGAACAGTGTTTTATGTTTCAAATGTACCATATGGCATGATGTGAGTGCAATTTAATTACGTATTAGCATATTCTTACAACAAGGGTTGGCTGGTTAAAGCAGCTTGACAAAATGTGAATTGAAAATATTTGAATTAACACTTCTGAAGTAAACCTGGCTTTGTTACTATGATCATTTTTTTCACTAGTGGATGGGTGATGCTTTCATTGAACTTTCACAGCCGGGTCTTGTGAAACAGATATAACATTAGTAGCCTGTTTATCAAAATGATTTAAACTGTTGTGCTAAACCATCTTGGAGACATTTGAATGGACTCCAATCTATAGTTCTCTATAATTGCATGGTTTTCACCCTCCCTGAAATTTTGTAGGTTAAAAATACATTTTGTGTATAAATAAATTTGAATAAATAATAAATAAATTTTATGAATTTTATTTATTGAATACATTTTCCTTTAATTTATAAATGGGAACATCTTTTCTGGTTAAGATTGACACATCTTTTGGTCTCATTAAGAATATTTCTTGACTGATATATTTATCTATCGTTATGCTATTCTCAGCTTTTAGGAATGATCAGGCAGGCCATTTTTGAATTATGAGGCTTTGTTTCCCTCCTATTGTTTTCTCCCCATTTTTTTCTCCTGATTTGTTTCTATTTCAGTTTCCTTTTCCTTCTGCCACACAAGCACACAAGCAGAGTGCCAGAACTCTTGCCTCCAATTCTTGATCCTATCAGTCAGCATATTCATCTCTATCTGCTTGCAAGGGGCCAAAGACAGTGAAATTGTCCCTCCTTGAGTCTTCTACTCAGGTTCTTGTTCTCAGTTTTAGTAGCTTTCTCAAAAGTGACACAGGAAGAAACCAATGCCATTCCCTCATTATATGAACAACTGCAATTTTCCAAATAAAATGGCTTCTTTTTTAGATGACTACTGAGAAGGTTTCCTGAAGCATTCCTGCGTTCTGAGAAGGCCGCTCCAGGCTGTGCCATTGTATACCACCTGGAGAAGAGAGTACAGATGTGCTCATCTTTTTTTCATCATGCATTTCCAGCCCCAAAGGAGAAAGTATCTATTTAACCTAGCCTACCTTACATATATACCAATCATATATACATGTGTGTATCAGTTGATCCAGTGCGACTGTTTTGTATGTCCATGTGGCAGGGCACTGTGTGTGCCTGCCACTTTAAGGTCCTGGAGCTGGCAGCCTCCAGGTGCCTAACGAGGGCAGCCATTTTAGGCTCAGGGCTGCCTATATAAACAAGGCGGTTTGGCTGCTGGGGGGGAGGCAACAACATTGCCTGGCCTGAAGGCTGCTGAGTTTCATCTGGAGGTAAGAGAGGAGGTGTAGGGGATGGTCAGAGGCTCCTAGTCCTGGATACAACTGGAAGCTACACCCTGCCGGGAATGTGTGGCCTGGTGGGGCTCCCAGTGGTGCAGGAGCCCCCAGGAAATGCCAGGCCAGTTACCACCCTGGTGAAAGGTGGGTTGGAGCTTCTTAACCCCTATCCCTCACCTTAGGGTGGGTCATGCACACCGGAGGTAGTTGTGGGGGTGTAAGCCCCGAGGAGGGGAGTTGGAGGCCAGGTGTGGCCAACGACACCTGAGCCCTGCGGGGGTTCGAGACCCCAAGGAGGAGAGTTGGGGCCAGGCACAGCTATAGCCACCTGAGCCCACCTGTGAAGGGAAGCCCCGAGACCCTGAGTAAAGGGGGCGTTATGAGCAGTGTGGAGCCCCCAGTGTGAGAGGGGCAGCATATGGAGCCCTGTAAAGGGAGAGGGGGCTCAGCCAGAGAGAGAGAGCTGAATCCTGACCCTAGTAAGTCCTCCAATGTGGGGAGGCAGAATTTGGGTCGAATATAACACTGGTAGTAGCACCAAAACGTGCTGCCCAAGGAGGGGAGTGAGATTCCCCTGTGACACCCTGGGATACCAGTCATGGTGTGCGGTAACCCCAGCTCCCCATGTCTGTGGATGAGGACCCAGAGAGGGGGACCCTGGGATAAGAGTATGGGTCATGCATCAAGGCCTGCCTCCTGACTGGCTGAGGTAGGGACCAGGACTAGGAAGGTCAGGCCCACTGAGAGGGACACCCAAGAGCTGGGGGCCTGGGGTCCCGACTGGCCTGGAGGTGGGCTGGGGCTAGTGTGAGCTGAAGGTCCCAGTGAGGGGACCAAGCCTGAAGGGAAACTGATGGCAGGGAGATATATGGCCCAGTATGATGGCAGCAGAGTCTGCCTGAAGGGAGGAACTCAGTTGGGGGTCCTACAGCAGGATTCTGGGCCTCATCATGGGGTAGTGGCACATATGAGAACATCATGATGTCATCTGCGAGGTTTGGGCTGCGGTGTGGGGGAGGAATGGAGCTGCAGATAGTGCCCCCTAGCAGTGGGGCAGAAAATGGGTAGCTTCCAGCCTAATTACATCTATTAATTAATCAATTAAGAGCAAGGCATGGCAGGCGAGAAGGCGGGCAGTTAGCCCAAGAACAGGTGGGCAGGCCATGAGGAGATCGGCCCCGGTAGGCCCCTTTTACAGTCCACTTCTATCCCAAATAGAACCTAAATCAGGGAGGTTTACACCAGAGTGAAATAGTCCTATACTGCTGTTTAGCTTCCACTTCATGTGGAACACAGCAGACACATGAAACAGTTGTAACAGATCAGCTTAAAAGAGGATCATTTCCACCAGCCTCCTAAATTGGCATAAATGTTTCATTTTTCTATATCTTTAACTCTCAGCCAGGATATTGGGTGTTACCAGATCCTTTGAAAGGTGCCCTGAGCTGCCAGGTGTGAAGAGCTATACAGATAAAGTAAGTACATAAATTCAGGCTCAGGCTTGTTTCTGCCTGAATGATTGCTGCCCACTTCAATGCCCAGCCTCTCTGCAAGGAGGTAAGCACCAGAATATCTAAATTAGTTTTTTGAAACTGGGTATCACCCTGTCCCCGACGGGCCTTCTTGTGTCATTCCTGGGAGCTCTGCCTTCCTGGTCGTTGGCTACTCCCTGTCCGGACCTGCTTGACACCGTGGGTGATTGTTCTCCCTCGTCGCCAACCCCGCTCTTTCCTGCCACGACTTGCTGTTTTCCTAGTGGGCAGGGCTAGTTCAAAGGTCCCTTGGTGGCCCAGGATTTGGCCCGCCAGTTGCACACGGGGCTCCGCCACCCCTACACCCTGGCCTCACGCCACCTATAGGCTCCATATGCCCGTGCTTGCTCTGTGTTACTTCTGCGAGCTTCCTACACGTGGTTCGCACTTGATCCCACCTCACTGTTTGCCCCTTCACCCACACCTACACTGGTGCCCCAGTCGCCCTGTCTGAATACCCCGCACCACACGCCCTTCACCCTGTGGGACCCTCCACTCTCGGAGTCACCGATAGCCTCACAGCTTCTCCATCACTCTACCAGATCCCACTTAACCCAAATGGGACAGGGGAAGGGATGTCCCTTCAACTGTCCTGAGGCGGCTCCACTCCTATTCCTTTAACCAGTAGCAGCTGATCTTGGTGGCGGTCCCGCCCCGATCTCTCTCCAGCCAGGTGATCGGCAATCCTTCTCCCCTCTTCGAGGTGACTCGCGCCCAGTGTCCCAGCACTTACTTCAGGAACTTCCTGGGACGTCCCAATCTCCGGCAGCTCACTCGATCCACCGCTCCCGTGGCCCTCTGCTGGCATCCCTGTCGTCACGTGTCTCTCAGGGGCCGCTGCTCCCTCTGACCCTCTTGCTCGCTGATCCCCGCCCGCAGTTCCCTCGCCGTCGCTGGCTCCAGCTGCGTCCAGGCTCCTGTGCTTCCCTGATGCCACCGGAGCAGTGGCCGCCATTTTTAAATCCCCCAGCTGGCGTTCGCCGCAGCTGTACAAAGATGCGGCTGACGAGCCGCGTGGGTTTTCCCTCCAGCTCAGCATTTCTCCTGCCCTGGGCTTCAGGTAAGTGTCTTCTGTTACTTCATGCCCCGTGACACACTCAGTTCATAAAAAGTTATGGAGGGGTGCCTCAAGACTGAGGAGTGCCTCAAATCCAAAAAGGTTGAGAACTACTGCTCTATATCCGTATACATAGTAGAGACACTCTAGTACCCAGTATGTGAAGGCTTAGACACATGTAATGTTTGTAGCACTTCAGAGCTGCTTACAGAGATTAAAAAACTGAAAACACCAGTGCTTTATTTTAAACTCAGTGCATCCCTGTGCAAGCCCACCGCATGCCCAGAAGAAGCATCAAGTTAGTTGGACCTGGTTTGCCTAATGTCTATACAGATCGAGCACTTCAGCGGGGCTTTTTGACTCTTTTTATTTAATAGCTGATTAAGGCAGATATTGGATAAAGCACCAAAGAGTACCGCTGAAGCACGCAATTTATACAGACGCTGTTGAGCCAGGACAAATTAACAAATTGCATCTTTTGGTAAACATGGGGGGCGGGTTTCATGTCTGTCAGTGCTCCAGGTATCTTAGGATAAGTACAGACATTACACTTTTATCAGTATAAGTGATTGGAAACCAGTCTATACTTGTAACAAAACATAACTTTGGCATACATAGACAGGTTTAAAAATGGTAGAACCCTGTTTAAGATTTGTCCCTGCCCCCAACTAAACTGCAAAAGAGTGTCCTGTTTGCTATTGATCTATACTATGCTGCTTACTAAAAACCAAATAATTTAGATTGATTCTGCCTCAGGCTTTTTGAATGTCTGTATCTAGCCTTAAAAATTATATAAAAAGTGAAAGGAAAAATGACACATGACACTAAACTGCTACAAATCAGCCAAATTGTGGAAGACTATTGAGAAAATTATAACACCACAGCCAAAGCTGTCAGCATTCAGAAATCGAAGGCTTGGGACTGACGTTCAAAAAGCCTGAGCCTGAATTGATTCAATCTTTGCAGGTTGGTCTAACCTGGCTAGGCTAAACTGGTTTGTAACTGCCCTCTGGACTCTAAGTCCCCTCTGGACTGAAAAAATTCAGGCACATGCCTGCAGTGGCTCAGGCTAGAAGCCAGGGGGCACTAGAGCATCCCTCCCTACTCTTCCACAGTGCTGAGCTGAGGGGGGGCTATTATTAGGGAAGGGTGCCCCTGCCCCAGCAGGGAATGTTTATCATCCCTAACTCTGTGTTTATCAACCCATTAAGAAAACAAAGCCTGTCTCCATTAGTTCAAGCTCTTCTTAAACAGTTTTTCCATGGAAGGACATTACCAGCTACCTGTTGATTAGCTCCAAAAAGCCTGTCTGCTTTTGTCTCCTACAGCACGGACTGTAGCCAGCATGTAGTCTTCTGGTTAATGCTGACAGGTGTCTGTGTAAAGCAGAGGGGCGGGGGGGAATAATCCCCGTGTCACAGGGAAGATACAGGGGACAGATCCCGCAGGGCCAAGGGTGAATCCTGGGGGCCAGAACATAACAGGGAAGGTGAGGAAAGAGAGAGAGAAATAAAGAATACCTTACCTGCAGCCTATGCCGTGGCAAGACCAGAAATGGCAGTGGGACCCGCGCGGCTGGTTAGCCGTGTCTTTTTGAAACTGCAGCCAGCTGTGGGGAGGAGCGAGTGGAGCTGGAGCGGGAACATAAAAGGCGGTTTGGGCGAAGAAGAGAGGGGGAGATCGGGAGAAGAGTCGCCAGGGAAGGTATACCTGGAACCCCAATTAGGGGTAACAGGGGTCAGGACTGTCTTCCATGAGGCAGAAGGCTGCCTCAAAGACTGCCAAAAGAAGGACACCAGCATCAGCACGGCAGATGTACCTCTTCCAGATGAAGGAGTCGAGGGAGAGGATCCAAGTGTTCAGGACGAAGAAGCTGACAGCAGGAATGGTCCCGAAGAGAGAGTGAAGGAACTTGAGTCAGTGACCCAGGTGGGATCAGTATGGGCTTGGGAAGGCTCCAGGAGCAAACCCAGATGGGGAACGGAGAGCCTAAGCAGCGAGAGGGGCTGTGGAAAATAGGCTCCTACCGTATTGAGCTGCCTGACAGGGGACAGAGTGGGCAGAACTAGAGGGAGCATCAACAGTCCAGTTGGCATGCAGGGGGCCTGCAGTGTGGAAAGGAGAGTGTGATAACTGCCAGGCATATGTGTGCCCAGGACAGGGTTAGTTAGGAATTCTCAGGGCTAGGGTAGCCCATTGTTGTGTGAGGTCAGGAATTTTACTGGCAGTGTTTTTTCTTTGATTTCATTCTGTTTCCCACTTTTGGAGGGGTAGGAGGGCCGGTCACAGTGGGCCTTAGAGTTGGCTCAATCAGGGGTCAGGTAAGACCTTCCATATCTATCAGATATGTGGGGAGCCGGAGGAAAAGCAAGGGCAATGTTGGACCCCTGCTAAACCAGATGGGGCAACTGACAACTGATGCCCAGGAAAAAGCC
>NW_017728886.1:60378329-60380409 GCF_001723895.1 Crocodylus porosus
TGACTTCCTGCCCTTTGGGCAGGGGGCTGGACTCGATGATCTCCCGAGGTCCCTTCCAGCCCTGATGTCTGTGAAATCTATGAAATCTTTACCAAAGTGCCCATTACACCCAGAGGTGAGGGTTGGGCTGAGAGACTTTAGCAACTCATCAAGGCTGGGTATCAGGGCGAGGTGTAGGGGAGGTTGGAGCCTTGCAGAAGACTGCCATCCAGAGATTCCAGACACCGGATAAGCCCCAGTAGTCAGACCCCACCACTGAAGGAACAAGCAAAGTCGTGGCAGGCGAGATTGGGGTGGAGGCTACCCCGGTGCTGGAGGCTACCCCGGGGCTGGACATCCATGCAGTACAACTACAGGGACGGAGCGATGAGCAGTCCTACACACCCAAAGCTGGGTGGCACGGGACCGGATGATTGAAGCCCGACGGGTGCACCCTGCTTAGCAGAGAGAAGCCAGCAGCTGGTTTGCAGTCTCTGCTGGAGCTCCAGCAAGACAGCAGAGGGGAGGGGCTAGCTCTGCTGTGGACCAGAGAGCCCTGCCAAGCCCAGAGAGCATGCCAGGATACTGGGGAAGTCTGTTTTATCTTGAACGAGCAAGGGATCTGGGACAGACATTTCATAAATGGGTTTGAGACAAATCAGTTAAGTCTGATATTATATTCAACCAGGTTTATTTCAAACTGGTTTCAGACATTTTTAAACTGGTTTACGTACACTGAACATCTGTTCTGTTACAGGTGAAACCAGTTGCTGATCACTTATACTGGTTTATGTATAAAGTCTGTCCCCAGCCCAGGAAGCAGGCTTTATATATAACTGATACAGGTATGTAAACCCTAAGTGGAAGTGTTAGGTTTACAACAACTACAAGAACAGAGTAAGCCTATTGTTGGAAGAACACATTTCCTTAATTTCTATTTATCAGTAATCTTTTAAAAATTATAACTATAGAGTGGAAATGCTCAGGATGTTATGGAATGGTTTCATTTTGGTACTTACAGTATAAAGAGGTTAAATTTATTCTTTATGAAAAATACAACACCAAGTGTCACCTCCTCCTGTGCAAGTTTTTAGTGTTCATTCTCTCTGGTCAAAATTGAAAAGTAAATTCTATTAATTTGTTTATAAATTACAATTAACTGATACTTAAGTTGTATATAACACCTGTGTAAGATTCCCTTTATCCTGTATGAACTCCATAAGAAAATTATACGGACATGTCAAACCTCCAGTATGGTTAAAATTAATTAAACTGTTGTGAGTATGCTATATTTGATTTTATTAATGTTCATTGCATTTAATTGTTTGGATTATCTTGCTATAAATTAATCAGGTCAATAGCTCTGATGACTCTTATGCTAAAACACAGTTACGCACTCAACCAATTTTAACTCTTCTCTACAATGAATCCAAAGGGGAAAATATAGAGAACAAAGCTTATTAACCATTCAAAGTATAATGCAAACTGAAACCACAACCATTTATTTAGTTTACTAAATTGTGCTTTAATCTGAATTGTATTTTTATTGCATGCTGTTACTAGTGTATGGGGCAAAATTGACATTGTCTGGATGCCCTTGTTGTGCATTTCTATGAATGAATGTGTTTTGATTTCTCTTAAGTGTAATCCTGATTCTGAGTTGTAATGCTGGTTTCAGGGATAAGCACAATATTTCTATAGTAATTTTCACCCTTACCGATATGTACTCTCAATTTTAAGTACACTGTAATACGTTTTTGCATTGGGGAATTAGGAAAGGCAAAGGGAAAGGCTCTGTGTACATATATTAGCAAGAGGTTGTTGTCTTTCCTGTAATGCAGTGGTTCTCAACAGTTTTAGGCTCAAGGCACCTCTTGGAAAAAGCTTTTGCTCATTTTTAAATTATTGAAAAATAATAGAGAAATTCTTATATTCCAAAAAAACTCAGAAAGACCACAATGGGATAGAATAGTTTCAACACTATGGATTCCTATTTGAAATTTCTGGGTTTATCTTGTGAATCATGTGTTGGTGTTTGCAAACCTCACTGTTATAACATTGTGCCAACACCCTTAAAAGGATGCCATGGGACTCTGGTTGA
>NW_017728886.1:60380870-60383950 GCF_001723895.1 Crocodylus porosus
ACACACACACACACACACACACACACACACACACACACACACACACACACACACACACACACACACACACACACACAGAGAGAGCAGTGGAATCCGACTAATATGTGTCCTTAATGAAATAAGTTAAATACTTTTTTTAATGCTTTCTGGTATTAAAAACAGTTGCCTCCCAGAAAATCAGATTCAGTGGTGAGTTCAGCTTTTCTAGGTAAATTAATTACCAAAACAGATACCTGATCCAAAACTAAAACAATTACATGGGATAAGCATATGAAAATGTTTGGTTAAGATTAGATGGATGAATAAACCCACATAAAATATTCAATAACAGACTATTTGTCTGGTGTTCTAAACTTGTATCATGTTTTTTGACTCATTGGGCCTTATAAACTCAACTAGCTACATGGTGAAGGAAAAATCTTGGTGCAGTACAAAGACCAAATATTTAAAACTTCTTCTACCCTTTTCACCAAATAGAGCTTGATAAGATTCATCTTCAAGGTTTATTTCTATTGAATTGTATGTAATTAGATTTCTGTGCTAGAATAGCTAGTGGAAAAATGACTACAGCTGGGATACAGCAGAAATGGAGGTATTCATTCTGATCCTGCAAAACGTACGAGGTTTTTATTAATTCACATGACTAATTACATTATTCATGTAGCAAGGAGTTTGTCAAAAGTATCATTGCACTTCATAAATAGAAGACTCTTAATATAAAACTAAATTGTGTAGGCATTGTGTAACATGGCAGTACTTGATACAGTAGGATTTGGTGCGCTTTCCTTAAAAAGACCTCATTATCTGTTGGAGAATCATATTCATTAGTGAAATAAGGCCACTGAAATGATCAACTTGATTTATTGTGTCTTGTTTCACTTATTTCTTTTCTTTATTATTTATTTACTTTGATTTCTAGACAGAATATTTAGCTTCAATGCACGTTCTCATGCAAAGTTTAAAATCACAGATGGTGTATAGTATTATAGCAATGTTTGCTAGCTTTTTAAAAGTTCATATAGACACCCTGCTGGTGTAGTGAAAGTAAATTCAGGAGGAACTAAATTCAAACTTACATGCCTTTGTGAGTATTCTATAAAGTAATTTCCTTTACATCTTAAATGCTCCACAGCACTTCCTCTAATCATAGCTAATGCTTACTTTCTGTCTAATGGTGCAAATATCATATATGATGGCATTTTATCTTAAGAGGCATAAAAACAGTGCAAGATATCATTACAGAAAAAGTAAAGCAAATGTGAAAAATCAGCAAAGTTTAAAATGAAATGTTCTATCTTGATTTTTTTGTACATCCTGGCATACTAATACTGTAGCATATAATTAGCATTAGTTGTGCTACTTGAACTGCAGTTGTATCAGCTGGTGTGGCATAGCTTTGTGCTCTGAGACTCAGTACACCTTCTGACCACCACAGTCGTCTTCGATGCATATTTATCAGATACACAGAGGCATAACGATGAGGTTGGGCGCCCAGAGCGGCTGCCACACACAGAGCAGCTTCATTTGCTGCTGTGCTGTGTGATTGTGATTGTATGGCTGCAGCAGCAGCATTTTTTTTTTTCTGCCTACCCAACCTCCAACTTTGTGCCAGGGGCAACTTCTCCAGTCACCCAGCTCTAGTTATGACACTGATGAAACAATATGTCTAACCACAACTTTTATCCTTTTTCTATGTCAAATTTTGATTTGCTACAAAACAAACTGGGTTGGAAGCATTTCCAGGATCCTTCCATTGAGTCCCGGGTTCCCACTTTAAATAGATGAGGCTATATTTAGGTCATTCTTAAATCATGCTGAGATAAAGGGTTTTTCATGGCATGCACACAGCATGCAAAGCTGATTTCATAGGTATTTTGTGGTGGCCAATGCTGATTGACAGAGAGGCCTGCCCCATGGCACTGACTGGTAAGGAGGGGCAAAGAGGTCCTGGTGGGAAGGAAGGACAGGGGGAAGCCTTCATCTTGATTGCTGGCTGCCCCGTGGGCAGTACCTGCCTCTCAGTGCTGATTGGCAGAGACCCCAGTAGGGAGAGAAGGGATGAGGGGGCAGACACCATCTTGTCTGCTGCCTTTTGTGCCACCCCACCAGCTGGCACCTTCCCCTCCCAGCAGCAAGGACTGCTGGATCCCTCTGGGGAGCCAGCATTTTATTTTTACTTTGTTATGGTTGATTTAATAAATTTCTTGGTTTCCATGACATCTGCAAAACCACAAATTAAGTAGGACTAAAGCAATATATGAAGATAGATTTTGCGACATGAGGCAAGCAACAAGAGCAGTAATTTGGAAACTGCAGGTGGTCTTGCACATCCTGTTTTAGCCTCCTTAGGAAATACTTTAATAATAATTTGCTGGTTATGTAACAAGGCCAGGCCAGAACCCTAGATACAGATGGTCCCAATCAAGAGATCAAGGCAAGCCATCTCCTGAACAAGCACCACCTGCAGCAAACCCAGAGTAGCACCCTGATCTGGACTAAGCTGAGGGAAGCAATTGGGGCAGCTAATTCCCAGAAACCAAAAGCAACAGGCCCTACCTGCTCCAGCTCCTAAAAGCCAGGCCCAGGCCACAGTCTCCTTGTCTGGGCAAAGTTGAAAGCTGCCCCTGACCTTCTATGCACTTCTTTGCTGGTTTCCTAGTTGTGATTCCTGGCTCTGATCCTTGTAAGACTCTCAGCATTCCCTGATTCTGGTTCTGTGCTCTTGATTCTGGCTCAAGCTTAAGCTTTTGGCTTCTGACACCAGTTAACCTCAGTTTACCCTGTCTCCAGCTTTGGCTTCGAAATCCAGTTCTGATGCCAGACCCCTCCCTGGCCCCCAGCTCCCTGGGAACCAGTCAGGATTGTACTTGTGCTTTGGGTGTCTAACCACTAGGCAACACTGCCCAGGCCTGGTGCATAACAGACTAGGACAAGGTTTATGTCAAACTTTAGTGATGATCAGCATCCACTTGTTTCCTCATTTTGAATAAGGGATAGCCAGCACGGGTTTGTTGTGGGTAGGTCTTGCTTGACCAATCTCATTTCCTTCTACGACCAGGTGACCTATCACCTGGACAAGG
>NW_017728886.1:60384880-60422982 GCF_001723895.1 Crocodylus porosus
TGGACTCGATGATCTTCTGAGGTCCCTTCCAGCCCTAATGTCTATGAAATCTATGGAAGATGCTCACAAGTTCAGCGAACTTTTTGCAAAAAACGTCTGAAATATATATTAGTGTAGTCCTATGTTCCAGAACTAGTTAACAGATTTATTACCACTTTCGTACAAATAATTCATGTACTTTCTTGAAAGAAGAACAAATAGATGCTAATAAGAAAGGCAAAAGCAAAAACAGGTGGATCCAATTTTCGAAAATAGCATGCATGCTTGTGTGTATTCCCAACATAGGGTATGCCAACTCCGGTGTGAGGCTGAATATTGATTTGTATGTAGCTAAGAGCCTTTATATAAGCAAAGCAGGATATGCATATGAGCTCAGGCTCTTCCCCATACACTAACTGGGTGTATGCACAAAAAAATGCATGCTATTTTTCACACACACTTTAAATATGTAACTCAAGATATCCGGAATTTTTATTTAATGATTCCAGGAATATAATGCTTTAAAGCTGGAGTGTCAAAGATATGGAGTCCTGCTGCTGCTCGTGTATCTGAGCTAACCTACACACTGCCAAACTGGCCCCGGGTGCAGGGCTTGGGATATGCACAGAATGTGGTGCCCTCTCTGGCTGGTATGGTCAGATGAGATACCTGCCCCCGTTGGTCCAGGACTCTGCCGCAGATAGTGCCAGCTCCAGAATCTGTGCTGCATGTGGCGCCTTCTTAACTGCCATAAATGGTACTGCTCCTGCAGTGTGAGTCCTGGCTGACTGAAGTGGGCATCACATGCAGCTGAATCCCAGACCAGTGGGACATGGGGAAATCCCAGACTTGCTGAATGTGCGCCATGTGTGGTAGAAATCTTGGAACAGACACTCTGTGGCTAGATGAGTTTCAATCCACAGGGCTCCGTGAGTTTAACACCCCAGTTTTAAAATAGTGAGTTTCATACTGTATATGTTGAAATAAACAATGAGACTCAGTCCGCGATCCTTCAGAATGAAATCATACCATAGAGGCATAACACTCACTAGGATAAACTCAAATATGGCACATAGTGTAAAGACACAAAACAGCATACATGCAGGAAGTTTCAAATACTGTAGGATTTGTCATGCCAATACAAATACATCTGTCTCGATTGAAACCAAACTTCAGTGTCATTGATTCTTTATTTCCAATTATTTTTAACAATAAAAGTGAAGGGGACACTCTATGGCTAAGTAAGACTACAGGGTGATGAAGAGAAGTAAACATCATTAAAACTTCCTGTTTGCTTCACTAGAAATTCTCTTATTGGAAAAAATGAAAGTGTTTTATTTGTTTCAACAATATCCTTTAACAAGCTTTCAGATGTGGAAGTTGTGAAGAATAAGGAAACAACAACAGACAGACTACATAGGACTCCCAAATACATATCCTCAGAGTGCAGCATCAACTGAACTAAATTTTAATTGTATGTAAAGAAGACTTGTACCACATCTATATTCTGTTGTATTCCCAGGCACTGTCTCAAAAGGAAAGCCAACTACATAATGCAAATTTTTATGCACCTAAGTGATATGTGCTCAGAATAGTGATTGGCCCCCTGTGGTATAGGGGAAAAATGAAAATCTTTGCTAATTAGGTATTTTTATAATAAGGAAATTTAATGATTTCTATTATGCAATCAAGTATGAGCATTTCTTTCGTTACAGGGAGCTATTCTTCATTGATATGCCAGAGCGCCTACTAATTTTATTTTCAGATCAATAGTTTGTATGTTGAGTTAATAAATGTGAAATGTTAATGCAGTATCAAATAGCAATTTAGGCCTCTTGGTTCTTGTAACATCCTTCTAATCAGCATACTGGGCTGTGATATATATATGAACTATATATAGGGACAGATGAATCATAAAGCAGGGAGCTGCTTCTACTGGCTCGATAGCTCTTTGCTAGTTTGGACAGGTCTCATGAAAGAGATCACAATGGATATTTTTCAATAAATGCTTTTTTAATCTTGTTTGTCTAATAAAATCTGTGTAATTCTGAAATGTGTTTTCTCAAGAGGTATAATGCACATTTACTTTCTGCTAGTCAGGTTTAGCCAATAATGATTGCAATCAATAAGAAAGCCTTTCATCAGTATGACTTTATTATAGAGGCTTTAAGGGTCTCCAACTATCAGATGAACTCACTCTCATTGTATGGGCAATTTACCAGATGTACCTTGTGAGAGCTACTTACAGAAGTTTAAAATTTGTTTTCATTTGAGCTAGTGTCAATCCTGTCACATCAAGGAACAGCATAGAGCATTTTATTTCTAGACTAGATTGATGACAAGTAGGTTCAGTTTTCCAGGAGACCTCACCCCAAGTTCTAAAATTGTATATACAAGTAATATATGTAAGTTTTCACATGCAATTGAATTAATAAACATGAAATTTTGGTGTAGGCCAAAACATACATATAAAAAACAGGCATCTCAATCTGCAGCCCTGAGGTTAGAGATCAATTTTGAAAGTTTGGCCCTAATTGTCCAGTTTGCTATGCCTGCAGATAGAGTCACTACTAATGTATATTTATGGGACAGATGAAAACCACTGTTATTTTTTCTGCTCCTTTTGCCTAGTTCAGTCAGTAGTATTCATTGATGTTTTCCATACATAAGCAATGGAAGGTCTGAATGTGAGAAATTCTAAGCCTTGGAAGTTCAAATCAAAACCCACACTCTCCATGGATTTCATATGCGCAGTGATTCTCAGGATTAGACCCTCCAATTGTATGGAATTAATGTATGATAGGAAAGATGTATATTTGATAGAGTCACTTGACATAATGGATTCATGATACAAGAGTGCTGCCTACTTTTACATTTCTAAGTCTTACCAGGTTTGATATTTTATTTAAAGCACCAGGTCCTGGAAACAAGTGATTACATGATAATTCTTTTACATCATTTTCATAATAATGAGTTTATAGCTGTCATGGTAGTGGACAAAAGTTTGAAAATGTCACCCAGTGTATTCTGAAGTTTTTAAATCCAGAAGTTTGGACTCTAACACCACAACTATTGTTTTAAAAGATCATCATTTTTAAAGAGCTGATTTCATGATTTTTTAAAGGCCTTACTCTTGATTTTTTCATGTTTGGGCTCTTGGATAAGCGTGCATGTATTTTCCCAGGGACAAATAGCAGCAGCACATAGTTGTGCTACAGCTAGTTGTCTGTGGGGAATACCCATGCACACTCACTCTGGTTCACAGCAAGTTGCCACACATGGGGGTAGGGGCGGCTGGGGCCAGCATCTGGGCTGGCCTCAGCAGCCTTACCTAGGGTTTTGGGGGGGCCTCCAGCAGCAGTGATCTGGGGCTTGTGGCGCCTGGCCAGAAGCTGAAGTGTGGCTCCAGCCAGCCAGGCTCTGGTTTTGGGTGACTCACACTGCTGCCATGTGCACCATGCCATTTTTTTTTTGCCATGGGTTTCTTCAGGATCTCTGTTTCAGAAAAACCCACCACACTGCAATTTAGCAGCATGGCGAAAGCCGACATGTGCAGTTCACAGTGCTGCACATGGGGCTGCAGCGTTGCAAACCACATGTGCACTGTCATGTGGACACACCCTATGAGTCACAACAGTGTTCTAACTTCTATATTAGTAGTAGTGGCAGTAGAAGTAGTAGGGGTACTATCATCACCATCTTGATATTTATGACCTACCAAACAAGAGCACCATTTTGCTAAGATTTGTGCAAAAAAAAAAAGTAAAAAACAATCCAAAAAAAAAAAGTCACTATACCAAAGATACAGAGAAGATGTTACTTTGAGTTTCAGACTTTAAAAACTATGTCATTTTTTAATCAAAAGTAATAGCTGAAATTCTTCCTGACATTTTTGGACTGCAGAATCACCATAATGCAATCCATATAAATATAAAACCTCTGGGTGCTTCCAAAACATAATTTTCTCACAATAACATTCCTTAATAAGGAAGACAATGAAACTAAATTTGAGGAATGCCTTCTATGAGCATTTGTAATACTAAGGCCATTTTAACCTCGTTTTGAGTCGGATGTAGCAGCCCATTCCTATTCAACAAACTGTACAAGCAAATTGAAGTAGGACTTAGGCATATGCTTAACTTTAATTGTGGTCTTATGTGCTGTGTAGTAGTATTCAAATGTAATTAAACATATGCTAATTTCCCCCCTCCCCCTCAAAATGGGACTTTATGGTACTTTATGGAGTTATAAATATTTAAGACAAAGAAATATTATTTAAATATATATACTTATATCTTGTACCTAATAGGCAAATAACTACAATAATTAATTGACTTAAATACTGTACATACAATCCTAGCATAGGTATAAAACATGTACATAGCACCTTATGATATTTAATAATGGACTATTCTATCAAAGGGAACTTTTCTATTTGATTCTCTATATGAATGGCCAGAGACATCCAAAGTCAAATTCAAGATTTTATTAAGATTCTGAGAAAAATTACCTTTCAGTGGAAGAGCCTGGGCTGAATTTAGCCATTAGTAGAGTAAATTAAAATAACAATGCAATATACATGTTGACATATAGGCTGTTATTTTCATAATGTATAAACGCTCATAAAATTTAAAAAGACAAACAAAAGAAAAAGAAATAGGAAGTATAGCTTTAAAACAGCAAAAAAATCTAGTCAGGTATAAATGATCCTACTAGAGGTAAATGTTACCACTTAATACACTTGCATATCCACAGGAAATCTTCAAATTGAAACTTTATCTATGAAATGCTCCTTTTAATTATCCTTCTACCTTGTAATAATACTTACTTCCAGCAGAGCAGGATGGGGAAGCGATACAGCCCAATGGGCAGGTACTCTATGTGGTAATCATCAGATTCACAATCTGTGGCTGGCTCTTCAGTTTTCTAACCTTAGGCATGTCACTTAGGTTCAATTTTTAAAGGTATTTCAGTGCCTAACTTCTGTGTGTATAATTAGAAACATATTTCTCTGCCTTTGTAAAGGGATTTGAGATCTGGATACTGAAAGTACTAGATAAGTGATAAATAGTAGTAGGTTTCCATGAATAATTAGGTGCTTTTTGAAAAAATCCTTTGAAATGCATTGTGTAAGTATTTATATATTATTGTTTTCTATCTTAAATATTTAAATTAAACGTAAACTATTAAACTGCCTTCAACACATGAAACATAAACATTTTGTACTTGATTGTTTCTGTCAAATATCCTTCTGTTCTGTCATACAGAATATTGGTAATTGTTGATTTTTAATGGTGAGTACCTTTTATATGTTATACCAGCTGAGTTCAGATGAAAATATTGTTTTGGCACTGTATGAATGAGTAATTCAAACTGCCAGGAACATGCTATGTGCTACAGTTTTTTTTTTTAATTTGAGTAATGTAAATCCCCAGGTTAGTAATCTTTAAAATCCATTAAGGTGTCCTTTTATAGAGAAAAACTCCTTTAAAGGCAAATTCAAGATAACAATGTGATCATTTATCTTTGATGGCTTATTGGATTTGGAGGACTAAGGTCACATGTATGTTCAGATACCATTTTGAAGAACAAGCTGTTTTACATATGTATCCTACAAAAATACATTATATTATTTTTATGAGCAATGAGATGTAATCTGTTGACTAACTCTTTTGCAGCTATACCTTCTGAAGATGACCTTCAAACACATTTTGACAGACAACTTGCACTCCTCTAATTGCCCTAGCAGCCTTAATTGCTTAGGGCTAGAGTTTAGTATGCTTAGTTACATTCAATAATACCCTACCCCATAAATAGTTACACTGACTCTATTTTTTAAACAAAGCACTATTCTGTGTTTGGCTTTAGTTGTTATTTAGGTACAAGAAGTAGGGTTCAAATTATGGGGGGAACTTGGGGCAGGCGGGGGGGCTGAGCCCCCCCTGATAACAGACAAGAGCCACTTGTAAGATTTGCAAATCATAACCTAGGGGGATCTCCAGTTTTATTAGGGCATCATGATGGGCTGCACACCACCCCCAAAGTCACAGTGTAATTCAAACCCTGGTAAAAAGGGCAGAGAGGAGGGAGCCTCCTGACATCCCTTCATGCTTAATACAGAAGTCAGGACTACATAGAGACTTTGTGCTCATGGGACTGTTACCTCTGTGTATCTCTAGAAATGAACATGACTGGTAAACAAATGAGAAGGAGTTAGCATAATGGTCTTGCCCCTCTTTGTATCTGAGGGAGCTAGCAATACTACAGTGCATGAGCAACTGGTGCCACCTTAGTCGGGGGGGGCACATGCCCCCCAGCAACCAGTCAGCAACTGGGAGGGGGTTCCCCCGTGATCAGTCTCACCAACCAGGAGGGGATGGATTCCCCTGCAGCAAAATTCACTGACTGGGAAATGGCCGCAGTGCTACAACCAGCACTTCCATTCCCCGTCTGGTGCTTGCACCGGTGCTCCCGCCTGCCCCCGCCAGCCATCACCTAAGCGGGGAGTGTGGCCTGTCAGGGGGTGCACCAATGCTCTCAGGGGGTGCACATGCACCCCCGTGCACTCTCTACGCATCACCACTGCTACAGTGAACCTCTAGGACAGTTTAGCTTCAAACTACCCTTAACACACTAGTGCCTCATATGGTGCCTTATGAACACCAATAAGCCCCGAGGTATAAGATTGCTATTTGCAAGAAACCATTATTATTTTAGCCCTGATTAAACCAATTTTACATGTCTGGCAGTCTGGCTAGTATCTGTCTAGAAGTATCTGCCTGGCTGTATCCACTGATGTTAACCTTGAAAAAAATGTCGCCACCCCAAACCTTTGTTTGCAATGACCCCTAAGATTGACTTTCCCACTTTAAAAGCTTGGGTTACTACTTACACATGAATGTAAGAATGGTTCTGCTGATTTTGGGTATGTGAGGGGAAGCCCTTACACGAAGCACATCAAAACGTCATCACGCTGCTCCTTCCTGAACGTGAATGAGGGTAAGCACTAACTACCTTCTGAAAAGAACAGGAAGCTTTCAACGCTCTGTGCACTCAAGTCCTTTTCTAAAACAGTGTAAATAAAAAAAAAGTGTAGGTTCTGTGTAGAGACTGGTTTGTTGTACTGAGACATAGCACTTAGCTATGGATTTCCCTTTAGACCTTACTTTTCAACGAAAGAGAAGTAACTTTTGCAACACTTCCACTAATACAGGATCAGACTCCCTGTGCTCTTTGGTGTACTCATTACACTTTACTTGGAATATCTATGGACAAGCTTTATATGGGCAGGTTCAATTCAACTCCCAAAGACTCTTTCTTCCTCATCCAGATTAATTTTAGGATGCCTTGCTTTGTAGCTATGTTTTCAAATCATAACAAAACAAGTTCAATTTTAACAAGAAATGAAAGGAAGCTGTGGAGTCTTTGGATAGGAGAAGTACCTGCCAATTTTAATACTTTATCTTAAAATATGGCAGGTTTTGCAGAGCTCCACAAATTGGCAAATATTTATTGCATTAAATATCCAAAAGAAATACTTACAGAGAAAATACTGCCCCAAGCTGACCTCCTCAGTCAATAATAGTTTCACAAGTTAAGCAAAGTTACCACATTAATTTTTCTATCAAGTAGCTCTGTAGTTTTATACTCCTCATTTTGCAGGTGACCCTGTTGACCTTCAGCCACTGGATATTTCTGTGTTGTTGTGTGGATGTCATTAAAATATAACATTTACCTGCTGAGAACAACATTATACTATTTATGAAACCATATAATTTCAATAACCAGACTCAGCAAGATTTTATTGCTCTCTCTACCTGTAATTGAAGAAGAGCTGACTCATCAGTCCATAATCACGGCTCACCAATGAACTGCTTCACTAAAATTTGCGAAGTGACTTGTTTTCTCATCATTCTGCATAACCTTTTTTTTTGGCAGTAAAAGAGCCCTCTCCCAAAGGTTGTAATTAATTAAAAGCTTAGATTAACACCAGGGAAACATTCATGTGACAAACTCTTCACTGCTTTGCTGATCAGAAAGATCTATATTTTTAATAACGTAAAGATAAATTAAAATTCATGAATATCTTTAAAACATTTATAGGTATTTTAACAGTCAATTTACTTTTTACCTAAGCTGTAATAAAATAATCCGTCCTTCAAGGATAGACACGATTTCCTCTGTACTTCCTTGTTCCCTACTACGGCACATTTGCTTCGTCACAAACTTTCTTCTGAGCAACAGATTGTTCCATCTGAAATCCTTTAACAACTGGCCTCATCATTTAATGATCTGGCATGTTTGTTAAGGAATAAAATAGCCAAGAATTTACAAATTCCTTTGTTGTTTCTCTTCCCATAAAATGGGTTTAAACTACAGCAAAACAGATTTACGCTAAATCTCAGGGAAAGTTCCTAGCTTTAAGAACTGTGGGCCAATGGGCCAATGTGACAATGCAAAAAGCTGCCCAGGGGACTTGAACAGTCTTCTTTGTTGTAGGTTTTCAACCTAGATAGCCATCTGTCTGGGGTGGTTAAGGCTGAATCCTGCATCTGTGTATCTGGACTAGATGACCCTCAAGCCCTTCCAACTTCATGATTCTATGAAATTCCCTGCCATTTCAGGGACACTGGATATTAGTGACATCTCTAAGCCATGCTGTTTGCTGTTTGTAGCATACACAATTTAACTTCCCAAAGACCGAAGTGTTTCAGTCTAACACAAGTTATTGGACTCAGTATATGGATAAGTAGACAAAGTTCAATTCCTTATGATTTACAGAAGATCAGACTTGATAGTTCAGTGGTTCCTCTGGTTTCAAACACTATGAAACAAGGAAACCTGCATAGTGTAGAATAGTAGTTTTTTTACAGGCTAGGAAAAAACAGTATTGAAACAAAGGGAAGATCACGGTGCATAGGTGACTCACCAAATTCAGGATCCACTTTCCAAAAGCGGCTCAACTAGATGCTCCAGAGGAAGGTATCCTTTTCTTCACTAGTGTCTCAGAAGAACTGTGAAAAACTAAACTGTTTGGGGTGGTGTATTTCTTCCTGATTCCAAACCAGTGATCTGTTTATAACCTAACGCATGAGAATTAGCCTTTCTAATTGTTGCCTTAGAATGTCAGTTTAGAATCATTCTCATTCATAAACCTTTTATATAGCATCACCGGTGTGCACATTTGAGATAACAGAAGAGATTATGGGCCAAAGAAAGGGTTGACATAAATGACACCACAATTCATTTTAGTGTTGGATAAGAAGTCAATAAGTCATGTTGAAGAAGGACAAGCAAATAGTAGGAGAGCATAAGAAAATGGGAGAGCAGCAAGGCAGGCACACCTATGATTTGTTTTTCTGGTGGCTGAGTCCCTCTCCACAGAGAAGGGGAGTGCACATGCCAAACCACCCAATGGAATGACATAGGATACATCTACTGCATCAGGCAGTGCTAGAGAGCACTGCTGAGAAAATATGCCCTACCCACTCACTCCTATTCCACATGTAGGTCCTGTTCAAACCCAGCTCCATTCTCTGGAGCATGCTCAAGACTAAGATCCTGAAACCTGAGGCAGCACTGGGCACACCCTGGGCACGCTTTTTCCATATGCAGTGGAGGTAGAGTGAGAACAAGTGGGTGGGACATGTATTCATGACAACACTTTTCACTGAGATGTAAGCTTTCCCTCAGTATGTTCTTGCTCTGCAGCCAACCTACTAGATGGGATAATTGGAGAGGCTGGGTAACAGCCTATAGTTCCACTTCTTCTCTACTCCCCTTTGGATGTTGCATAGCTGGGAAAGCAGAAGAGAGCAAGCCCTGCACACTCCTGAACAAGGGACTGTCATAGTGTCTTATTTTCATATGGCTCCGAGGCATTTCAGTTACAGAAACAAACATAGATCTAACATAACCAGGAATAATGGTCACAAGCTGGCAGAGGGTAGGTTTAGGTTAGATATCAGGAGGCGCTACTTCACGGTCAGGGCGGCTAGGGTCTGGAACCAACTTCCAAGGGAAGTGGTGCTGGCCCCTACCCTGGGGGTGTTTAAGAGGAGGCTAGATGAACACCTTGCTGGGGTCGTTTGACCCCAGTAATCTTTCCTGCCATGGCAGCGGGTCGGACTAGATGATCTGCTCAGGTCCTTTCTGACCCTAGAAACTATGAAACTATAAACCAGTTAGCTTCTTCAGCCAGACTGCAACACAGACTGTTCTTACTTCTAAATGCATGTACGCATCTAGGTTCATACTGGGTTCCTTTCATACCTATTTCTAGTATGAAATTTGTCTCATAAATGCAATTTCAAAATGCAGAGAAGGAACTAGGGGACCCATGTAATCAATCCCTTGTCCCATCCCCAGAGGTAGCAAAATCTGGCTGCAGCTGTCCAGCTCTGACCATGTGAGAGTTTTCAGCTAGTGTTAAATCTGTGGTACATGGCTCCTACACCAGTCTTTCGCTCTTACTAGCATAGGGGAGGTGTGAGCATAGGTGAAGAATGTGTTGTGGCTAGGAAAGGACAGACTGAAGTGGAGTCTTCTATGAAAATTCTCTGGCAGTATGTTCTCTCTTACCAGCTGTTATAAGCTAGAACAGTTGAATTTCACCCACTGAAGGGTCTACAATCATGACTGGCAGAAAACTGCTGAGTTATGGGATCTACCTGGATGCATACATGAAGAGAAACTGGAAAGTGGAGTCAGTGCATTTGGAGAACTCTGCTTTACATCAGAAGTACAAACAGGGCAGCTTGAAAATCAGGAAGCCATTACTGTATCTCTGATGTTCCCCTTAGCTGGAACCTCTGCTTTGAATGTATCTTGACAACACGGAAAATTTCTTTTATGTACTTTTGTGGAGAGTTACCGTTTTTCAGGAAACGTAATTTTTATTTCTGTAGTACAAAACTTGCATCCCAGTATTCAGCTGTAGTAGGGAAATTGTATCAAATGAAAATTCTCATATCAATTTATAAAGCACTGGAAGATAAAGGAAAAAAGGCTGAGTTTATATATGTATGTATACACATATTATACAAATAGATCACATGTATATACACACGCACACACACAAATGTACATAGATTAGAACATCAGCTAGAAAAAATGGTGATATCACTACTGACTTCAGCAAAACAAGCACCATTTGAGGATCCACCGCATATATAAAAATGTTGGGAAAGCCAGTTTATTAGTCATCTCAGGTAAACTGAAACAATGTTCCAAAATGAAAGACAACACCCTTTATTTGACTTCTTCAAGATATTTTTTTAGGCATTATTGTTAATTACATTAAAAAGGAGATGAGTAATAAAGATATTGGAGCAGAGTTTATTATGAGAAAAAGTACACTTTAGGAAGAGTCCTCTCCCACCGCTTAGCTCAACACTTTGTGTACACATACTTCCAATCAGATTTTTTTATGACTGTTTGCCTAAGGAAAAAGTCCCTGTTAAAAGAATGCAAGCAGGAGTGCACTGACTCCACTTTCCAGTTTTCTCTACATGTATGCATCCAGGTAGATCCCATAACTCAGCAGTTTTCTGCCAGTCATGATTGTAGACCCTTCAGTGGGTGAAATTCAATACTTCCCTTACAAATAAAGCAAGCTGTCTGACAAACTGTATTACCCGTACCTTTTGTGGGCCATTCAGTTACTTTATTTTACTGAGGGAACCAGGGGAAGTTTATAATAGGATCAGTTTTGTTTGCAATTTGTTTCTAATAGATGCCAATAAGCCAGTTAACTAGGCTCTAGTTAATGGAAATTTTATTGTTTTTCCCCCTGCAGTGCACATGACCTTTTCTTACAAGAGTTTGTGATTCTTGAAAACATGTATCTGCTGCCTTGCCTCAGGCTGTCCTATAGCAGGGATATGACCACAGGCTCTTCTGAACTTGCTCACCACCCCTCTGCTTTTGAATAGACCAAAATACTTTGATCATCCTGTCAGTGGCAAATTTACAGCAACATTCTGGCTTTTGTTCCATGTGTATTTCTCCAAATATAATATCTCCCTCAAGAAATCAATGATAAGCTGTTAAACTAAAGAGCATGGTAACATCCACAGAGCAGTAAATTAATGGTCTTTTGTGGATAGATGGTTACAGATTTCATCATAAAAAATGGATAAAAGATTACATATCACACAGAGCGAAACTTTTAATAACTCAACATGACTTTTCTTAATGGGTTTTATTCATTTTAATCATTATAGTGTCAATGATGATTATAGCCTTATTAGATTCTAGTGATTGAGGAGCCTGTTTATGAGATATTGAAAATCTTAGCCTGCTAAGAAGTGCAGTTGCAGTGTGTGTAGGTTTGATGTGTAACTTCATCTGTGGGAGTAAGGCTTGTCAGAGGAGTTTCAATTAATACTTTTACTAAATTGCTCCTGTCTTTAGTGACCTAGGTCACAGATGACTTAAGGATTCCACAACATCAGCTTCTCAAAACAGTACACTAGCAGCAGAGTAAATCAAAAAGAGCAGTGGAGGGTTTTTTTTGTTTTTTGTTTTAAAAGAACAAAGTACATGGTGCAAAAATGTGCTGGTCTCCTTTTCCTATACTGCCCTCTCATTCACTGCTAAACCTTCCTTCTGAAAAACAGAGATTGTCAGTGTGAAGGTAGAATTCAGTATATACACACATTCACCTTAAATTCAGTTTTTTATATCCTTTGACATGCCCTGGGATGTGAACAGAACAGATGCATAATTTCAAGAGTAATTAATAGTGTGTGATCACTGTTGTATTCTGGGAAGGAAAATTACATTCTGCAGAAGAGGCCTTACATTGGTTTTCTAACATAAATTCCTTTTCATCTGAATGGGAATTTATTACACTATCCGCTTGGTTTTGTATTGATCCTTCATGAGAGAACAATTCTCTTTTTAAAGACTTTGGTACAATCTAAATGCTGAACTTTTTTTTCAAATGTTTGATCATAATTATAGAAACAAAATATGTTTTGTACTCACATACATGTCTAATAATGTCAGGTTAGTTAACATCCTGGTGTTTACAAAAGAACTTCAGACGGTTTACAGCTCTGATTCATATAAGAACCGAGAAACTTTTAAGTATGCTTATGTCTTTGAATTATTTAATCTGTTGGGACTTGAAAAATTGTTGAGGTTTTTGGAAGAGCGCTTTTTTCCCTCACATTTACTAAACATTTGTGTCCAGGAAGGCTGGAAATGTTGCTGATTGATTCATGTCTTCATCACAGCCTCTTTGCTCTGACTGTACAAAAGGGTTGAATAGCAGTCACCTTGCCCTCTCTTGCCCCTCAGAATCCCCTAGCATAGATGAAAGCCTGTCACACTGGCTAGGGATAGACATTCAAAAAGCCTGAGCCTAAATTGATTCAATCTTTGCAGTTTAGTCTAACCTGGATAAGCTAAACTGGTTTGTAACCACACAGACACCTCATCTAAACTAAAAAAAATGCAGGCACATGCCTGCAGTGGGCCAGGCTAGAAGCTGGGTGCTAAAGCAGCCCTCTGTTCCCTTCAACAGTGCTGAACTGAAGGGGGCGTGGCCAGGCCTTGGCAGGACACTGTGATTAGGGAGGTGTTCCTGCCTTTGGATAACAGAGCATTGGGTTACCCAGCAGGGAGTTACACAAGGTGTTGTCAGCATGCATCAATCAGCCCATCAGACAAAACAAAATACCCTCTCATTAGTTCAACTGGTTTGACTCAGATCAGTTAAGTCTGATACTACATTCAACCAGGTTTATCTCAAACTGGTTTCAGCCTTTTCCAAACTGATTTATGTGCACCAAATGTCTGTTCTGTTATAGGTTTAAACCAGTTTCTGATCACTTAAACCGGTTCATGTGTAATGTCTGTCCCTAGGCACTATGTTCAGCATTTGCTCCGCCACTACACAATGTAAGAAGGGCTTTGTCTAGGTAGTGAACTAATCCCAGCAGTTCCATAACTGAGATGAACAGAAGCCGTCCCATCTTAGTCCATGCATGGAGCAGTGCACTGGTGCAGGGATGCATTAAGGGCTATTGAGAACAACTGTATCTGGTAATGGAATTGCATCTGTGGCAGGTGCAGGAAGTCAGGGGGAGGGGCACAGTAGAATTTCTTATACAGATATGGGAGACCAGGCTTGCAAAAAAGACAATTGGATAAGCTGTTTCACTTGAAAGCAGCTTGTTCCCAAAATGAGCACTACACTCTAAATCAAATCTTCACTCTCCCTTACACAGAAGCAAGCAGGATGTCAGTCCATTTCAATGGATACAGGAACTTCAAATAAGCCCAGCTGATCAAACTTAGGATAACCAAACTGGTATAGAAGGGAGTCTGGCATTGTTATAGAGTGATGCCATGCATGAAGCATAACACAGCTACTGAACTGCTTGCTCTGTCAGGAAAAGTCAAGATTGCAGACCTCTATAGTACCTTGTGTAAATTCCCTCTGTGCACAAGTCTGCAATACAAACAAAAGAATTATAGTGGAACAAAAGTGAATGTCTGGATCTGCAAAAACTTGTGCAGATTCCCACTTCACACTGCTCCTGCCCATTCCGGGAAAAGCAGTACCTGAAAATAATACAGAAGCGTGGAGGAATCCTGAACTGATGTAAAGCAAAGCAGAATCAATACTGGACCAGAGTAATAAGGTTAATGTCTTGGTTTGCATTTTAGTTAATCTTGAAAGTTTGGCATCTCCAAAAGTCAAGTCAAAGAGCACAGACGCCAAGCAGGGAGCAATGTATAGCTAGCCAATAGGAAACACTAAGCAGAAGCATGTTTCTGAACACCTGTCTCTCTCCAGATATTAGGCACCTACTCCAGGCTGGCCATTAAATGCCTCTGCCCATTCAGGATTCAGAGTCTCTTTTGGAGCGTAAACATATAACAAAGTTGGGGTGGCACTAGGCACCCTCTCATGGGGGGCATCAAATCAAATGAAAGTAATTATGTAGCAGGACATTGGGGGGGGGGGGCGTGCTCTGCACATGACCTGCACCAGGCATCAAAATGCCTGGCTATGGCTCTAGCGCCACCACTGCTATCCATATCATACATACTACCATATTTTCTTGCATATCACACACTCCTAAATAAGATATGCCCTTTGTTTTGGGAAGGCAAAATGAAGAAAAAAAGATTTTTCCAGAGTCATGGCCAGATGCTGACTGTGAGGAACATGACCAAATCTACTGTTTAGCATTACTCACCCCCAAAAGCAAGGGTTTAAACCCTCTCACAGCTGAATTGGCAGCAGCTTTAGCTGTCATAGCATGTGATGAAGTAAGATGTACCTTATCAAAGCTCATGCATCTCTGATGTTGTGGAATCCTTATAGAACTGGGATTCTTTGCCCTGCCTTTTGCCTAACAGGGAATAGTAACAGGCAACTTGCCATTTGTCAACAGATAGGACACAAATGGATGCCAAAGGAAACAGACATGAAAAGAGTCTTTCAAAAATGTTTATACCAAATAATCATGGAGTTACTATCATATACAGTAGCTCCAATTATGTTTTATTGTTGATCCATTCTTATTTTGTATGCATAGCAGACAAAATGCTCTCGCTACCTATCACCCACTTTATTCTTACGGATAGAGAATGATGCTGGAAGAAAAAAGCCAATTGAGAGTCCTCCACTAATGCCTTTTTTCTGTGCTCCAGATTCTGTGAGCTGCTTCAGGTGGGCAATAGAATTCTCTGACTATACTGCTGTGCCAGACAAAACACTCTATAGCTTCAAACTATAATGATTACTGCAGCATGTGAAGCTGATGTTCACAGTCATTACTCACCTTTTTAAATATATCTAAAAACTAAATGAAGAGTGGAAGGGACAGAGCATGCTTATTTTAGTCTCTCTCTATAGATATTTTTTAAATTAATCCAACTATCTCCTAATAAACTCTAGGGCAGACTCACCAGCCAAGACCATTCAAATTAAAGCCCACATGCTCAAGTTTATGTCCACGTCCCTTTCCTCAGGGCAGATGTATTAGTCAACCAAGAGGATCTCAAGTTTCAAAATCATGCCAAACACTTAAAAGCTTTTCCTGTTTTTTAAAAGCTGGGAAGGGGGAGGGCACATCCTTCCTTCCCCTTCCTGGCCACTGGAGAGTCCCTCTTGCATCCTTTCCTGACATAGGGTCTCTCCTATATGCCCCTGGACAACAGGTAGCCTTGCTGTGATTTCATGTCATGCACATGCCTGTGAGCACACACATGCCTTTGAAGGACCCAGAGGCCATAACAATTACATACTGGTGTATATGCATGTGACCCAAGACCCAGAGCTGTTACACAGCTTAATCTTAGTTCCTTTTATTCTATGGCCTAAACAGATAACTTGCTCCTAGAATATAGTACAAGACTGTTTAGAGCTCTACTGCCCCCGGAATCAAGGGGGAAAGTAATTTACTGCTCCTCTTTGCTCATAGCAGGAAGTAGAAGCAAAACGCCACTCATTCGCTTGCAGGAGAAGCCTTCTCTGCCTGTTAGGCACAGATTGGTGATGCAGGGGGGCCACCCAGGGACTATTATGCTCCTTTATTGCCTTGTGTGGATGCCTAGGCAAGTGAAGACCTGGCTATAAAACACATACAAGTAGAAAGCATTAAGGAAGAAACTCAGAAGCTATCTCTGCTTTATCTTTACCAGGAGGACCTATAGAATTTAATAACAATTAATAACTTTTAAAAGTATATTCTGAATGACCCAGTGGAATTTCATAGGGAATTGTAACCTTGCTATAACTCTAAAAAAGGTTGAAGAAAACTATACTGTTTTTAGACTAATTTTTCAAAAGCTCTATGGATTTTTTGGTCTCTAGTCAGTTTTACAGCACTCTCCAAACTGGTAAAAAAAACCCCCACCTAACAATAAAAAATTTGGTCGGCCAAAATAAGGAGTCAGACCATATATTTCTGAATCACGTGTGTGTGAGGAAAATAGGATTTGGGCAAATACACTAAAACCCGTGTAATTACATTCTAATTACTGTATAGGGAACTTAGTAGCATGTTCTATAAAATAGTTTCCCTTTCGGATGAAGTATTAAGGGACCTGTAATGTAAGCAAATAAACGGTGATTGTGCCGCACTGCCTGATCAAAGCCATTAAATTAATGTAGAATATATTGGTAGTAAATTGTATGATAAAAGAAAATGGTTTAATGTGTCTATAGAGAGTCAGCCAAAAATATCTACTCCAAATATTTGGCTATTTTTATTAAGGTCAAACAGCCTATTCCATTTTCCAGAATTTGCTGATAGGTTCACGGTTTCATCCTTTTCCTTTTTACTATGGCAATAACTAATCGTTTCTGTTCTATACCTTTGTCATATGTAATTGCCATTTTATTGTTCCCAGTGGGCAGTTTTACTAAGACTTTTAAAAAGCTGAATTTAAAAAGCCTAATGCTGATTAAAAGAAGGAATTCAGGGTTGCAAAGCCTATGACAGCCTTGTGCCATTTCCTGTGGTTGTATTTTAAGGTAATTAAGAGCAGATCTCACCGTAGTGCATCTTTAGTCAAGTACCTCTGCAAGTATATTAAAACTCAGGCCTATATGCTAAATATTCACACTAGTTTGTGAGGTGGGGAGGCTTTTTCCTGACTTTTTCAAAATCCTCCTTAACTTTGTAACAAGTTTCAATAAAATCCTACTTGCTACCTGTCACCAGAATTATTTTTAACTGCTTCCCACTTAAAAGTCAGATGTATGGAGTGGGGCACGTCATGCAGCCACGGCTTGATTCTACATCCCTTTACTTATATGACCAAAGCTAATTGGACTACTCATGTGAATACAGATGATTCACACGGGTAAGGGATTTCTGAATTGGATTCCATATCCATAGTTTCTATTGCTTTATTGAGCTTGAAAAGATTAGCTTCAAAATACTACAGGGGACCTTCATATCTCTTAAGTAAATGCAAATAAAAGAGAAATTTTTATCTGTTTAAAGATGTTCCTAAATGTGGCCTGATTTTTTCCAGAGGTGTTAAGCACATATAGTTCTCTTAGAAGGCAGTCAGATCTGTTGAAAATTTGAAAATTAAGTTAATGGTTCATAAAAATATAGCCTCGAATGCTGCAGCTGCAGAATTCTCTATTTGTGAAAAAATATAATGTCAGTTTGCTATTTTATATAGATATTGATAGTAAACTATTAGACCCAAACCTGTAATGTCTTTGAGTGTGGAACTCCCTTTGAAGTCAATGAGCTCTATATATCTGGAATACTTGCAGGATTCAGTTTGTTCATTTGTTGAAGAACTTGTTTTTGTTCTAAGGTTTCTTACCTGTCTAATCTGAATTTAGAAAAACAAAAACAGCATTTAAAAGTTATAGATATACACTGTTTTCTATCTGAAACAAAAATGATAAAAATATATTAGATGAGAACTATTTTAGGCTATAATAGTTATGGTATTTTTTTACAGTTTTATGATGCATTTTTCTAATGTAATGTAAGAATAATTTAAATCAGGCTCATATTAACTAAGGAAGGTTAAACTCTCACAAGTGGACTCACAAAGAAGCATTAGTCATTAGCAAACAAGGGTTTATAGAAAAACCATAAAGGATGGTGTCAGTCAAAGCACCTAAAGTGCGAGTGTGTGTAATTTATCTTGTATACTCAACACATTGAAGGGAGTCTAAGAGAGGAGAAAAATACAGTTGCTTGTTATAAAGTTTGCACTAGCTGAAAGGACTTGCCAGCAATATGAAATCTCAGCACATCTATATCATATGCATTCTTGCAGAATCTGCATGGCGGATTATTAATAAAAACTTACAGAACAAAACACAGCCAAAATAGGATATAAGAGTTATCTGGCATGGACATTGCTAGATTCATATTACACTAACCACTGTACAAACAACTGCCAGGTTTCAGATTACAACATCTATACTGTACCACCAGTGAGACCTGAGTAATGCAGAAGGAATGGAGCATATCATTCATTTCTGTTGCATAGATCCCTTTCAAACAGAATAACTAAGAAAGCCAGTCACTGATGGCTGTTTGGCACTGCAGTGAACTGTTTTCCTGAGCAGTGATATTTCCACAACAATTATAGGTATCAAGTACCATACAAATTACCTGGAAGAAAGCATTTGGTTTGACACAGCATGATGGTTCCACATTTGGCACGCTCCTTCCTAATTTATGATTAACAAAGATTAGATTGTTTTCACTTTTTGTGAGACCTACTTATAGTTGACAGGGTGTTTTACCCTACATCCACAAGGTATCGGTGGCATGATTTTAATTTTAAAATATAGCCACGCCTCTACGTCATTTCAAGTGAATTAAAAAAGAGCTGACTATAAAAATACATGGAATAAGCAAAATGCAGTAACAATGCCTTGCATTTATACAGCACAGAAACTCAGAAGAACCAGAACCAGTAAGCCCTTCTATAGTGTACCTACCACTCAAATACAGCCCCTTTTAAGTGGCTGCCTGCTTTAAAACACTACAAAGTAGCATAAAACAGAAAGTTAAGAATAAGTATATACTTGAAATCACAGAAGAAATCAGTGACTCACTCTTGTTCCTCATTCAGTTCAATGGGAATTTTATGACTGCATTCGATGGGAGTAGGATCAAGCCCAGAAACTAGTTGTCTGGGCTGGGATTTGGCAGGGATATCAGGGTGAGAATGCATTTGTAAATTCATGAGCTAGATTACTGTGTGACATAGGGCAGTGGCTACAACAAATATATTATCTGGGGTGTGTGTTAGGTTACCAATAAACAACCTTGATTTGGGATCTGATTTTTAAAAATGCTCTGTTTGCATAGTTCTACTCCCATTAATCCTAGGGCATAAAAATCTCTACATTTTTCTTTAAAGAAATAAGGCATGCATGTAGAAGATGTGGAAAAGATTCCCTTCCCTCCATTTTACCCCACCAAAAGAAGATGGCTGACAAGGCTGATCTGGGATTGACAGACTCTGCTGCAAGTTGGGCATGTTTTCTATGCAGGATGAGTGGCTCTGGATTCTTGATTCAGTCCACAACACAGCATTTCTGCCATTACTGCTTTTCCGTCTCCTCTTGTTGTCATAAGGTTTCAAAGTACTGAGATCCTTGCAGCAGACTTTTCCTCCATTTGGGTTGGTCCTCGGTGATAGTCTCCCACAAGTTGATGTTGATGTTACTTCACAGATCTCTGCAACTTCACTGAGAGGTGTCATTAGTTGCCTTGATAAGCCTTTAGTAGGGGGTGCTTTCAGTTTCTAACAAACAATTCTTCCTTGTTGAATGATCTCTGCAATTGCTGCTCATTAAAGGATAATTGGAGATTAAACAGCCAGGGGAGAGAACCCATAGTTGTCTGCTTGTACCCCATACTTGACTTACTTTCCCAAGGGGCTTCCTTTTTAACCTCTTCTCTTATTCCATATGGGTTACAACCCTGATAGAGCAGCTATGACGAGCTGTGTCCTGGGCTGCATTGCTGCTTTTGTCATTTCACCTTCCCTGGTTCTCTGTCCTTGCGTGCCCTGTTGTGCTTTGCCAAACTATGCTCTCAGCTTCTGGACACTCATTTTCTACTAGTTTCTTTGCTTTCTTCCAGAAGTTTCTCATGCACATTATGCCTGTACTACGCCTGCAGTCTTTTTCCCTTACTTCAACGGCACAAAGCAAACTTAACCCTAAGGCCAATAATTAGTTATTTAATTTGTTGCGTTTCAACAGTGTGCTCCAGATAAACCCTAGAGAATCAGAGCCCAAATATCTGGTGATCAGCTCTGATTGCAATTGCAATGTTCAGTTTGCAACCAGCCAGTCCCATTCCTTCACTTTCCTCAGCTCCACCGAAAGACTTGTCAGTACTCTCCACTCAGCCCTTCTCATCCACTCTTGATTCTTTCCATCCTTCTTGTAAAGGCTACCCCACAGTCATCAATTCTAGATCACTACATTCAATTCCTCTGTTCCTGTGCCACTTAATTCCCCTGGAGAAAATCCCTTGGTCACACAGACTTCCTCCATCAAACATTTGTTCTCTTCTGTTTCATTCTGACCATTTTTCTTGGTCAAACAGATTGATTATCCATCCTCAGTGGCTTACCATCCTTCTTACTTATTTGAAGTCTTGGATGGTTTCTATAAACAATACCTTGCTCCAACAGCTACCTCTTTCTTCATGCACAACCTTACAGACATTTTCAAAAAGACCAACAATATTGGTGCTAATCTGTTTCTTCTCCTATTTCTTTCCTTTGCCCTTCCTTTCCTAACACATATTTCCTTCCCTCCGTTTAATTGCCAATGAGATCTTTTTGTACACTGTCCACTCCTAATCACACCTTCTGTCCCAATGACCCTTCCTTTTCTGTGTCCCTAGACTCCTTACTCCCTTCCTACCTTCATCCTTGCCTTCTTCATGAATTTCTCCATCATTCTAGTCTTTGACTCGATTTTCTCTTCAACCTGAGGCACCGATGCTCTTGTTCCCCTCACTTCTAAGCATATCCTCTCAGTTCTCTTCCTCCAGTCCATTACTAGATCCTACCCAACCTAACTTTTGCCAATTGCCTTGTTGTATCAGGACAGGGACAATAGCCAAATGCCAACTATATCTGCATGTTGCACCCTTCTCCCCTACTTTCTAGTTCTCTGTTCTGTCTGTTCGGAGGACAAGCCCTTTGGAGAAAAGCTGATGCCACACCTAGTATTTAGACAAAAAACAAATAACATCAATACGAACAACTAACATCGATGTATTACAGTATTTAGTAATTTCCCCTAGAGAAATTCAAATCCAAACAGACGCTTGCTGATATTAGGAATACCATTTGTCTTTCTATTAACGTTCCAGGTGGTTGCTACATTTGGGCCAAAACCTGCTTTTGCTTGAACCAATGCAAGTGAGGAAAGAGTTTGCCTTAATGGTTTTATACTTATATTACAGGCACTGGTTTTTCCTTAGAAATTAATTTTCATGACTGTACTCTTGTTTTCCCATGACTGATTAGTTTATCAGTTATGAGTTATTACTTTTTGCTGATAATTTAGCTACCTTTTTCTGTAAATATTTCTCAAAGTTTAACAACAATAAGGTATGTGAACTATAAAAAAATTAATCATACCCAAATTTAACACAATGTACTTTCAAAAATTACACGATGTATTAATTTATATTCTTTATTATTCATTTTCCTTAGAAAGCATCAGTAAGCACGTAAATTACTAATCAGGTTTATCATGTAAAAGTTCCAGTTATCCTGATTTAAGTTTAAAATAATTCTTTTCACAGTTGCCCCCTCTTCCTAGAGGAGAACTCAGCTAGTGGAGAAACAAATTCAGTATAAATGGGTTCTGTTGGATCTCCAAGCCTTCCTTTTAGATTAGGCCAGGATTTTAACTCAGAAAATGACATATCTGAGCAGTGATCAGTTGTGCTATCCAGGCAAGTCTATTTAAAAGCACTTTCCATTTTAAATATGGCAATAAAATACCAGACTAGCAAACCTTCTTGATAAGGGTAAAAGCCATACATCCAAATCCAATCTAAATTTGACATTGCCTAGAACAAGAATTCACATTGATAAGCCAGGGCTCATTTACAGGGCCATAAATGGGTGGGTAGCTATAATTTGGGTATTAAACTTGTAAAATATATTGATGGCATGCAAGGGCTAAATAAATAATTTACTACAAGAAAATTGGAAATCTTTACACAGTACTTAATTGACCAGCCACTCTTCCATGTTCTTGATGGCTTCCTATTTTGCATTTTCTTATTTTTCATGTGCTGAAATTTTCCCCGTGTGTATTTTATTTCTAACTGCAGTGAATAATCGTAAGTTACTTTATTTCTGAAAACATATTCCATTTCCATCTTTGTTTCATCGGCCAATTGCATTCCTTCTGACATTTTCATTTGTTTGTTTAAAAGCATGAATGAATAAAATGCACTTTTCTTTGCTGTCTGGTATCCTTCTGGGAGCAGAGGTGAAGGGGAGAAAGAATGGTTAGATACTGACAAATACAATCAAATAGCTTTACTGGGCAAAGCGTGAGTAGTGGTTTATGAATGTGACTCTCACTTTTGTGTAGCCTCAAGTAATCACTGCCTCCCTTAATGTGAACTTAATATGAGACCTCTTCTCACTGACATCTTGTTTCAGAGTGCCAAACATGCAATCCGGCCCCCTCCCAGGCCCCAGAATTCACCCACCTGATCCTAGAGAAAAAGATTAATTCTTAATCTTTCACCTTGTCCCCCACACACATCTACTCCCAAGCAGTAGATCAAATTACTATTGAGAGGGAAGAGCAAGCACAACAATTGATAGCTCTGTAGCCAGAAGCAGGAAGAAGTGGGAAGTATAATACTCAAGGCCATATTTCATTCTGTACCTGTAGCCATCTTAAACCATCCCAGCTTTTTACATGGGTATCATCAGCACTCCCCCATCTTTTTTGTTCTTGCCATCTCTGCCATAAGTAGAGGGAAGGAGTGGGGAAATATTCCCTTCCCTTAACTGCTATCAGTTCTTTGGGCATACATAACAAAGTGTACCTGCTCATTGTCCCTTTGATACCATTGTGTGGGGAGTGGAATGGTTCATCTCCCAAAGCTACATAATTTTCTTCTGCTGGGTTGGTGGGAGAACACCTTTTTCCCTACATTTGTTTTAAAGAAATGTTGCAAGCCCTCAAGGCAATAGCTGTTGTAGCATCTTAGAGCTCTACCCCGGTAGAAGGTTTAGGTAAATGCCTGCAATCAAGGAAGAGGAGGAAGGAAAAAAAAGAGAGGATCAGTGAGAGTCCCTAAAAAGTTAATCATCAACAACAGCAATATTATTAGTAGTAGTAGTGATGCAGTCAAAAAGACAAGGACAGCTATTCATTTCCCTGGACCCTTACTTTTATAGAAAGGTAAAAACATATATATATCTGTGTCCAGACACCCGTTAAAGACTTTTTTGGACAGAACAGCTGACTTCAGGGTCTTTCTGGCTTGGGTTTTAGTTCATTCACATTTCTAGTAGTTCTGAGAGAAGCTGGGCAGGAAAGGGATTTTCTATTCCACAATAATTTATGAGAACATGTTTCCATCCCAAATTAGGAGTAGAAGTTAAAATCTCAAAAATATTCAGGAACTGATAACCCTTTGTTTGATCTTCTGAATAAAAATATTTCATATTTTTTTTTTCTTTTTTAGTATCTATTAAATAGTATTTTAAACTTTTTAAATATCAAAACAGGAAATTTTGACATATCAGAAACTTTTCAAAATTTTCTAAATCAGAAGATTAGGTGAAACCAACCCTTTCCTAGAAATCACTTGGGTTTAAACAAATCATTATTTTCCAGCTAGAAAAAAGGTTGAATCAGAAAATCCCATCTAGCCCTAGTCATAGCAACCCAACCTGTAAGGCTAAGTACTATGGGACCCAACTGAAAGAGGTGGCACTCCTACTGATCTCGGCCTTGTCTATACTAGAAAGGGTTTATCAGTGGTACACATACCCTAGTGGAAACCCTCCTAGTGGAGACCTCCTAGTGGAGGCTATATCAGAGAGAAAGAGTTCCTTTGTTGGTATAGCTTACACCAGCGCCTGAACAGCTGTAAGTGATACTGGCAAAAGGTCTTTGCCAATGTTACTGCATTTACGTTAGTGCTTTTTGCTGGGAAGGTCACACCCCTTATCAACATAATTATACCAATGAAAGTTTCTAGCAGAGACCTAAGTCGAGATAAGCATTGTGAAAGCAATGAACAAATCAGAATGGTTTACAGACAATTCAAATTAACCAGAGTTGCTATGTTCCAGCTGCTCTGGGCTGCAGCCACCACCCTCCCTGTTGTTACAAGAGCTCTGAGGCTCCCAGCTAATTCTTTTTTCCACCTGCCCTCCTCCATAAATTTCTTTTACAAAGACTGATAGTATTTTTTCTACAATTATTCCACTGTTTTCCCTGGCATGTAACCCTTTCTTCCCAGCTGAGTGCATGACCTTATTTCATCAGACTGACAAAACTTTCACTATCTGCTACACAAGACTTTATCACTTCACGTTCCACTCCTGCAGATCCAGAAATGTCTATACAGAAAAATATTCTTCCAGGAAAAAGTCCTTATCCAAGTTTCTTGGCAGATGGATAGGACAGAATATTGGCTGGGAGCTTTATATGGGAGCAGTAAAACCCAAATTCAAATCCTCAGATGTGTGAGGGGGAATGGATTAATCTGGTGTACAGTATATGCTGAGGAGCCAGAAGAAGGCATCACTAGGTTGGTTTACTTTTTTGCAATGAGATTGTGACCTGCCTCAGGGAAATAAGAAGCCCTGCTACAACCCTAAATTGGCCACCCAGGTCTTGGAACCAGGTGCACAATGGTAAGCAAAACCAAACACCTGCTTATTTCCTCTCTGGGGTGAAGGTAGAAGAGAATGGGAAATAGACAGACCCCTCACTACCCAGTTCAGCTGAGGCACTGTCTTGGGAGGAGGTGGAGGAAATCCATATTTTTACTTCACTCTAGTTCAGAAGTAAATTATTGCCCCCCTGGGTAAGGGAGGGAAGATGTCATTTTATTACAATGCTATGTAGACTTCCTTTCGTGATGGTGAAGTTTATACAATACCCTTTAATGAGGATTGTGCCCATGTCCCTCTAAATTTATTTAAGTTCACAGTTGAATTTGGCCTTCTGTCTCCAAAACTCCTTTAAAAAAAGTACCATATTTTTGATACGAGGTGTCTTTCACAAAATGAATTAGATGTTGACTCTGAGCTGAATTCTTTTTGTATATTTGGCATAATAAAAGAACCTTTGCTAGTATTCATTTGAAAATATACAGTGAAAAAGTTAAATTGCATGGGAGGAAATACCATAAGGACCCTGACATGGGCTTTTCCACAAGTTGTTGCATTCAGATACAGGTTCTGAACAAGAAGAGACCCTTCAAATACCTCAAATATCCAATATCCTCCTAATATCCAGGACCTACCAACTACTTCCTATAAGTCAAAGCTGTCTGACATAGTTGCTGTGAATAACCACAAAATCTAGCTTGTTACTGAGTCCCATAACTTGGGTGTCATCTTTGTCTCAAACCTCCATAGATCCCCTGACATCCAGGCTATGTTGAAGTCTTGAAAATCTTTCTACATGAATTATCTATGATATGGCCTTTCCTGTCTATTAACATAGCCTTAATTTTTGTTCAGGCAACATCATCTTCTTTGACCTTAACAATTAAATCTTGTCCCACTTGCATCTATCCAAAACACTGTTGCTAAGCCATTTTCCTACCTCAGTGCTTTTAATTCATCACCCTTTTGTATGCATCTAAGGCTCCCTTTCTTCTATTGTACCAAACCTAAGATGCACGTCTTTTCTTTTGAATGCCTTCCTAGTCTATTGGCAGGCAAAGTTCTTTGGATAAATGTGATACCTTTTATTAGAACAACTAAATAGTTGAAAAAATGTTCTTTGCAAGCTTTTGGGCACAAGTACCCTTCTTCAGGCACAGGGAGAGTCTGCTGGTGTTTTGTGAGTCAAAATGCAGGTCTGTGAAAATACAACTGCGTGGCAGTGAGAATCTTTCTTCCCAGTGTGTATGACGGAAGGTCACCTCTCACCCCTGATCCACCTGTGATGCCAGACTCCATTACCCATGTGTTAGATTTTCAGTGTACTTTCATGCAAGTTGCACCCACAAAATTATTACACATCTTCAAGTCCTCCAAACTCTCCACTGATTTATGTACACAAAAGTTAACAAAAGTTGGAATGCCAGTGGGCTGAGACCACTACCTATCAATATTATCTCATCATTTCCTTGTGCTTCCCTATCAGCTCATCTCCTGCCTCTTGGTTTGTATCTATATTTTAACCTGTCTGTGGCAAAGACCATCTTTATATTCCATGTTTGTATCCTGCCTAACACAACACAGTCCTGGAACATGACTGCAGCTCCTTGGCATTATGGCAATACAAATAATAAATGACAATAACAACATCCTGAAAGGCCAGGGCTACTGCACAATGTTCTATATTAAGTCTGAGATCCTGCGACTGCTTCTCCATCCAGGATGCCTAGGCTTCTTCCAGGATGCTCTGATGAAAGCAGGAAATCTGTGCATAGTGGTCATCTTCGCTGTACTGATCCATGGGCAGCAGGTATAGGAGAACTCCCCCTCGCCAATGTAATTAGCCACTGTTACTACTCTCCAATGTAGTTAGCAAACTTATTACTTCATGATGCAATTATTATATTTGTCACTCAGTATACTTTCTCATATGTACACTGAATATACAGGGGAGATCCATCTTATTTACTAAATACACAGGTGCATTGCAGTGTTTGACCTTCGGCTGTTTGTGAGAGAGAGAGCTGTGTAGCGAGCTCTGCACAAAATAAAGTTTAGCCATTCTGGTACTGGTACTGCAACAATGATACCAGTACCATAGCAAAGATATTTAAGTGCCTCTTCCAAAACTATTTATGAAGTGTGCACATAAGATGCACTGATCCACCCTTCTCTTCCTTCCAAGGAACAATTTTATATTTTACTCCAAGCAGCAGAGGTCAAATTTCCTTTGTCGGTTTTGAGGGAGGAAAATGCAGGTGAAGGCAATAGTGAATGATAAACCCAGATTTAAAAAAAAAGGAGGGTTTTTGATACTTCCTTTCATTCAGAGGTTTTGAAGTACTACTAATTCTGACAACACTATTGTGCAGTAAGTAAGTGTGATGTCCATTTACAGATGGGTTTAATGACTCACAGAAAAGAATAAGAAGGTGCTTACCCATGGCCACATGGACTCATTTGCAGGAGTAGGACTAGAATTTAAAAAAAGTCTTGATAACTTAATCCCCTTGAAGAGACACTTGATTGTATTTACTTTCAGATGCATTAACAGGACAAAAAGGGGTTTAACCCAAGAGCCCAAACTCAGCATTGGTGCTGTAACTACTGCACTTAGGAAAGGACAGGTTGGTGTGAATCACATTTCAGCCCGTGTTCCACTGGCAAAAAAGCTAGCCAGATAGTGGATCATATTTTAATCATCATTAACAGTAAGCTTTGAAAATGCTGTTCCTTTCCTACTGTGCTTTCTAAAAGATACACAGTGCAAGTGTGCTCTGAACACAACAGAACTAATTGAACAATTGCGGCAAAGGAGGTCAAAACCCAACAAACAGTATAGCATCTAAAATGACTCTAGAGAATTTTAACAGATGGACACTTGTAAATCTAACAGGATTTCCTACTGGTGAGAATGCCTTAGGTAAAATGCAGAATGTCTCATTAAATTGTCAACCCGCTAAGAGTTGTTGCTCATGTGAAAACAACAACTATGTAGCTCTACTGTAAATATATACATCCATATATTAAGATGGATTGGGGATGCAAAATACAGATCTGAATGCAGATTTAGAATACTTTCAAAGGTGAATGAGGTTGAGATGTGATGTGTTGATTCAGGACCAATAGGGGTGGAGGGGTAGGGAGAGAGAGATGAAAACAAAGATCCTGATCTTTTAGAAACTATTCCCCTCCTTCCTATTGTACAAGAGTGTTTGGTGGCAGCCTTTTACATAATTCCACACAGATTAGGAAAATATTCTGGGTTTAGTTTCAAAAAAGGCCTTTTTATTATTACTTTTTTGAGAAGTGCTTACACTTACACTTACGCTTACGCTTACACTAACAGCCTCATAGATGCTGTTGCATCAGTGATTTGAATGTAAACCAAGGAAAGACATTTTATTTTAACAGTAATTTGGGTAAGAGCAATTCTCTTTTAACTCCCTGAACTATAGCAAATGCCTCTTTACCTCAATCTCCTCACCTTTGCTTTTGAGACCGATAAGCCTTCTGTTCAAAGGCACATTCCTATTCGACCGACTTCCTTGGTACAAAATAGCCTCTGCTGGTTTTATTGGCATTTCTCACAGCATCTGAGTTCAAAGAAAATGATTACAAGTTAAGGCAGAGCTCTGTTCTTTAAAGAGCTATAGTGTATAGATCTGTAGAATGATACATAACATAAAAACCACTTCCAACTGAGGAAAGCTTACCACACCTAGCTCAGGGATAGTTGCTCAGCTGCTAGAATTACTGCTTGCAAATAAAGATTCTGGTTTGAGTTTCAGCTATAGGGGGGGCATGTATGTTGTGCATACAAGACCAGCCATGGAGTGGGGTACCTGCCAATTAGCTAACCTCAGCTGAAGAACCTTGCAGCTAGCAGAAAGGTAGAATATGCACTTTCATGGCTTATCAGTGGATACAAAACAATGTAAGGTCAAAAAGAATTGTGTGAAACCACCAATTTTAGCCTTGTGATTATTTATACACCAAACTGACAGGCTTACTGCCTGTGAAAACTGCCCTTCATTTTTGTGATATTTTTGGCACAGGAGCAGCCTGTAAATATAAACAGATTATTTCCCTCTCACTGAAAGACCCACATCTCTTGGGTGGAATATACTACATGTTTAGCAGTGTCATAAACCCTATATAAGAGTTTAAAACAGGCACTGAGGGGAAAACCTTATTGCCTAATAAGTAAGAGTGTTGGGGAAGGACAGCATTAGTTCATACACCCAGTAAAATGCTGAATGTACTTCTATGTGAGACTAGTTGTGCTACTCGGGTAAGCCAAATATGAGGGCAGGGCTGATGAATCTGACTATTGAAACACTGACCAAATCTCAAGAAGAGAGCAGATACACAGAGCTGTTCTAATGCTATAGTAGTAATTGTACAGGATATTTGCCACTCTGCAGCCTAGGTACAAGATTCCATCTGCTATACTTCAGCCCTTGGCAGTCTCCCCGGTGAATAGCATTTTTTCTTCTGTGCACTTCAAAAAGGATTTGCCCCTAAACCCTTTTGGGGTGGGTGGGGTGGGTGGGTGTGTGCACGTGAAAGAGAAAGAAAGAGAGAGAGAGAGAGAACACTTATTATTTTCAGATATTACAGATGCGAGAATTGTTTGTAGTGTTATCACAATTCATGTGTAAATGTTGCATAGTACATTGTATAAAGCAAAAGTTAGCCCACTATCAGATTTAACAGAGTGACACTACTCCCAAATGCCCCGAGAGAGACCTCCTGGTTATATTTACTAAAAGTGGTCAAAAAAGGCTAATTAATTTAATGAGAAGTGTAGGTCAAATTTCTACATTTACCATAAAAAGTTCTGCTTTTCAAGCAAAAAACAAAAACCATAGGAAAAAAAATCAAACGTCTAAAATTATTTTTGGTAAAAAATGTAATAATATTATCTGATTTGGCTTCCCTTTTTTAACTTGTGTGACTCCATTTCTTCTTTCTCTGACACCAAGAATTTTACTACAGTCATCTTAGTACAAACTCCCCTGACTCTTATGATTCCACCCAGCAAATTCCAAGGCCAGAGAACTCAGGCAGAGACAAAGAAGTTTTCCTGACAGTTTCTTTTAAATTTTTATTTTTATCAATATTTATTTCTGCAGAGCCTGAAGGGAATTTCTCTGCTTGGGTTGTTTCACTATTTTCAGCTTCCTTCTGAACTGTCTTGACTGCCTGTGATAATCTACTTTTATTTGACCTCTTCCATCATCAATCAAGTTCTCAAGCACCTATTAGCATATTATTGTCTTGTCAGAGACTTGATGACTTCAATCGATCCCTCCTCCCGTGCCTTCCACCCCCACCCCCACAAGCACTCCTTGTGTTCACCATTCTTCCTGCTTTAAAAAAAATGTCTTTTTTCAGGTTCCTAAACTGGAAATATAACACTGAATAAGGTATGAATGGTTAAAATAGTGCTAAATTTTCAGAAAAAGGGTGCTAAGTAAAATTTTATCATGTAAACAGACATTCCTAAATGTATGCACAAATGTGGAGTTTTTACAAGCAATTACCTGTGCATGGTCTGTTAGAGTTCTGTCTTACATAAAACCTAGGGTCTCCACTATGGAGCTGATCTTTATAAGGCTGACTTGCATATCAGGCTGACTTGTGCTGAAGTAAATCAGGAAAAGTCCTGAGGTTAAATGAAATTACAGGGCATGTCTATAAGGTACAAGGCAATTCTGCACAGAAATACCCCATGCTAGCTCTGGATGTGCTAACTCTGGAACTGGCATACTGATGGCACTACAGTCTGGCAGTCTGGCACTACACCTGAGCTAATAAGTTCCATTTCTTATTCTGCCCCTGGGAAATCTCTCCACTGGGGAGAAACAAATGGAAATATTTCCACATTTGGTGTAAGTGCCCTATTGGATCTCTATGTCGGGTGAGTTTTATCCAACTTTGACAGACATCCTACAATTTGACACTTTGATTATGTATGACAAGTTCTACAAGTAGAAGACAAGATAGATAGGCACCTTTATAGACTAACTAAAGATATATATAGAGCATAAGCTTTTGTTAACTCAAGCTTGCTTCATCAGATGCTGTGAAAGGACAAATATAGAGTAGCATATAAAGTGGAGTGATCTGAGTATAAAAGATGGGAAGGGAAAGGAAGGGGGAGGGGTACAGCACTGGGAGAGGCAAACAAGAGCGCCCATAGGGACAAAGGAGTCACAAAAGCTAATACAGGTAATGGGACAAGAATCCATAGTCCCTATTTGAACCATACTCAACACAGTCCAGTCTGTTGATGATCTCTTGTTCCACAATTTCTGGTTGAAACTGTTTTTTAAAATTTTGCTGCCTGAGAACAGCAATCCTAAATTCAGCAATGAAATGTCGAGGGAAGTTAAATGATTCTGCCACAGGCCTTTATTTCTTTCTGCAGCTGATATTAGATCAGTATTCATTCACTCTCGCATGTAGAGATTGTCCTATCTGCGTAATGTGGACAGTAAAATGACACTGTAAACAGATGATGGCATATAGATGTTAGTACAGTTGCAGGGAAATGAACCTGAGATGTTATACTCATTGTTTGTTACAGTGATGACAGTCTGTATTGATGTGGGTGCACAGAAAGCATTTGAGTCCTGGTGCCTTGATGAGGATGGGAGTTAGTTAATCTGCTGCTTGAGTTATGCTGTTTTAGATCAGGATACTGTTGGTAATCCAGGATAGGTGTTGTCCCTCCATGGCCACCTTGAGATAGTTATCCTTTTCCAGGAGGGGTTGGAGGTTATTACTGATGTGTGTAAGGTGCTCATGCTGAGAGCTGTAGGTAATGAACAGAGGGGATGGTGGGATTGCTACATTCACAAGTTGGAGCAAAGTCTGAGTTTGGTTTTGGTGATTTGACGGGCTGAAGTTTTGGAATTGTATTAAGATGCTCATCTTGGTTGATGAAATCAGAGTGAATCAGAAATGGCTGTAATGTACAGCTTGGCTGTAGACGATGGATCTAGTGGCATGCCTAGGGTAAAAGCTGGTGTTGTAAAGGCAGCTGTCGTGGTCGATTGGTTTCTGATACAATGTGGTGGTGATGTGGCAGTGATCTGGCCACTGCAAACCTTAACCATGGTGTCTAAGAAATGAATCTGCTGGGTAGAGTATTTCAGAGTTAGTCTGATGGAGGGGTGGATGTTGTTGAAGTGGTGATGAAATTTTCTCTAGACAGTCCTTCTTGTGCATCCATATTATAAAGATATCAACAATGTACCCATGATATACCAAGAGAATGAGAGGGTAGCTGCAGAGGAAACAGACATCAAGATCTATCATATATATGTTGGCATACTGGGGGGGTCATATATGTGCCTGTGGCATTACTTCCCATTTGTAGGAATAGCGAATCCCCAAATCTGAAATAGTTGTGTATAGACAAAACAAGAGAGTGCAATGGAAACAGAAGCAGTTTCCTCATTGGGAATAATGGTCTTTGTGGCTTGTAATCTGTTTTGTAGTCCAGGTGATGATCTCTGCCCAGGTGGGTAGAGATATTACATCCCTGGTAGCTAATATGGTGTTCGCTAGAAGTTTTTCAATGGAGTTCAGTTTCTTTAAGAAATCCATGGTGTCTTCCAAATAGATGGAACCTCCAGTGGCAGATGGGAATATAAGGGAATAGACTCAAGTCAATATAGCCAGAAACTCCTTCCATGATAGTGCCAATGCCAGACACAATGGGGTGTCCTTGGTTACCAGGTTTGTGGATCTTGGGTAATAACTAATAAGTAAAAGCTGCCTGGTCTAAATTCCTGGGAGATGAAAACAGTAATTATCTCCTGTATTTCCAGAAGAAATCCTTTAAGAGTTTATCTAGTTCCCCCTGGTTGTGCTGTGCAGTCCTGTCAGGAGTTTGTAAAATACTGTTGGAAAGTTCTTTCTTGGCTTCTTGTGTTGTAGGGTAGAAAAAAAGAAAACGGAATAGCAAAGACACTTCAGTTAATCTGAGAGCGTAGTTGGATAAGTTGATTATATTACAATGAATTGTAAGGTTGTTGGATCATGGAAGCAAAACTCTCTAACCTTGCTTCTTCCTGAAGAAGTGCAGGCTTCATGAATGAATGTAGAGATCTCCTGGTAAATGGCTATTACATCTCTGTGTGGTTCTGTATCCTGTTGGTTAGTTCTGCAAGTCTGTCGTTGATTTGTTCCAGTGTTCAACCAGTAAGGTGGTTCATCAATTGCTGCATGAGAGTGAAGCACAGCTTGCCAGAATGCACTGCATGGTATGTAGGATGGAAGGGATTAGTCACCTGGAATCCCTTGAGTATCATATTAATTTGCTTGCATCTGGTCAGAAATAAGATATCTGAGTATACTTGAGCAAATTCCTTGTGTATATTGACTACAGTCCATTTCATTCAGCTAAGTGTGGTGCCATCCATGAGTCCATGAGCAGAGAAAGATAGTTAGTAGGGGTGTGTAAAATGGGCTGTATTTGATTTGGATTCGGCCTGAATCTGGGACAGTGATTTGATTTGTTGATTTGGATCACTGTCCCTAATTTGATTTGGCTGAATCCAAATTTGAAGATTCGATGCTGATTTGGAGAATCAACAATTTGGCAATAGGTGCAGCTTTAAATGTTTTTTCTACATACCTCGAGGTACCAGGCATGGCTTGTGAATGCTGCGATGCTGGGGTGGATGGAGTGTCCCACAGAAATGGGGGGGGCACACATGACCAGCTGTGAACCCAGAAGTGGATTGGAAGTAGTTTGCCGAGCCAGGGAGGCATGGGGGGCCCCCAGTGTGCTCCCTGGAATATCCAGAAGTGGACTGGAAGTGCTTCTGGTCCACTTCTGGGTCTCCTGCCAAGCGTGCTGGGGAGCCTCCTGCACTCCTGTGGGACGCTCCATCTGCCCCACCATTGCTGCATTCACAAGCCACCTGGTACCTTGAGGTATGGAGAAAAAACATTTAAAGCTGTGTCTATTCTGAATTGCTAAATCTCTCCGAATTGATTCAGAGGGTTCTGATTCAATTCAGAGAGATTAAAGGGTCTCCTGATTCAATTCAGATTTAGAGATTCGGCCACCAAATCAGGCTGAATCTCTGCCGAATCGAATCAGGGTCCAAAGCTTCGCACAGCCCTAGTAGTTAGCTCTGTTAGTCTGAAGTAAGGCAGAAGGCAGAATAGATATGCACTTTATAGAACAATTAAATAAGACATACATCGAGTATAAGATTTTGTGAACTTGAGTTTCCTTCAGCAGATGCTGTGAAAGGAAAAGCATAGAGCAGCATAGAAAGTGGAGTGAATCATTTGAATACTCTACAAGTGTCAACATGTAGGATGTCTGTCAAAGTTGGACATATATAATCAAAGCCTCATTGATCTTAATTGAATTGAAATCCAGGTTTGGATTTATTGAAACAGCATAGCATTCAGCTATATCATTATAAAAGCATACTCAAGATATGAAGCTTGAAGTCTGGCCTTGAGCCTGTAAAAAATGGCATGGCAGAAACCCATGTGAATTTTTCTCATTTATTCCACATCAATTCCTTCTACCTGGTAGTTTTGCAGATGCAACCTGCAACGCAGTCAAGCTGTGTTCTTATCTGTCATGCATAATCACCACTGGGGTTGCACAAGCATAACAGGGTAAAGTGTGGCCTGTACAATTTTTGGTACTCAGGACACAAAAAGGAAAGAATCCAGCTGGGAGTCATAAAGAATCTATAGAAAATACAGAACCCAACATTGCTGTTTTCACAGAGTTATCAGTAGGAATAGAACAGCATTTTTAATCCCAACTTCGGAAAATTTGAGGCTTTCATATATAAATAAGATTACAGGTTATTTTGAGCCTATATGGTAGCCCATTTCTACATCATAGAATTCAGGGCTTGGCTTTGCAAAATCATTTTGTTAGTGATTTCATTTTGCAAAATTAGAATGAAACTAGATTCATTTTTTTTCAAATCAACCATTTTGGGCTTATCCTTTATAGGGATATAGTAATGTTGTCTTGTCATCTTCCAAGTCATCCCCATTATTTTCAACATAACTAATGAATAGGGATGAAAGAGCAGTCTAAAAAAGTGTGCCCATTTTATGAATGTCGTCATCTTTATAATGAAAGCATCCCAAACCTTTCACAAGCTGTTTATTCTCAGTGTTCTGGATATTGTTGCTTGTATTAGTGGCTGGGTGTTGGAAGTGGTGATTTTGGGGATTCCTTTTAACAACTGTCTGCAGACACAGAGACCTGAACTTAGTGGCTCAAAGGGCCCCTTTCAGACCTATACTTCTATCATTGATGTATAGCACATTCCAGCACTTTTGGAACAACGCAAGCAGTAATTTTTAGCAATGACGCTGTTTTTACTAGCTCTGCATTTTGCAGCTATGCCACTGCAGATGAATGGAGCAGATGAGAAAGTGGGTTCAGAGGAAATGTCTGAGAGTTTTGCTTATAAAAAAAGAAAAGAAAAGGCGTTTCAAACCTTAATGAAATGTCGTTTCCTACCCAAATATACACTTTAATTGGTTAAGGAAAGTAAATAAAGTCAGCAGAAAAAAAATCTCATTTTGAGATTTTTTTTGTTTCTATTTTTGCTAATTAAAAATTGAAACCAAAACAAAGAAAAGAAGAGGAAGAACAAGCGAAACCAACCCAAGAGGTTGGTTATTATTTTGACAAAAACATGTTAATCTGCTTCTTTCTGCTGCTCTTCTCATTAACCTTTTCTTGCTGAAAACTCACAGCTTAACAATAAATACAGTACTAGAGAAGACCTAATTTAGTCCACATATCAAATAAGTAGCAAATACAGTAAAAATAGCAATCCCTACCTAGGGAATGGGAAGGAAGCATATAATCAAATGCTCTTGATTGATCCAAGTGGAGAAATATGAAAAGATACAAAACTTGATGCTATTAGCTTTACATGTCTAGAGTTAAAGATGATCAGGAAAGTTAAAACACTATGTACAGTATTTTCTTGGGATAAGAAAGTTACAAAAGTGCCATTCTCTTTTTATGAGATATATGTATATAGGGAGAGATAAAATGTTAAGAATAAAGGCTATCCTCTTCAGTAAGCTTATTTTGGATGAGTTGTTAAAAGAAACTGAAAGCTTTATATTCTAATGGAAAGCAGAATTTAGAACAAAAACAAATGGTTTGAAATAGCAAAACATCTTTTCTAGTCATATGGACCCAAACAGCACCTATAAGAAGAGGCATCGTTCCAACATGTAGTTTCCACTTTCCCTTTGACACGTACTAAATAGGGCTGCGTAAAGATTCAGCAGCCATTTCATTTTGGAGGTGTTTCCGCCCGTTTCGGTGCCTGAAGCTCTGAATCAGAATGGGAGACCAAGAAAAAGCTCCCTAATGAAATGAAAGCATTCAAAACGTTTTGGAAAATGTCACTGTTTTGGAGTTTCAGAGCTGGGCTTTCAAGGAAACAGAAACTAAGAGGGAGGCGGAAGAGGGGGAAAAAGACTGCTCTGATATTGACACCTGTAGCTGGCCAGTGTCTGCGATCTGTCCCTGAGGTCCCTTCCAATCCCAGTGCTCTGGGGGAGTCTCAGAGAAACAACATATAAGACTGTGTGTGTGAAATCCTCTCTGCCATTTCTCAGCTGTGTCTGTGTTTGCAGCATAAGCAGCAGCAGAGAGCAGCATCTGCAAGCTTGCAGCTTGGTAGTCCCTTTTTACCAAGATGTAGCCAATCCTTTCCCACTTATCCTTGCCTACCATCCCTATTGTTATCCCTTCCAACTCTTTCTTCCCCCAAAATCCTGTTATTGGTTCTTGTTATTTTTTTCCCCCCTGAACAAAAAGAAAGCTGTTCTTTCCCTGGCAGTGCCTCAACACTGTGCAGGAAAGCACTATGCACATACACACACAGACGCATGGTTTCCAGCACACAAAACATGAAGCGTGCTGGAAAGGCAGGTGCCAGGTCTTTTGGCAGCAAAGTGAGAGGGGGCAGAGGGAGAGCTATAAGTTTCCCCCACCAAAACTTAGATGCACCTTCTTTTCTACCAGGCATGAGGCTTCTGCTGCTAGTGGCAGCAAAGAGGTGGGAGCAGTGTCTGCATCTGCACCACCTCCACTAACACCAGTTATAATGACCACGAGCTCCAGCATGACACTCTCCTCCACTCCAATTTCAGTTCCCAGCCTGAGCCTTCCACTGCCAGAGGAGGAGCTGGGTCTAGAAGCAGAGGAGCTGAGTGCCATTGCCCGGGAAGTTCTGGGGAAGGAAGGGGAATCTGAGTTTGCGCTTCACATCCCTCAGAGTTCCCTTAGAGCCAGATCTCCTCCAGAAGGCATCTCCAAGGAGGTTGAGGCTAAGAGACACAAACCGCTTCTGAGTCCATGAGTTTCTGTATCTAGGAAATTGTTGAAATGAAGTTCATAGGCTTGTCTGTGAAATGTGGTTTGTAAATTCAAACAAGCACTGAACCTCACTAACCTCATCACCAGAAGCTGACTTCCTACAGCCCAAAACTCACCAAATGGATCCAGACCATGCCATGACAAGAAATGCAAAACCTGCCAACATATCTCCAGTATCCCCATGGTTACTACACCCCACAAAAGAACCATCACCATTCCTGGATCTTATACCTGCACCTCTAGAAACATTATATCTCTCATGCAGTGCACCAAAAGCCCTGCTAGAAAATACATAGGAGACACCTAACAGCAACTGTGCACCAGCCCCTTACTGGGGCTCCACACCACC
>NW_017728886.1:60423312-60427348 GCF_001723895.1 Crocodylus porosus
TTTGGCCACACAGGCCCTGGCCTCACTTTCAAGGCCAGTCAGAAACCCCAGGCCCTTTGCTCTGGGCATCCCTTGCAGTGGGCCCCTAGCCCTTTTGACTCTTCTGGTCCTGGCTTCAGCATTGACCAGTTGAGGGTGTTTTAAGTCAGGCCTCTGAGCTAGCCCATGCTCTCTCTCCTGGGTCTGCCTTCTTGGCCCTACTACGGGGTAACCCACCCAGTTGTGAGAGCTGGGGTTATTAAGGTGCCCTGACCTGCCTTTCACCAGGGTAGTAACTGGCCTGGCATTTCCTAGGGGCTTCCGCACCACGGAGCCCCACCAGGCCACCCACTCCTGGCATGATGCAGTTTTAGGTCATGCCCAGGACCAGGAGCCTCCAAACCATCCCCCTTACCTCCAAGATATTGCATTCAGCCTTGCAGCCAGGCGATGTTTCTACCTGGCCTGCCAGCAGTGAACTGCTGTTTATATAGGTGGCCAGAGATCTTATATGGCCACTGCAATCAAGCACCTGCTGGCTGCTTGGCTCAGCTCTTAAAGTGACAGGCACCAACAGTGCCCTGCCATAGTCTGCCTGTCTTTAGACCAACACAGTTACGACCTATACACACCCTTTAACACACACAAGTGTCACAAGTTTTGCTTTGAACAGTTTGAGGCATTGGGGATGTGTAGGGGGTGCACGCGGGTGCATGTGCACCCCCTGAGATTGGCGGTGCACCCCCTAAAATAAGCACCACCAATGCTGCCAGCAGCACCTGCGGGCAGTCACCGCTTACCCCTTTCCCTTGACACTGCCACTCACCACCCCCTGCCGCTGACACCACTGAGGCCACCTGTGGGAGCTCACTGCTTGCCATCACCATGCCCCCACTGCCATCATCAACGCTGCTGCCTGCATGCAGTCACTGTGCCCCCCCCAGCCTCTGGGGGCACATGTTGTTCATGGTTTGAGGTGCAGTTTCACAGAAATCCCTGCACCTATTGCCTTGAAACTTGGCAGGCTTCATGCCCCCATAAGGGGCTACCATCCCTGCTGTTTTATAGGTATTTTAGTTATAGGTATTTTAGTGATTCCCCATTATAGTCTATGGCTGAATCTCTGAATCAGCGTTGATATTCTGAAACAGATTTGGCTGAATTGAATCGGGACAGTGATCCAAAACACCGAATTGAATCACTGTCTCTCCAAAATGACCCAATCTGAATCTGAATCAGAACAGAGCAGTTTTGCACAAACCTAATACTATATACTTTATTAACGTCAACAAAAAAATACTTTTTATATAAACTTAGTGATAACAAATGCATGACAAATTTCTGCCATAACAAATTAATGACAAATAAACATTGCAAAGGGAATAAATATAATTTGTCCTCACTTGGTCAGTTGAAAACTGTCCTATTAAAGGCCAGTTCTCAACTAGTGAAAAGTAGACTTGAGACAGCTGCTGGACCAGCTTTCCACCAGGGGAGGCAGTATGCTGGAGGAATATTGGGGCATGGTGGAGTTATATTTCTGTACTGCAGTTGTTGCTGGCATATGTTTTCTTAGGACCACAGCAGATAATATAAGTAACCCTTAAGCTGCTGTAACTTGTGTCAGAGTTGGAAGAAACAGACTTGGAGCCATAACCAGTGCTCTGATAATTTCCTGTCCAAGTCCCACTTTAAGAGCATCTTGGCACAGAAAGAATCTCATGCCATATGTTAAACATATGTAAATACTCTGATGACTTACATTGTTTTCATTGTCATTTTACAACCCCATGAGATTTTTCAAGAGAACAGGTTATGAACCATAAGCCATAAGAAATCCAAGTGGTGGTGATTGCAGCAATCTATCATGAGCCACCAACTATGCTGATAGCAGTATATATCCATACAGTCACAGGATAGAAAGCAGGTACAGCAGAACCTGGATAGTTAGAGGGTTATATGCCATCACCCTTGGGAAGATGAGTAATTATGAACCACCTGCAGGTTATATGCAGCTGCAGCAAGCAGCTGTGCAGGACTGCTGTGGTGGTCTAACTGATTGCTGAGGCTTTTATTTCAAAGAGCACCACTTCTCCAATCAGCATTACAGGCCTGTTGATAAGCTCCAGCTGAGTGGAGAAGTGGTGCCCTTTAGAGTAAAAATTACAGCAAGCAGCTGTGTGGCTTATCCTCCACTTGACAATCCATTGTGAATTCAGTGAGTTGTGAACTATGTGGATGTGAATGATCTGGGATCTACTGTACTCTTAAAAGAGTGACACAATAAGGAAGAAAAGAACTTTGCATAGGTCCACATTCAATTTTTATATTTAAAATTGTTTAACTGACAAAAAACTATAGGCTCCCAATGTCACCATTTTTCTAGATTAACGGACCTGAAGTTACCACGTTGGAGACAGTTGGAAACTGATAATACTTTAGCACAATGAGAATTTGTAGACTCTGTATGATATTTATGCTCTTTGAGACTGAGTCTTATCCTTCCCTACTTTATATTTGCCTTTTAGTCCTGTTTGCTTTAGCTTCTATTCTCTCTGGTTCTTACAATGTGAAGTTGTGCACAAATATAAAATCTTCAGGAATAATATGATGCCTACAGTTTTATATAGCACTTACCTTGTATTTTTTCTTGCTTCATGATATTTCAGCTTTCTGTTTTCATATATGCAGTAAAACATTTAAGCAATGATTCAAAACATTTTTATGTAAAATAGGTTAAGAATTTGACTTAAATGCACATAAGCCAGGGAACTGAGAATTAATCTCTCTTTTTATACCTAAAACTGATTTTTTTAAATAATGGATTTCTTTCCTTTAATTCTTGATTGTTATTTTGGGCCAGATTCTAGTTCACTTATTAGGCACAAAAGTGCATTTAAGTACCTAAATCCAATTCTATTCTACCTTGCTTGAGTGCCTGAAAAACTGCTAGGATAAAAGCTGGTTGGGTCTTCCCTCTTCCTCATTGTAATTTTGTTTGTTTGTTTTTTGTGGGATATTTTTTGGTGACTCAGTATTAAGGATCAGATGATGGTATGCTTCAAAAGCAGCATTAATGGATTTTCAGGGACTTTAACACAATGGAAGAGAATTGAATGTAGGTGCCTAAGTCTACTCAAAAGCCTAATAAGTGGACTAGCATTTGGCCTAATGGCACCTATACATGTGTCTAACACCTGCTCCAATGCATTCTAATTTGGACACAACTGCTTGATTGAGCAGATTGAATAGACTCGATTAATTGAGTCTGCTGTAGCATTTTAATTAGAATGCTCCAGCAACCTCAGTGTCACTTGTATTTAGTGCTCCTGCATTTCAAAATGGTGGCAGGAGCACTTTAACTAAAGCTTCTCAAATGAGCTTTAGTTAAAGTGCCCCTGCCACTATTTTGAAGTGTAGAATGCTGAATACATGAGACACTGCAGGCATTTTAATTAGTAGTACATTTATACATATGCTCTGGGAGTATGCAGAGTGGGGGGCGGGCAGTTAAATTATAGCAGCTCTAAAAGCTGATCTAATTAATATACCTGGAGTGTCTCATGAATCAGGTTCTCCACACTTCAAAATGGCAATGGGGATGCCTTAGCTAAAGTTTGTCAAACGAGCTTCAGACAAACCACCCCCACAACTGTGGATGGTAATGGATGGGTCATTTTTGACCTGGAGGGATGTGGGCAGTGTGGTTCTGCAGGGCTTGGTCCTCAGGCCCGCACTGTTCAACATCTTCATCAGTGCCTTAGATGAGGGGGTAAAAAGCACCCTATTCAAATTTGCTGATGACACTAAGATGTGGGGGGATGTGGGCATGCTAGAAGGAAGGAATAGGCTACAATTGGACTTAGGCAGGTTACAGGGGTGGGCAGATGAGAATAGGATGGGATTCAACACTGGCAAGTGCAAGGTGATGCACCTGGGGAGGAAGAACCAGCAGCATACCTACAGGCTGGGGAACTCCTTTCTCGTCAGTGCAGAGGCAGAAAAGGATCTTGGAGTCATCATTGATGCCAAGATGAACACGGGCCGGCAGTGTGGG
>NW_017728886.1:60427798-60432582 GCF_001723895.1 Crocodylus porosus
CTAGATGTACACCTTGCGGGGGTCGTTTGACCCCAGTATACTTTCTTGCCATGGCAGGGGGTCACACTTGATGCTCAGGTCCCTTCTGACCCTACCAACTATGAAACTGTTTTGAAGCACAGAGACACTGATACACAAGTTGCAGGAGGTTGCTGGAGCATGGTAATTGCCATACTCTTGCCAACTTGATTAATCAAGTCTGCTTCAGTGTCTCCCTGCTCGTGTATAGGCACGCATATAGTCTAATCCAAGACTTCTTTTTATTTCCATGGGCTTTGGATCAGGCTCATAGTTTTGAAAAAATGCAATGGATTTATATTCCTAGAGACCAAAATCTCAACTATTCATATAGATAATATGTGCTCTGGCAATATAAGTGTATAAAAGCAACCAACTCTTGGCCAGTCATCATACTGGCCACCCCTCTGTCTAGGGCAGTCTGCCCTGTCTCACCTGCCATGACTTGTTGGGATAAACCTTATATAATAAGTAGGAAGCTGCCCATTTAATGTCCTGATGCCAGGGGATTTACACATGGCTCTGACCTTCCCTTTACCATGTCCCATGCCTTGCAGATGGCATCCATATTGCACAGTGCCTCATATTGTGACCTGTGCTCCAGGGTCTTACCTTGCCCCTGGAGCTGGTTGTCACATTGTCACCATACTGTGTTCCAAACTACCCACCATGACTTCCCTGGCCCCCTACTGGCTGCCCTCAGCCTTTGGCTCTGTTTGCCCAGGTATCGTCAGCTGTGCACTGCATGCCTTCCCACTGAGGCCCAGCTCTGCCTTTGGCCCAACTCTCCTCCACCACCTTGCTGCAGCTACTCTTCCACCCTCTCACTGGGGCAAGGATTTACTACCCGCACTGGGGCTCTCTCACTAAACAACTCTTATGCAGCCCTCCAAGTTGCCCCTTGCAACCCTACTCTGTATCCACTGCCCCCTTACTGAGGCCAACACTCTGCCCCCATGCTGGGGCTCTGGGGTCTTACACTCCATGGACTCGGGTGCCTGTCCATAGGCGTACCTGGCCCTACTCTGCCCCTCTGCTGGGGCCTTGAGGTCTTACATCCCACAGACTCAGGTGCCTCTCACGAGGCATACCTGGCTCTACTACCTGCTCTACTTCCCAGTGGATAGTGGGAGCTGGGGTTATAAGGCACCCCTACCTGACTTTCACTGGGGAGGCAGCTGGCCTGGCATTTCTGGGGAACTGCTCTGCCACAGATAGTCCCACTAGGTCATCCTTCCCCAGGAGGGTCAGACCCAACTCTCAGAGCCTCCTGACATCCCCATCACTCCTGCCCTTACCTCCAAGGTGTTCCTGAGCAGCTACTCAGCTGGGTAGTGTCTTTCCAGCTGCCAGCAGCAGACTGCTGCCTCAGCCCTGAGGATCTGGGTCTAAAATGTAGTCTTGCTCAGCCCCCTCCTCCAATCCCAGGGCCCTCCTGTGATCATGTAACCACCTCATTACTCTGGCACACATATGCCGGCTGCCCTGATGCCTGCTCTAGCCCTTAAAGTGGGAAGCACCAAAGGTGCTCTGCCACAATAAGCTTCACCCTCTTACCTCAATTCATTTTTAATTTTTTATTAAAAAAAGGGAACAGTTTTCACAGAAGATATTGAAAATATTCCTCCTCCCCCACTTGGGATACTTTATAATGTAGAGACCAGGGCATTTTCCTGAGAGATATAGGTTGGAGACCTTTCAGACTTAAGACTTAGACACCTGAAGCTGTCTTTAGGTACCTATTTCCTTTTGTAAATTCAGCCATAGCTCCCTGCTAGCTAGAAAACAAAAAGGTTCTGCATATCCAAGTGCAGCCATCATTATCCATAGTTTCCAGAAGCAAAACAAGTAATTAACTAAGGTAATCCATAAAAACATAAAGTGATTAGTCCACATTAGGGATTGCTTACTTGCCAAAAGGTATTTTCTGAAGTAATCTATTTCTCAGTAGTATGGAAGTTATAGATAACTATGTATATATGTTATTATGCAAATTTACCATAGCTTAGAAAATTGCTGAATTTTTTTAATTCAATACAAATCCTTTAAAATACTCATAATTTGGGTTTCTAATTAAGAAATAAAAGCTTCCTAAAACAATAGATTAGAACAGTGAAATTAAACAATATGGATTCTAACAAGTGTGTTTATAGTATATATTGCAAACAAAGATATGGAGGCTCTTATTTCAGTGCCTATTGAAATAGATGGAGGAAGACTCACATTGACCTGAGTGGGCCCTTAGGATTAAAGCCCTTAAGGAACGGAGTAGGAGACTATAACAGAAACAAGGCTTAGTTTAGTTGTGAATCACAATGCTGCCTTTGAGTTTATGCTCAGTTTAACCTATTACACAATGTAAGACTAGCAAAATTGCTAATTTCCATACTGCTGATTCTGCAGACTTTAAAATCCTGATTATGAAATAAATATCTTGTTCTTAATAACTGTCTAATTTAGGTATGGATAATATATTTAAATGTGAGAATATATAAATGATATATTTTTATTGCATTTCTGGTTACCTTTCTATATTGATTCAGATACATGCAAATTTTAAAAATTACAAGGAGCTATGTAAAAACATTTTCTTTGCATAGTAAGTGATTCACTGAAAAAAAATGTTTTATGCAAAGTTTGAAGATTAAGTAGACTGTATCCGTGCAATCAACATTGTGTCTCCAGAGTGGCTGGAGTGGTTGAGTAGCTGTGAGTATATCACATAAATGTAGTGATAAAAATTGCATGGAGATTAAGACTGGAATTTACTGCACAGAAATCAAAGTAAGCTCCCTCTCAATTATTCTTCATTAGATGAATTGTCTGTGTCAATATACTGCATTCCTTTCTAGAGAGAGGGTTCAGAAAAGATGAGATAATTATAAAACATTCTTGGTTCTTTAAAACTGTATTGTTGCTGTTTTTAAATAAAACATTTACCATTTTTGAATCAGTATGTGGGGAGTTTTAAAGAGAAATTACTCATGATATAATATAAATAGGGATAGACTGGTATTTTGGGATATAGAAGAGAAAGTGGTGATTTCAGAATTCATATACAACCTCTTTATTTGGAGGACATGCTAGATAGTTAGGTTTAGACTTAGATTCTCTCAAAATGCTTCTTATCCTTTCTGTGAAATTCCATTGTCACTTCCCCTCCAGGTAGATATTCTTAGACTTTTGGGACCTACTGACCACAGTGTGATACTCTCAAATGTCTCTTACTCAGAAATGGAGCTGCTATATATATAACTTCTATCTGAACTTTATTAATTCCCCTCTGTCAGTTACACATTGATTTTTGACTTTCTGGATATTTATTTTCAGGGCTCTCTCACCATTGCTGACAGGTACAGTTGGACTGGAGTTGAACATATTTTGTCTGTAAACAAAAGCAAAGAAAAAGTGGATTTAGGACCATTCCAGTATCCACAAAATGCACCCACAAGGAACTGAACTCTACCAGCTTGTTACAGGTAGGTCAAAAAGCCATCACATGAGAATGATTTTGAGGGTATGTTGCCACTGCCTCTATGCTGAGCCAGAGTGCTCATCAGTGAAATAAAACACACACACTATATGTGCTGAACTCTAGATTGAATATAATATAGTCTCTTTTGATTAGTACTAAGCTTAAGATTGCTTTAGATGTGCTCCTTGCTGCATGACATTAATTTGGGGGTTTAGCTTTACAGAGCAGGTACGCCATGCTTAACAGTAACATTCCCTCACATAGTCTGCAGGTGGCATAAACATGCCCTCAGAGTTTCAAAAGTATTTTAGCGATTCTTAAGTTCAGTAAATACTGAGATGAATTTGGGGTTTGTTTCCATATGCAATACCCTGCTGCTCATAGTCTGGTAGCTGTCTATAAAAATCCACTCAGTAACATTAATTACTTCTTCATTTTTTTAAATATGTGAAGAGTAAAAATGAAAAATCATGATAAGCAACTAACCCCCCCATCTTTTCTGCCATGCCACAGGCCCCCCAAATAAGACATGTGCTTTCTTTTTGAGAAGGCAGAATGAAGGGGGAAAAAAGATTTTCCAGAGGTATGGCTGCACAGAGCAGGGACAGAGCTTAATCTTCAGCTCACTCACAGTCCCATTCCTGCTTAAGAAAAGGCTGCTTAAAACTCATCTCTGTAGGTGGATCTATGACTTTACAAAGACATAGAAAATCTGCAAGGCTGTGAAATAAGAGGAGAGAGACCAGAAGTAATGTCAAGACCATTAAAAAGGAGGGCAAATAGCTAACACCACTGCAATGAAGGACAATGAACTATTAAATCAATTGACTCCTTTAGTTGCATCAATAGAAATGCCACTGTTGCTGCTAGCCAGTTGATTTTGTAGTAGGAAGCGAAGTAGGGTGCTTCTGTTCTGGGCAGAAAAATCAGCTTCTCCATTTAAAATAGACATTCCATTTTTAAAGGGCTGATTTTGGGGGAAAGGATGCATGTGGTCTGCAAGAACATATGGTACTCAGTACTTCAGGAGTTGTTATGAGCACTGGGGTGTGGGGCATTTATTAAAAGCTAGAGAGAGAGCAATCTCCCTTCTTTTTCTCAAGCTTGTGGTAATGTAGGTAGAATAAAGTCTCTTGACCTTCCAAACCCTTCAAAGTAAACCTTATTTACAACAGTACACAGTATGCGCACAATAAACCTAATTAGCAAGAAAAAGGATACAACAAAAATATTGGATTATGACATATAGTTTCATAGTTTGTAGGGTCGGAAGGGATCTGAGCAGATCATC
>NW_017728886.1:60432682-60451839 GCF_001723895.1 Crocodylus porosus
ACCCCAGCAAGGTGTTCATCTAACCTCCTCTTAAACACCCCCAGGGTAGGAGCCTGCACCGCTTCTCTTGGAAGCTGTACATATGTACCAGGTGAACATAATAAGCATAATGCATGTGCTTAAACCTACACTTAAACTGATAATCTGGATCAGTGCCAAAATGTATAATTTCATAGATATGAAATTATTTAGGCAACAGTTCTTTGTTTCCTTTTAAGAGTCAATTCCCAGAATTACCATTTTCCTGTTTGTGTATAACAATAATTTAAAGTAAATTAAAAATAAAAAAGGGTGTGTGCCTTATTATCATCTTCCTCCACTGCAAATGCCATGGAATATATGCTTAATTTCTGATGTTTTATTAGGAGAGGTTGAAAAGTTCAATACGTAAAAAAAAATCTGTTTAATGGTTTAAAAATGGCTCATACATTAAACTCTGAATCACTGAGTGGCTACAGTATAGAATAGGTTTGGTAAACTTATAATTAAGCTGTAAGACAATGAAACTGCAAAATTCCTTCCCTGGGGACAAGCTGGCTCAGGAAGAATATAAACTGCACATGTTCTTCTTAATTGTGACCAGCCCGTTTTGGAGAGGAATAAGATCAGATCTGCAGCAATTAAACTCATAATAGGTATAACCTCATGAAACAAGTTTGTATACAAGCAAGATGCTGCTGCTTCAAAGATTTCTTTAATTCTTTTTTCCATCTACTTTTATCTGATCAGAGAACACATAACAGGAACATCTGTACTAAGGTTCCCCAAAACTATAGCAATGACTGTAGATTGGGTCAAACATAAAGGCTTTTCCAAGACTGTATTCTTTATGGGGGGTGGGGGAAGGAGGGGTTGTTGGTTTTCTGTTGCTTTCAGAAGATTTGGTTTCATGTTCTAATTGTCCCACCCTCTCCTTCTCAGTTGTGAGGGTGCACTGAAGTGCAGAATTTGGCTCCACATGATTTTGTTCTCTAAGAAAGTCTTAGGGGCCATGATACCCCTGATATACCAGCTTTTTAAACAAAAAAACTCATGAAAACTAACTTCTTCCCTTCAGAATTACTTAGGCCAAATCACATGCTAATCAGCAGAACGTTAAGAGTAAGACAAAACTAAACAAGATACGACTGAGAACTGCAGCCCTTTCCAAAGATTTTTCTGTTACGTGAAAATGTACTGACCATAACAGGATACTGCATAACAGGCCAATATACATATTGTTCCTCCTCTGAGTAAGAGAAAAATATATCTCTACCTACACCATATGCTGGCTAAGTTTGTGGGGTTTTTTTTTTTACAAGATGTATGCTAGTTTCACTTTTAGTTAAATGTCCCCCCACACACCCCATACTTCATAGACCACTCATTTTGGTACCTTGGCTAGGTTGTTAGCTGGTGTTTTCTTTTACAGTACAGTTTAACTCCCACTGAAATCAACCAAAAGCTTTTGTTAATTTCACAGGTACTGAATCAGGCTTCTAACACTCATTTGAGCACTCTGGAAAGACTTGGTCCTGTCAGTTTTACAAGACAAAGAGGCTTTTTACAACATAGTCCATTCTCTTTTCTTGAATTCTGTCCTGTCCAGTGATTCCTTTTTGGCCCTTAGAGCAATGTCATCATGATCCATGAAGTCTTAAACCTGAAATCATCTACATCCTCATTGAGACAGCATGGAAAGGTGAGGCTAGACTAGGGGTTTTCAACCTTTTTAATACGTGTACCCCTTCTGTCTCAAAGTTTCAGCTCATGTACCCCTTTATATTAAAATTATTGGGAGTGCTGAGCATGTGTGCACATGCACAAACACCCCCTCTTCCATCCCCACAAGTAGGTAAGCCTGTGGGGGAGGGGAAAGGGCTGTGGGGGGCAGATCTAGGGCCCTGCAGTGAGGTAGGGAGTAGGGCACAGACAGTGGCAGGGGTCAATAGGGCCCTGGCTGCTCTGGGTTGTGGGACAATCGGAGCCCAGGAGGCTTGTCCAGCATCATGTGGGGGCGCCCACCACTGAACGCACCCCGGCAGAGGCTTGGGGGGGGCATATGTCTCTCCAAACTGTGCATGGGGCAGGGGCAGCTGCCGCTGTGCACTGGGCTTTGCATGCCACTGCAGCTGCCTCAGGAGCAGTGAGACGCCATGTGCGTCCCACTCCTGGGTGGGCGGGAGGCACAGTGCAGCCTGGCAGCAGCAGGCACTAGGATTGGGCAAAGCTTCAGTCTCTGATTTGATTCAGTAGAGATTCAGCCTGATTCAGTGGCTGAATCTCCAAATCTGAATCAAATCAGGAGACCCTTTAATCAGAACCCTTTGAATTGATTCAGAGAGATTCAGAAAGATTCAACGATTTGGACATGGACACAGCTTTAAATGTTTTTTCTACATACCTGTAGGTACCAGCAGCCTTGTGAATGCTGAGATACTGGGGTAGATGGAGTGTCCCATGGGAGCATGTGGGGGGTCCCCAGTGTGCTCAGCAGCAGACTCGAAGTGGACCTAAAGCACTTGTGGTCCCCAGGTGCCCCCTTGGCTTGGTGACTGGTGCCTCCTGGGTCTGGAGGGGCACCCGGGGTCCCCCCATGGCCAATTGCCAAGCAGGGCAGGTGCGGGGGTGGGGGGGCATATGCTTGGTGGTAGACCTGGAAGTAGGCCAGAAGTACTTCTGATCCATTTCCGGGTTCACGGCTGAGTATGCAGGGGGCCCCCCTGCACCCATGTGGGATGCTCCATCTGCCCCACCATCGCAGCTTTCATGAGCCGCACCTGGTACCTCGAGGTACGTATAAAAAAATTTAAAGTTATGTCTATGGCTGAATTGCTGATTCTCCGAATCAGAGTCAAATCTTCAGATTTGGATTCAGCCAGATTGAATCAGGGACAGAGATCCAAATCAACAAATTGAATCACAGTCCCCGATTTAGGCTGAATCCAAATCAAATACGGCCTGTTTTGCACACCTCTAGTAGGCACCATTCCTGGGGCAGCTGCAGTGGTGTGCAAAGACCAGTGTCCAGTGGCAACCATCTCCACCCCATGCACAGATTGGGGGGGGGGGCACGTGCCCCTGGGCCTCTACTGGGGTGCATGCAGCACTGGGAGCCCTCCCATACCTCCTACAACCTTTTTAAGTACTCCTACGTGTACACGTACCCCTTGTTGACAACCACTGGGCTAGACAATCAGAGTGCAGAGTCAAGACTGCTTTCCCTTAGTTGGTGGCATGCATTCAGATATGCAAAGGCTTATTCAGTTGCAGATTCAAGACTGATGATTGCCTAACCATTGTCACAAGCTGCTGAAAGAATGGGTATTGTTTTCCCACATTAACTCATGGGAAACTGCAAGCATTGGCTTTTGACTTAAGCATCACCAACAACTTGAAGAATGAAATGAAAAGGATAAAAATATCTAACAAAATGAAGATGCCTTATAGGAAGAAATTCAGTATGTTCCAGTGCCCTGAAATAATGATGCTTTTGACTGAATTCTAATCTCTCTTGGCTGCCTGTGTCCTTAGACTAACATGGCTACAACCAATACCCCTAATATCTCTTATAGCACAGTGAGTGATAGGGAATAAGAAAGAGACCAACTGGATTCTAGAGGGACACCAAATAAAACATGCTCCCACTTTAAAACATTAACTCATCAGTTGTTTTATTTCAGCTATTTTGAGATGTCTTTTAAAAAATAAAGCAGTTTTAATCACCAGATATGTTGAAATATGTTTATGTTACTAGTTATTTAATTTTCCAAGAAAATTAATTTGAAAAGAAAACAAATATTCAGTGATAGACATTATTGAGTCCTCTGGAGGAACAAACCACAATGATTTTTGCAGCTACCATCACCATAGTAACAGAAATGTCACTTAGGTTGGTTTCCCCTGTCTCTAATGAAATATTACTATTTCAGCAAATTTACAGACTTGTTACCCAAGACCTTGATTCTGCAAAGTGCTAAGTGCTTCCTGGGAGGTGATGAGGCCCCAATCTTCCATGGTGTTTGGAAGCCTGAATACCTTGGTTTGAGTACTTTTAACTCCCATTTAAAGAACTGAGAATTTGAGGCATAATGTTTGGGAATTTTGTCATCAATTCTAAAGGGAACAGGATTGGGCCCCTAATAAATCTGTATGGGTATTAGGTAAGATTGCTAAAGATTACAGAGGGCAGCCATTGATACAGTACTGCCAGCTGGCAAGTCAGCCATGAGCATGATCATCTAACCTACATCATTCTTGCATCATTCTTTACTTCTATCTTATGTAACCGCGCTATGGCATACTCCATGTTTGAGCTAGAAGGTACCAGAAAAGTGGTTAAGATGTGTTTATGCATCTTTTATAAAATTTGGGATTTTGCAGGTCTGCAAAAAGAATCTTATTTATTGAGGAGAAAGGAGACTGGGGCAATAATCATCAAAGTAATATTTACCCCTTAAAAACTGCCTATTTTTATACTGGTGCTAGAGGTTAATAGCACTGTTATTTACTCCTCTGCCAAAAAGTACTGAAGGATGTGAAATGTAGCAGTCAATAAAGCTGAGCAGTCAGATAAATAACATTCATATTATTCCCTGACAAATCCTTTTGCAACACAGGGATATAAATAACACAAAGAAAGCAGTTCCTACATTACAAGTTTACTGATGTGTAAAATGTAATTTTAAAAAGAGCCCAAAGCACTAGTAGCATGACACTCTCTAACATGATATATAGAAAGATACATGGCAAATTTGACACCTGTATGTATAAGAAACCAGGAAAGTGAGACATCTTAGTAAAAATGTGCTACAGAAACAAAGTGCAAGGAGTGGAAAGAAAGCTACTCCTATTCCTATCAGTGAGCTGGTAAGCAGATGAAATGATTGTAGATGTATGAGCTAGAAGCAGTCTCAAAACAATAAGAATAAGAATCTGTCTTTTAGTCTGTGCTAGGATGGTGAGCCCTTGTGTAGTAAGAAGGAAGGTTCTACTCTGTCCATGCTGAGATTATGTTGAACATGTCTATTTCAAGATGGTCCTCAGCAACATGCTGAATCTGAGAATTTCTGATGTTTGAGAAAAAAATTGGTTAAAAAAAAAATGCCGGTTTTGGCATCTAGGGAGATCTAAATATGAAAAGTCTTCATATTTAAAGCTGAGGATGGACTCACCCATGCACTGTGTCTACCACTGACTAGCAGAGCTGGCTTTGCAATACGGTGCAACAGCACTGCCTTAGAGGAAGTTTCTTGTCTCAGAATAACTCTACATCTCCAGTCTGCCAGAAAGAATGAAGCTACTTTAAAAATATAAATACAATCTCTAAGCAACCCACTTCTAAAACAAAAGCATTGGAAACGATGGTAATGAAAAACTGCAGAGTTGGCATGGAACAAGTTGCTGGATGTTAGAAAAGAATGAGACATGGCGCTTGCTGTCCCAGCTTCTGCAACTTCTTACTACCAGCCTACTTAAATCATTGTTGTGCATGCAGCAAAGCAAGAACTCTCATCCAGGTAAATGTTGTGCAGTATACAGGTGTACACAGCATGTGCATATATGTGTACACCATGTCCCTGGTGTTCCTGGCAAGGGTCATTCTTGAGCATGTGATGGGGAAGCTATCTTAGGGTACCCTCCCATGATTACTCACAAACACACCAGAAACAGAAGGCCGGAACCCAGTCTACCTCTTTGGAATTTAAGTGGACTTCTGCACCTAGATACAATTCTGTGCCACTATATTCAAGTCCCTGAAAACTCATGAAGGCCTCTAGTTTTATAACATCTTACCCTTACTTGTAAGATGGAATCACAAAGAAGAAGTGAGGAGGAAAAGGACCCACCCATGTTTTGCATTAATTGTTCTTCGGGGACTCAGGCAGGGTAGAATAGGATCTGGCCTAGAGTTCAGGAGTGGGAGTATCGAAAGCAGCTTCACCACTGCATTCCTAGGTATGGTGGAAGCAAGTGGGTAGGGCATGTTTGCTAGTAGCCTCCCCACAGATGCTACCTATATAATCAGACCCACGGGGACTTCCAGGCATCGGGCAGTATTTTCTCCTCACTTCCAGTAGTAGAGCAGTTGTTGGAATTTTATAAAGGGTTGGATTTTCTGCCAGCTGATCTCTAGCCATTCCTAAGCAAGGGTCTGATTCAAAGTGATTTTAGTCAATGGAAATACTTCCACTGATTGTAATGGGCATTGACTCAGGTCCACAGAATAGAACTGTATACTGCTTTGATGTCAGGGGATTGAGGGTATCAATTTCTGACAGCAGTGCCATTCATTTGACAGTGTTTCCTACCCCAGAGAAAGCACTGAGGTGTCTTCTACATTGCTTTTGCCTATCCTTCCACCCATCATAATGACTTCCTTTTGTTACAAAATGGTTATTAACAATCCTGAAATAGTTCTTAGAAAAATAATGGATTCTGGGTACCAAAATACAACATAATACAGCTTGAAAAATTCCATTAACATATTACTACCTCTTGTGGTTCAAGGGATTGTGTTGCTGTATCAAACTGGAAATATCTGTGCATAGTCTCATATATGATAGTCATACAAGGTTATGCCTTGGTAAGCAACAGCCTCTTCTATATGTATACTGAAGCGATATAGAACTATATAAGCTGCTACCCCATATGTATCTTTGCACAGGCAAGTAACATAAGTACAAGTCAGTAATAATAGTAACAATAGTAATGACAATGCCTGGCTTGTACACTGAACTCTTCACCTGCAGATCCTAAAGGAGTAGTATCATAAATACCATCACCTTCCTTTATACAAGGAAATTGAGGCTGCAGTGAGAGGAAGTATATTGTTACCCAAAAGCCTAATGGCAGAGTCATCAGTAAAATCTAGGTTCCTTCAGACACAGTCCAGTATGCTAGCCAGCATCCTTCCTTCCACAAGAGAACCTTGCATTAGAAATAGGAATAGGAATGTAATGACAAAAATAACAGACATCCATTCTGTCGGTGTTAAAAATTCATAGTCAAATTTGAAAAAGTTCAGTCTCTTGTTACAAATAGCATTATCAACCTTCTGCTAGAGATAGTAGGAGCACCTTCACAATAAAAACAACTTTATTGTCCATCTTCATTCAAATGTAAAAAGATATTACTCAATACAAATTAAGGAAAGAAGGAAAAATGGTGCTTCAGCCCAAAGATAAGAACTAGTTTTTTTTAAATGTGTTTCAGACACAGCAGTTGTCATAATCTAGAGGAGAAATCTTAAACATATCCATTTGGGAAGCGAAAACAAATATGAGGTAGACCTGGCTTTTGTCATAGATAAATAGTTCTTTTGAAGCAAGCCCAAGAGTATTTAAAGCATCCCCACAAAGTCCAATGAAATGTCAGCTCAAGCCAGAAGCATTAGCATTTATTGTCAGCTAGGACCATCATCACTTACCAACATCATAGGAAATATTACTGATGATTGATACTGATGGCAATGATGATTACTCTTGCAATAAGCTTAATTAAAATAATGAAGTACCGTTGCATGTAACTTGGTTGTTGCCCAGATAATGTATAAGCAGCACAAGGAAGTCACCAGCTCACTAAATGCTCAGATTAAGTGCAACATTGCTAGGGAGCCTATAAGGCACTGTGGGGTATTCTGCCACTACCACCAGCCCATTCCTGGCACACATACGTATAAAAGAATCATTGATGAAGTATGTATGGCAACACTAACCTCTCAAATATTAATCTTGATTCTCTGTTGCACTGGAGTAAAGTATATGTTGTTGGGGGTTGGTGCTACCTATCTCTGAGAAAGTTCTGTGTCATTATTCTCTAAGGAGATGTTTATCTGACTGTCTGTCTGTGACAGTTTAAGATATGTTCCTTTCCCACTATGTATCACCCATGCAATCAAAGGTTATAAAAGACCTGCAGGGAGAAGACTCACTTCTGGCTTCTCTCATTCCAGGTAGTCTATGCTACAAAACCCAGCCGCTAGGCTACAATGACAGCTCGTATTTCTTGTGTAGTCAACTCAAGCCATTAGCTTCCCACACAGAATCTCAAGAATAGGTGTATAAATTCTCAACCACCCAAAAAGCTGGTGTCAAGCCTCCACTGCTGTCAACTTAACACCATTCAGAGAAGCTTTAAAACAACCATAAGCAGCTCTGGTACCAAAATGGAAAGATCAAAGTACTATTTTTCAAATTATCTGAATTTATAACCAAAAGAATGCTACCCAAGACATGATAGTAGAAGGTGCCTCCCAAGCCATCAAGTCTAGCCCCCTGCATGTGCAGGAAACCATTTATCTGAAGTGTCTATAAGATCATTCACTCCAATTCCTCCCATATATCACAGCTATAAAGCATACTACAACAAGCTACAGGTAAAGTACAGGGAAGAAAGGGCTCTGCCAAAGTCTTAGCTACTGCATATACAGGGTATGTGTTACGTAGTTTATATGCCTAAAATGAAGACCTTGACCTGTGCTACAAAGGAAGACAACCTTCCCCCTTCCAAAAAACAAACAAACATAGTCCATGCCAATCTCTGACCTAGTAGAAAAATTCCTTCCTGATGCAAATTTGGTGATTGGTTTGACTTGAGTGTCTTCAACGCACATTTGTGTCATGCCTTTTTGACTCAACGTGATATGTGAAGCAGATTATGCAATTGCTTTCTTCCACTGCTTGCTTCCATGGGTGGATCCAAAATTTTGTGAGGGGTGTGCAGGAGCAAAAATTGGTATTACAGGAGTGACAGCCCCCCCACCCGGCTGCCTCAGTTTCTTCCCTCCCCCACTATGATTGGAAGACTATGCCATGGGAACAGAACCCGAAGGGGCAGGGTTTAGTCCCCAAATCAGGCAAGACTCTGCCCCCCCCACACCCCTTGCTTTCAGTCCTCCCTCCTTTCCTATCCATGCTTAGTGGCACCTTCCCTCCCTTCCCATGCCCATCTTCTCCCACCCATTGCTGCCCCTCAGTCTTCTCTTCTCCAGACTAAATAAGTCCCTCATCCTCTCCTCATAAGTGATGTGCCCCAGCCCCTACGCTGCTGGCTCGTATTCAGCTTATTGTCCACTGTAACCTTCAGGTCTTTTTCTACAGAGCTGCTGCTTAGCCAGCTGGTCCTCAGACTGTACTGGTGCATGGCATTGTTCTGTCCTAAGTGCAGGACTTTGTATTTGTCCTTATTGAACCTCATGAGATTTATTTTGGTCCAATTCTCCAATTTATCTAGGTCTCTGTGAATCTTAGCCCTCTCCTCCAGGGTGTATCTACACATGAAATTAATGCAGAGCAGTTTGAGCCAGAGTCAGTTGCTCCCAGGTGCGCCTTCTACATCCGAACCTGGAACTGCAGCAGTTTGAGCCAGGGCAGAGCAAACCTGAGATGGCAGGAGGTACAGTGGGGGTGCTAATCCCGGGCTCCAGGTGGCTGCGTTGGGTGGCAGAGGGGCTGGCAGGAGACTGGAGTATGGCCCCTGGATGGCTCAGCTGACCGGGTGCAATTTGTGCCTAGCAGTCACCATCTATATGTGCATTTAACTGCACTTTATGACTCCGCTGTAAAACAGTACTTCCCAGCAGTAATATCTTATGGTGGAGTTAATTTACCAAGCCCTAATACCAGTGCATGTGTAGACTGCTTTACTGAAGAGCTAGTCTACTCCACAGTAAAGCACACATGTAGATGCACTCCCAGTATATCTGCTACTCTGGCCAGCTTGGTGTCATCTGCAGAACTGCTGAGGGTGCACTCTATTCCACCTTCCATATCACTGATGAAGATATTAAACAAAACTGGCCCCAAGACTGACCCCTACAGCACTCCATTTGATGCTGACTGCCAACTAGACATCGAATTATTGATTACTACCTTTAGATCCCAACCATCCAGCCAATTTTCTATCCACCTCACAGTCCATTTATCCAATCCATATTTCCTCAGCTTGTTGCAAGAATGTTATGGGAGACAGTATTAAAAGCCCTGCTAAAGTCAAGGTGTATCATGTCCACTGCTTGCCCTGTACCCAAAGAGCTAGTCATCTCCTCATAGAAGACAATCAGGTTGGTCAGTCATGACTTGCCTTTGGTGAATCCATGCCGACCATTCCTAATCACCTTCTTCTCCTCCAAGTGCTTAGAAATGGATGCCTGGAGGACTTCATCCATGATTTTTCCATTACTTTTTCCTGAGTGCTAGCTCTGAAGCTTAGCTGGACCTATATATGAAATGTAAATTACCAAATTATACTAACAGCTGCATCTTGCACAAGAATGTAAAATCGTGACTGGGGCCATTTGAAATGAAGCAATCACAGCTGATCTCCCATGCTGGTTTCAGATGCATCCAATGTTTAACTATGATAACTTTCCCTTCATAAGTGATTGTCTCTTCAGGCACCTATACATGGAGCGTGGAGGCTGTTCCAATGTGCTGGAATTGTAGTGCATCGGAGTAGACTTGATTAATCAAGTCTGCTGCAGCATGGCAATTGCTGTGCCCCACCAGCCCCCTGCATCTCATGTGTCAGCATCCCTTCACTTAAAAATGGCAATGGGTTGGCTCATTTCATGAGCTTTAGTTCAAGCACTCCCACCGCCATTTTTAAGTGTAGGAATGCTGATGCAGGAGACGTGGTGGCAGTTTAATTAGAGCAACTCTAGTTTCATTAGAGCAATTTAATTTATTGTAATTTAATTAGAACACCCCCCGCCCCAACTTGGAACATGTGTAAAAGTGCCCTTCCTTATTGACATGTCCTTCCCTGATCAATACATATTTCTTGAAGCAAACAGAGAATGTCTGTTTGGGGTTTTGATCTATCTCTGGTCAAGGATATTTTGGGTTCTGCCCCACTGTTTAAACAACTCCCTAAACAGTGCCTTGTAATCAATGTCCCAGTGTGTTCAATTCAGTTAATCAAACACCATCTCAGTTGATTAAATTGCAAGGTCTGGCCCAATCAAGAGCTTGCAAAAGCAAGTTTCACAAACGGACTAACCAAACAGGATCCATGTGGCTAACAATTGTGACCTAATTAAAGTATGATGATCCCCCTCTCTACCTGCTTTGTTTGGGTTTTAATTGTCAAGCTATCAAGAAAAAAATGCTTTTAAGGCTTACACCTGAAGGATATAAGAAAGAAATAGAGCTGCTGGCAAGGTGTGCTCCAAGAGAAAGAAATCACTCACTGCAACACAGTAACCTATGCCCAGCTGATCACCCTCCATGACAGATCCATGCCTGGTAAAGGATGTAAAGACTGAGATCGCTTCCTGTTTGTATTAGTGAGATACACTACCACAGATAAAATATACTCAAACTTTGATAATAGCTTGTGAATATTGAGAAAGAGCCTTTCTATCATTTTGTTTAAAACTCATTTGATGGTGTAGTTAATAAAGCCTTTCTGCCATTCATTGAATGTGATGTCATGTCAATTCCTAAATGCACAAGGGTCAAAATCCCTTTTGTAAATGTGACATGAGTTTGAGAAAGAAAGACAGATGATACCAGAGAAAGGCCATGACTGAGGAAATCCTACTATTTGTAGGATTCTGTTAAAGGTCTCTGGCCCAGATGATCAGCTGGTGTAAATCAGTTTAGCTCTACTGAAGCTAGGGCCCTACACCGACTAAAATACCTTTGTGATTTATTCTGAAATCGTCTTTTTTGCCTCAGCTAAGAACAACCAACCAAAACAGACATACAGGGCACATCTAGACAAATGTGCCTCTTGCAGTGTCCTAAATCAGATTGAGATGCTGCAAGAGGCACTCTGTAAACAAAAAATGTTCCCCACACTGCAAATATGCAGTGCAGGCTCAAAATTTGATACCTGGATATCCAGGTATCAAAGAAAACACATTCCAAAAACACAGGAGAAAAAGTGGGCAGGGTATTGTCCTGAGGTAACCCAGAAGCTGGTCCTCCAGAGAGATGCTCTGGTTTCTGGCTATGTGCTTCTGCTGCCCCAGCATGCGGTGCACACACCCTTAGCATGCTGGGGCAAGCAGAAGTGCAGCAAGGATCCAGTGCGACTGGGACCCTGGTGCTGTTGGGCTGTGCCTGTGTGGGGGAACTGTTGAGGGGGTTGTTTGGGGGGGGGTCCCCCACAGGGGCCACAGCCTCCTCCCCCTGCAGCAGCAGCAGCCATGGGATGCTCATGGCTCATTGCTGCCAGCCCCCCGTGACACAGTGTGGCCCCAATTGCCTCAGAGCTGGCGCTGCCTGTTGCAGGTGCAGGCCAGAGCAGTGCAGCGTGGCACCATGTGCCTTTCTGCAGCTCCAGGCTGCTCAGGCTGTCACCTAGGGGCCAGCACCACTTGTGGGGACCATGTGTCATGCTGGGCTGCATCCTGCCTCCATGGATCTGGCCCAGTCCAATGCACGTGGGGCCCATGGAGGCAGGACCTGGCTTGGCACAACATGTGGCCCCTATGAGCAGCGCCAACCCCTGGGTGACAGCCCAAGCAGCCCAGTGGTGCAGAAAGGCGTGATGCCATGCCAGGCCAGGCCACACCCATGACAGGTGGCACAGGTGGTGCTGGCTCTGAGGCAGCCAGTGCAGTGCCACACCATGGGAGAGCTCCAGCAGCAGTGGGCCCTGAGCATTGCATGACTGCTTCTGCTGCAGGAGTCAGCTGTGGGCCCTGCAGGGAGTTTGGAGCCCTGCAGGGAGGCTGTGGCCCTGCGGGGGGGCTGTCCATGTGCTGTGTGGGGTGGGGGGCTGTGCCTTGTGGGGAGCAGGGGGCCCAGCCCTCCTGAGCAGTCCCCCAACACCCACAGTCCCCCCACAATCTCCCCACAAATTCTCCAACACCCTTCCCACGAGCACATGGCTTTGGCTAGGACTGGGAAAGACATGTGCTAGCATGCCAGGCTGGGCTGGGTCTGTTCAGCACTGAGCCTGTGTTGCACATTGCTGCATTGCCGTGGGCTGTGCCTGCAGCCCCTTTGAACAGACCCCGGGGCACAGCTCCAGGACTTGCGGCTCCTGTACAAAGGCATGTACTAGCTGGGCAGGCTGGATCACGTTTGGCCAACCCAATTATCCATGGGGGTAAGGCAGTGATGCACAGCCATAGCACTATGCCTAGAAGTGGGCCACCTCACCCTCATGGAGAACAGGCCTGGCCCAACCCGCCCTGTCCAGCTAGTGCATGCTTTTGGACAGGAGCCATGCATCCCAGAGCTGTGCCTCCCAGACCTGTCCAAAGCTGTGTCAGCGTGCCATGCCAGGCCAGGTTGTGTTGGGTCAAGCCAGGCCTGTTCTCACTGCAGAGACTGTGGGTGAGGCTGCAGCTGGCACTGCACAGCTGGCTGATGCTCCCAGTGCCGGGGGCTGTGCACCATCAGGGGCAGGCATGTGGTGACCCCCCCATCAAACTGCACCCCCCATTGCATCCCCCACACACCTCACACCCTTTCCCACCCCACTCCTGCAAACCCCCCATCTACCCATCCCACACCCATCATGCCCAGCTGTCAGACAGGCAGCTGTCTCAGAGATGAGACCTGCTGGCAGAAGCTGTGGTTGCAGGAGCAACTGTCCCCATATCCTAGTTAGTGAAGGGGTCAGGGCTATCTCTAATTGTTTTGATAAGAAAACCAAAAGCAAACATCAAAACATACAGATATTTAGAATTTATTTCATGATGATGATGATGATAGAGACACTGGTAGGCTTCCAAACTGCCTTAACATTGGGACCACAGTTGTTCAGCTTCTGAGAAAAGAGACTGAGGTTTGCAGCAACAGCAATTTGCACCCAAACATTTTAAAAATTGACAGAGCAGTTCTTTTGTTACTGTTAATGCAACCATATATATCTTTGGAAAAATGGGATATTCAAGAAGAGCAGGAGAAAGCCATTATTGTAGCAGTATGTGAAGCAGTAAAGAGAAGTCAAACATCTTAGTTTCACATCAGTGTAATATACAATAATGGAATGGGATTTGGTCAATAAAGAATTAAAGGATAGATGTTTAGATGGAAATTGGGCCTTATTAAATACATTCTATCTATTTAATTGATGAGATTATAAGTTTATTTGCTGAAGATAACAGTGTTCAAATATCGAAATAGACCTATGTAAAACTTTTAAACTTAGCCCTCCCAAGATATCTTTATTAAAATAGCACTATATAAAATCTATGTGTCAAACTAAATGTTTAAAAGCTGACTGAGAGATAAATCTCAAAAATAAGTGTCAACAAGGAAGTATCAATGAGTAAAGTATTCTAGTGGAGTTCTGCAGGAACTGTTTATCAACTTAAAATTAGTCAAGATTTTATCACCAATTTCAAAGAAATATAAAGTTACTTTTAATAAAGATTTGTTAGATGGTAACTAGTAGGGCTGTGTGAAGCTTCAGTTCCTGATTTGATTCGACGGAGATTCAGCCCAATTCGGTGGCCGAATCTGTGAATCCAAATCTAATCAGAAGACCCTTTAATCTCTCCAAATTAAATTGGAACCCTCCAAAACAATTCAGAGAGATTCGGAAAGATTTGGCAATTTGGACATTGACACAGCTTTAAATGTTTTTTCTACATACCTCAAGGTACCAGGCAGCTTATGAATGCTGAGATGCTGGGGCAGATGGAGCATCCCACAGAAGCAAGCAGGGCTCCCCAGTGTGCTCAGCAGTAGACCCAAAAGTGGACCAGAAGTACTTCCAGTTCACTTCTGGGTCCACCGGGGAGTGTTCAGGGGGTACGCCCCCATGCCCCCTCAGCTTGGCAACTGGTGCCTCCTGGGTCTGGGGCTGCACCCAGGGCCCCCCCACAGATGATTGCTGAGCCAGGAGGGTATGGGGGAGGGCCTTCGCCTGCTCCCCGGTAGACCCAGAAGAGGACAGGACGTACTTCCAGTCCAGGTTCCCCCTGAGCGTGCAGGGGAACCCCCATGCTCCTGTGGGATGCTCCATCTGCCCCATGATCACAGTGTTCATGAGCCATCTCTGGTACCCCAAGTTATGTAGAAAAAACATTTCAAGCTGTGTCTATGGCCGAATCACTGATTCTCTGAATCAGCATCAACTCTTCAGGTTTGAATTTAGCTGAATCAAATCAAGACACTGATTCTAATCAACAAACTGAATCACTGTCCCTGATTCAGGATGAATCTGAATCCAACTCAAATATGGCCTGTTTCACACACCCCTAGTAACTAGTCATGAGAATAGGTTATTTATAGCAATTTGAATAATTCAGTCAAATTGAAATAGTCAAGAAATATGCATTTAATCCAGCCATTTGCAAGGTCAAGAACTAAAAGTGCAATTATTATGGGATGTAAGACGGATATCTAGAAAGGAATGACTGGAAAAAATTTAGGCGTCATGGTACATAAACATCTAGCCATGGGATCCTGATGCAATACTAAGGCTAAAAGGATAATGTGATAATTTGAGTGTACAAAAACAGTGAATATCATGTAGTAGAAAGGATTATCCCTACTGATAGTGAGGCTACTGCTAAAGAACTCTGCATTCTTTTGATATCCATCCTTTAAAATAAATGTCAAGGCACTGGAGAGCAATCAGAAGTGCGCTCCAGAGTGACTTGAGACCTGAAAAAACTGCCTTACAGTAAAAGATTTAAGAAACACCATCCACTCCATTTACTGAAGAAACATTTAAGGGGTGATTTGATTATGGTTTAAAAGTATTCACAGAAACATAAGGTATCTGTTACTACTAGGGGTAGATCCATGTGGAGTGCAACCATGTAGTTGCATTCCCCTCTTCTGCCACTGTCTCCAACAGACCTGGAAACGGGGGAAACCCCAGAACTGCTCCTGCCCTGCTCTAGCTGTGGGCTGTGGCTGTACAGGATGCCAGGTCAAGCAGGGGACAGTGGTAACAGCAGGTTGGTTTCCTCTTCCTACATTTGCTCCCTGCCGTTCCCTCCACCAAGTTCTCTGCTGGCTGGGAGCAGGCACTAGAAAGAAGAACCTGTGTGCTGCCACCACCACTATCGCAATCAAGTTTGGCTCGATGTACTACTGCTCCCTACAGCCCCTGGCTGGAACAGGGCAGGCTCTGGGGCCCCTTTCCATTCCTGGGTCAGCTAGGAAAATGGACAACAGCAGGTAGGTCCCTCCCTTCAGGCCAGCTCCTCAGTATCCCCTGCTGGCCTGGGGGCTCCAGCTATGCTTTGCCCATTCCTCCATGGTTTGTGGTGTGGATCTACCCATGATTACTATAGGGATTTTTAAATAATAGAGTCGTAAAGGACTCAATGGCCAGAAATTGAATATAGGAACACTTATGCTATAATAATGAACAAACTTTTAAAATGACAGTTATTTGCCACTGGAACAGTCAACAGCAGTAGAGATTCTCCATCATTTGATGTTTTTAAATCAGATTTCTCTCTAAAATACGTGTATTAATACAACTAGAAGTTCTTAATCCTTATGCAGACATCACTGAATGGAATTCTATTGCCTATATTATGCAAGAGGTCAGATGGCCCTTTCTGACCTTAAAAATCCATTAGTCTATCAATTAAGGGGTACTATAGAGTGAGCACACCTTAATCATGCAAAAGATGCTGAAGTAGAATGGAAAGCCAAACTCTCATAAATGAGGCCCGCCTTTCAAAGAGAATGAGTCATTCTTCAGAAGGGTGAATAGCAATGAAGGAAAATTTGTGGCTGAAATAAAATGATTTAGGTTGCTAAAGAATGGAAAAGACTGTAAGGAACTTCTGATAAGAGTCATAATTAAATTCAGTGAATAAGTAACATGATAAATGTCTTGATAAATGCAAGGTAATGCATATTGGAAGGAATAGTCTGAACTACTCAAACATGCTGCTAGATTCTAAATCAACTATAACTACTCAGTAAAAAAAACAAACCCTAAATATCATTTGTGCAGTGGCATTCAAAAAAAGTAAACAAAATGTGAGGATGAATAAGGAACAGGATAGAAAATAATATTGAAAATATTATAATACCATAATATAAATCAATGCGCTGTCCTCACTAGGAAGAGTGTCCAGTTTTAGTCCCCTATATCAACAAGAATATAATAGAAGAGATGAGGAGCAGGCAGCAGAAATTACACGCAAGGAAAGACTTCCATATGAGGAAAGATTGAAAGGACTGTCAACATTTATTTTACAGAAAAAAGGAAGGAAGGAAGATAATGGAGGTATAGAGTAGACTAACTCTCTCATAGTACAAGAGTGGGGGGACATTCATTCATATAATTTAAATTAAATTGAATTTTAAAATGTAAATCCTGTTGAAATTAAAGGACAACAGGTTTTTTTATGCAGTGACTAACCTGCGTAACTCCACAAATTAGTGTGACCAAGATTTAGTAAGAGAATAAATGAATACATGAATAAAGAGAAAAACTAGAGCTTCCTTCAGGCAGGAGTTCTAAAAGGTTTTTTTTTTTTTGGAGGACCCTTAAACTCTTATGTCAAAGGACAAGAGTCAACCCCTAAATGACAGGCAATTTCCCTAATGAATAATTATTACTGTATTTGCATGTTGGCAAAATTAGCAAAGCAGGGTTTAAATAAATTAATAAATAAAAAAAGTTTCATAGTTTCATAGATGCTAGGGTTGGAAGGGACCTATTAGATCATTGAGTCTGACCCCCTGCCCTGGGCAGGAATGAGTACTGGGGTCAGATGACCCCAGCCAGGTAGGTGTCTGTCCAATCTCCTTTTAAATACCTCCAAGGAAGGGGACAGCACCACCTCCCTTGGAAGTATATTCCATATTTTGGCAACCCGCACTGTAAAGAATTTTTTCCTGATGTCCAATCTGAATTTGCTGTCTTCCAGTTTGTGGCCATTATTTCAAGTTACCCCAGTAGGTGCCCTGGTAAACATTGTATCCCCTATTTCTTGCTGGCCCCCCTGATGACTTTATAGGTGACCAGGAGATCCTGATGCAATACTAAGGCTAAAAGGATAATGTGATAATTTGAGTGTACAAAAACAGTGAATATCATCTAGGAGAAAGGATTATCCCCACTGATAGTGAGTCTACTGCTAAAGAACTCTGCATTCTTTTGATATCCATCCTTTAAAATAAATGTCTTGCGGAGGCTAAAGAGGTTCAGGTCTCCCAATTAGTCCACATAGGGTTTTTTCTGTAGGCCTTTAACCAGATAAGTGGTCCTCCTCTGAACCTTCTACAGGCCATACACATCCTTCCTGAAGTGCGGTGCCCAAAACTAGATGCAGTACTCCAGCTGCAGCTTAACCAATGCTGCATAGAGGGGAAGTATCACCTCCCTAGACCGATTTGTGACGCACCTACTTACGCAAGAAACGGTGTGGTTAGCTTTACTTATTACCTTATCACACTGGTGACTCATGTTCATTTTGGAGTCAACTATGACTCCGAGATCCCTTTCTGCAGTTGTGCTACTTAGAGTGGTACCTCCCAGGCTATAGGAGTGTTGATGATTCTTCCTCCCTAGGAGTAACACATGGCACTTATCTTTGTTAAACTGCATCCTATTTTGTTCAGCTCATTTCCCCAGCCTGTCCAAATCAGTCTGGATTTGATCCCGGCCATCTAGTTTGTGTACCTCCCCCCAAAGTTTTGTGTTGTCAGCAAACTTAGATAGGGTGCTTTCTACTCCCTCGTCCAAGTCACTAATGAAGATATTGAATAGTATTGGTCCCAGGACAGAGCTTTGCCTACATTTCTCCAGGTAGAAACCGACCCGTCCACCACCAGTGTCTGGGTGCTCCCCATAAGCCAATTTTCTACCCTCCGGACTGTGTAATATTCTACATTGCAACCGTTTTGTTTATTTCTAGAATTGGGCATGACACTGTGTCAAAGGCCTTTTTAAAATTTAAGTAAATAACATCTACCTCTATTCCTTCATCCAAGCATTTTTTGACCTGGTCACAAATGAAACCAGGTTAGTCAGGCAGGATCTGCCTTCTATGAACCCATGCTGATTGCCCCTTAGCATTATTTTACCTGCTGGTCCCCCACAGATGTAAGCAGGGGCCTTTACTGCCTTCCTAGAGAAAAGGAAGTGGTCCCATGCCAGTGACCTTACTTTCTGGGTGGGCTCCCTTTGGGACGGGGAGAAAAGGCTCCTTTCCGGTGCAAGAAGACTTTCTCCCTGTTAGCTCGCTCACCCCAGCTGGGACTTAAACTCATCTTTCACATGTGGTAGGCAGA
>NW_017728886.1:60452334-60465189 GCF_001723895.1 Crocodylus porosus
GATGGGACGGTGCAGGGGGGAGTGGGGCAACCTGCTGGTACTGAATGGGTGGGGGTTTTCCAGCAGATTCTGCGGGAGATGACCTGTTCCTCCAGTGACCAGGCTGCCTATAAGAGACTCCGGAGTTTCTCTGGAACCCTTCCAGTCCCTGCAGGGGAGGAAGGATTCGATTCCTGGCTCTCCCATATTCAAGACACTTTACTGACTTGGCAAATATCTGATGAGGATAAGCGACGCTGTCTGTTGGAGGTCCTGAGGGAGCCTGCCTTTGGGGTTGTGAGGACTGTCAAACTCCGGAACCTTGCTATCACCACCCAACAATGTGTGCAGGTCCTTCAGGATGCTTTTGGCCAACCCACAGGGAGTGGGGAAACATGCTATGAATTTCTGGGAACTTTCCAGTGCAAGGGCAAGACTCTTTCAGCGTATGTCCTGCGCTTAGAGCTGGTGTTACAACACCTGGTGACCCAAGGAGTGCTTAGTGTCACCGACACCACTCAGATACGGCTCTGGCAAATTCATATTGGGGCATGGTATAGCTCGGACTTACTCTGGAACCTCAACTTAGCGGGGAGCAGAAGCAGCCCACCTGACTTCAGTCACCTCCTCCGAAAGATTCATAAAGAGGAAGAGCTATCTAGACTCAGAGAGACTATGTGGCTCCCAGAGGATTTTTCACCCCCGGAGAGGACCCATGGGTCAGATGCTAATGGTGGCTCCCCATGAGGACACTTTGTTGAGAGTGGAGGAGGAGCCTGTGGCTCCAGCACTAGCAGCTGCCGTGGCCAGAACCCTCCCCTGAGTCAGCCGTGCTGCCCCTTTTATCTCCCTAAAACCATGCTCCAAGCCGCTTCAAGGCTTTCCCGCAGTTGGATTAGGTATTGGATGATGTTCTGGTCTTTACTTTGCTGTTCTTCCCAATTCTCTTTAATCAGGTCCAGGATCCCGCTTGGTTGCCAGCCGTATAATAATTCAAACCCGGTGGAGGCCTGGGGTGCCTCTCTTACTGCAAACCACAAAGGGGGTATCATTTTGTCCAAATTTTGAGAGCTGTCAACTGCAAACTTTTTTAGTATCTGCTTCAATGTCTGATTAAAACAGTCCACAAGCCCGTCTGTTTGGGGATGACACATGGCTGTCTTCAGGTGGTTAATCCCCAAAACTTTACTCACTCCCTCGAACACGCATAATGTAAAGTTTGTTCCCTGATCGGTCAGTAGTTCTTTAGGAGTCCTACTCAGGAGAATATCTTCAGAAGTTCATTTGCCACCTTTGGTGCAGACACCCTCTGCATTGGCACAGCTTCTTGGTACCGCATAAACCAATAGAACTAATATATACTGGTTTCCAGTGCTGCTTTGGGGAAGTGGCCCAACAATGTCCACCACCACCCTTTCAAAAGGAACCTCTACCAGCGGCATTGGAATTAAAGGAGTCTTTGGGGGTGGTCTTGGGTTTACTTTTTGACAGATGGGACACGAAGCGCAATAACTTGTGGCTTCCCGCATCAGACCTGGCCAATAAAACCTTTCATGAATGCATGCTTCTGTTTTGTCCCAGCCCAGATGCCCGCCCATTGGGAGCTCATGAGCCACCTTCAATAAGGCCCACTGATACCGCTGCGGGACCAACAGCTGAGCGACCTCTCCTCCTTCTGGTTTCCCTTGCTCAATCTGGTAGAGGAAGCCATTTCTTACTTCAAACCTCAGGGTTGTCCTCATCAGTTCTGGCCTCAGTACCTCATCGTCTCTTTGGGCAAGGTGTTCCTGCAGCACCCACCAAAAGCCCATCTATCAACTTTGCTATAGCTGAAAATGTTCATCTTCCCCCAAATGGCTGACATCCACCCTTTGTCCCGCTTCCTTTTGGGGGGGGTGCTGCTTGGTTTCCCCCACAAAACTCTGTGTGTGTGGTCTCTCCATGCCAACTATCTCTTCAAGCAACTCAGGCCAGTTGCAGCCCAGTACTACTGGGTAGGGTAAATGTTCTGTGACCCCCACTAGCATCCGGTGGGTCTTGTTGCCTACTCATAGGTTGACCCTCACCCTGTCAAAAATCGAGGGGGTCCCCGCACCAACACTGCACCCTCACACGAACCACTCTTCCCCTCTCCCTTTCCTGTAGCACGTCGCTCCACACCAACGTCTGCATTGAGCCCAAGTCCAGCATAGCCATTACTCTTTTCCCCTCTATTGTTGCTTCTGTCAGCAGTGCAGGTGGTGCCTCTTCCGCCCTGGGGTCGACTGAGGCTTCATAGCTGCACAATCCTACCTGCATCGTTGGCTGGGGTCAGGTGCTTTCGATCATGGTGGCCAACTGGGTCTGTTGTCTTACAGCTTGGTCCAGTAGGCCTTGCACCATTTGATATAACTGATCCACAGCTTGTTCCTTTTTCCACATGGGCCCAAGGGCCCTCTTCTTTACACGGGTAAACCAGTGTCTTATGATGCATGCTGCTGTATAAAAGCTTCCCGGCCAATGCACCATTGTGACAGGAGTATCACTTTTGGAGCTTTACTAGGAGCAACTCCACCCTCTTGTTATGGGCCAACCGCCTGCTTACTCACCTGCCATGCCTTGATCTTAATTGATTAATGTAATTAGCAGGAGGCTGCCCACTTTTTGTGCCCTGGTGCTAGGGCGCGCTACCTGTGGCTCCTTTTCCTCCCCTACACCACAGCCCAAGCCTCGCAGATAGTACTGACTTGGTTTGACCTGGGCCCTGGGGGTTCTCATGGCCCCCCCCTTTGCCCTGGGGCTTCTCACAGCTCCCCCCCTTTGCCCTGGGGCTTCTCACAGCTCCCCCCCTTTGCCCTGGGGCTGGGGTCAATGCACCCCAAACACTGTGCCCTCTCTGGAACCAGAGTCCCCATGCTACCGAGGAGCTCCTATGAGGCCTCCTCCAACCCCTAATAGCCTCACCCAGTCCTCCAGCCAAAACAGTAAGCACAAGAACACAAAGACCCTGGGCTACAACATAAAACGCTAGACCATCCGGTCAAACAACTTTTGATCCCTACCAGAGAGGGCACTCCAACCACAGCAGCAACCAGGGGATGCTCTCACCATCAGAGTTCTCCCTTTCATCTGTACTAGCCGAGCTCCTCCTCCCTCGGTCGCCAGAGGGAAACTGCCCTCCTGGCCTCCTGCCTGGGCTTAAGAAGGGCTAAGCCCTCCCCTTCCTGTCAGTTGGTTTCACTGGTTGCCCTAGCAACCAGCACCTGTGCTGCCCTGGTGACTGGCAGCTGAGCCTCCCCCTTCTCGCCATTAGGGGTCTCTCCAGAGCCGTTTCTGCTTTCAGGCGCAGGGCACCTAAGTGCTCTGTGACACTCCCCCTCTCCTTCTAATGAAAATACCTCTTTTTTCCTGACCAAGACAAATGGTCAAAGGGTATGTACATGCAGTGCAGTATGGGTGTTTATGAAAGTGCCAAACACCCACTGGAGCCCACAGCAGACATGTGCATCAAGGCCAAAAGGGGAGAAAAAAGGGAGGTCTGAGGAAAAGAGATAGATGCGGCCAGCGTAGATAAATGGAGGCAGGTAGAGGATGGCCATATTAGGGAAATAATGGGGAATATATGGCTTCTAGAGCAGATCCTGAAGAGCACTATAAAGATCTAAGGATGCATCCCTCCAGAAAGAGGCCTCACCAGCAGAGTGGGATTTAAACAAGAGTCCTTCCCCTGCTGAAGACATAGACAAGGGAAAAAGATAAAGGTCACAAAGGAAGATTCAAGGGTACTGGTTCCATGATACAAATTAACTCAGTGAACAGTGCACATACATGAAAGCACAGGGAAATGTGTAAATATACATACAGGCAGACTCATCTGGCTGCATAGGGATCTACAACAGGACAGAGCAGTGGATTTGCTCCTACGGATTTCGCACTGTGGCTGTGACAGGATGGAAAAGTGAGATATGAGGTGTGTGAAATTTCGTATTCCAAAGAAACTCAATTCACTCCTCTCAAATTTCCAGGCATATTATTTTAAATTCACCTTAAGGATTTAATCCCATGAAACCTCTGCTAGCAAAATTCTTATTGAAGTCATCTGGAATTCCATGCACAAAGACTATGTAGGAGTTGGAATCAGATATTGTAAATATATCAGATTGTGTGTGTGTGTGTATCAATCAGCAGAGAAGAAAACATTTTCTGGAAAACACGGAGAAGAATAAAACTGCAAACAAAATATGGATCTAAGAAAAGGGTGGCTTTAATACAACAGCATCATACTAAGCTCCTTCAACCCACACCCAGACCGGACTCTCTATTTTCAGTTCCCAGCAGTGACTTAGCAATAACCAACAAGAAAGTGAAAATATTTATTTTTTTGCTTATACCGCAACAGATTCTAAAGATTGTGTCCCATGGAAGCTTTGCCTTTAAAAAAAATATAAATTATTTGACTATCATTTGATAAAAATAAAAATTATTTGACTATCATTTGACAGCATGAGAGGGGTTTTATGAAAGCTTTTTAGAAACTGCACAATATTATGCAGCTATATATGCATAGAAAACACAGGCCCAGATTAGGCTGGCTTCAGTTCTAAAACGTTTCAAATACAAGGTTAAATTTATTTCTCTGAGCCAGGTCCTCAGCTAGTGTCAGAGCAGTCTCAATGCCAAGCATTCAAAGAAAACAAAAATCACGTCGGGTTCCCCAGTGTGAAAAATAAAATAAAATGAAATAAAATAAAATCACCCTCTAAAAATTGGACTTGGGGTTTTTTAGTTTGTCTTCTGTTTCTGTTCCTTTAGTGGTCAGATTTGTAAGATTTTGTACACACCTGTAAGAGCCATAAACATACATTTATAAAATAAAATGAAAATACTCACATAACTACAGGATTTCAGTAGCTGGAGGGTTAAGAACAAACACCAACTATCACAAAGACGTTAGACAGAATCTGGAGTTTGTCAACACTACAACTGGCATGGCTCCATTCAAGCTGAAGGAGCTATGCCAGTTTATATCAGGTGAGAAACTGCCTCTACATCACCTATCTATCGTATCAATATAGATTTTAAATAAACTTACTGTTGATTTTGATCCAGAAGCCAAATTAACCACATTTGTTGCTGTCACCAGTTTACTAGCTTTTGCCTAAGTGTAGCATGTCTCATAGTAGAAAGGAGCTGAAAAATCAATGCATCATGTCCAGCTTTTAAGAGTTGCTTTTCACCTGCATAATTAACAAAATTACTTCAAAACTGAACAAGTACCAACCAGTTCTGACAAGTGTGAACTGGTTCCGACTGGTTCCAACCAGTTTCAGTTTGAACCAGTTGCAACCAGTTCCAACCACTTTTAACCAGGTAAGAAAGCTTTGAACCAGTTCTGAACAGTTATGACTGGCTTGAGTTTGAACCAGTTCTGACCTGTTTCAGTTTGAAATGGTTCCCACCAGTTTAAACCAGTTCTGACTGGTTCTGATCAATTTAAACCAGTTCTGACCAGTTTAAATTGGTTCCAACTGGTTTGAATGATCTCCAAAAGGTTTAGACCAATTCCGACCCGTTCCAACTGGTTTTGACCCGTTCCAACGATATGAACTGGATCTGACAGTTTCTGACCCATTCTAACCGGTATGAACTGGATCTGACCAGTTCTGACCCATTCTGATTGGTAAGAAGTGGATCCAACTGGTGTGAACCAGATCCAATTGGTTCTGACCAGTTTGAATTGGTTCTGTCCAGGTTTAAACTAGTTCCGACCAGTTCCCTCCGGGGTTAAACTGGATCCAACTGGTTCCGTCCAGATTTAAACAAGATCCGACCGGTTTGAACTGGTTCCATCTGGGTTTGAATTGGTTACGACCTGAACTGGCCACAACCCAGCTCTGACCAGTCTGAACTGGCTGTGACCCGGCTCCAACCGGTCTGAAAATAAAAACAGTGAAATGTTTTTGACCAAGTCAATAGTGTTGAAGTCGGTGGTTTAGCCTGATAAAGAGGGACCTACTTAAATCAGTGATACAGAGTTTTTTTGTGGCCCACTCATGACACACAGAGCTAAATTTCATAGGCATTTTGTGTTGGCCCCAACCCTCACTACTGACTGGCGGAGCGGTCCCAGCAGCCCTGTCCCTTGCCACTGACTGGAGCCAAAACACTTTTACTTTCCTGGCTGGCACCTTCATTTAATCTACATCACTAGTTCAGCCTCACAGTAGCTCTCACTCAAATAACGTGCTCGCTGGCTGTGGTGATTGCCACACTTCCTTTGCATTCCAGTAAGCATTTTTGGGTGGGGGGCAGGGGTTGCCGATTTCATGGAAACCTACTACCTACACCATTTTTTAGGATTTGAAAATGGCAGATTGCAGGAATGCATAGATTTTTGATTCTAGTTGGACTTAGATGCCAGCTAGGCACCAGCATTATCAAGCCTAGAGCAGTTCTGGATAAGCACAAAGGTATCTCCAGAACCTTGAAGTAAAAACAGGAAGGCATTAATGGAAATGGGTAACATCCAGGGTTAGGTGGCAAATAAGCAGGAGTTTTCAGCACTATGGTTTTGGACTTGGATGCCTACATTCTGCCTAGGTCCCATTTGGGCCTAGACCCTTTTTTGGAGCTGCCCGATTTTATTTTGAACCATTATTATAAAATACTTAATGGATATTTCCCATGAAACCATGCAGAAAAATGAAAACCTACATGCTGTGACTCGAAAGTAGAAAATATTCTATTCTCACAGTCACGGAGCTAAAATCTCAGTTGGGCTAAAGCAGATACCATCTCTACAGTTTTTTTTTTTAAATACCACTGCAAATTCTGTTGCATCTCTAATATTCCCTAATGGATTTTAACTTTATTACTGCTCAGTTTTATTGGAAGGCAGTGGGAGTGAGAAAGCCTCCACATTACTGAAACAGTTAATTTTTTTTGAAGCAGGCTGAAGTGCAGAAGTGCGGTTTAAAAGAGGGGAGCAGATCAAATCCATGTGCAGGTCTTTTAAGAGCTCAGCCACATTTTTGAAATATAGATTAGCCAGGATAGTATGAATTCAGCATTTCCATGTAATGTTTCATTGATTCTTTAGGCCAACTGGACTGGTTGGAGATAGATACCTACAAATGAGTTTTAAAACTTTACAGTTTTTTAATGTTTTATAGCCTGTCAGAAAATCGGTTAGGATCTGCTTTTCTCAATTCTTGGTATCAAAGCAGCAGATTTTTTAGCAAGAGTGAAGTTTTTTAAACATGACTGAAGAGTATTTGCCATAAAAGTACTCAGTGAGTCATGACACCACAGAAATTCTTGGATGAACAGTTTTAAAGGTGAAATGAACAGACATCACCTGCCAAAACCTGCATGTAGACTGCTGATGTCATCACTAGAGCTATCACTTCGTAGGCAAAGCTTCAGCTCAGGTCTTGACAGTTAAGGGTAGGAGGCTATGACCTTCAAATATTCTATTTTAAGATGCATTTTTGTGTGGTCCTTTTAAGTCTACACACTCATTCTGTAGGGGCTTGATCCTGCCAATTCTCGTGCTCCCTTAAGTCTCAGTGAAGCCTAATCAGGATCCAGCCACTATTAATCAGACCTTTATTTATGTTTATTTATAAGCTTTTTCATGGAGGTCATCACAGTAACATCTGAGCACTTCACGTATATTAAAGGACATGTCCTAATATTATACTGAGAGTTAAGAAAGTATTACTCTCATTTGGTAAGCAGGGAACTGAGGCAAAGAGGACTCGGGCAACTATAGGCCAATCAGCCTAAAATCCATCCCAGGGAAAATCCTGGAAAAATTGGAAGATTGTGGGCTTAACTGCTCAACATTTCAGTGGGTGCAAAACTGGCTGTATGGTAGGACCCAGAGAGTTCTCATGAATGGATCTGTGTCGTCCTGGTGAGAAGTGGCCAGTGGTGGCTGTCAGGGGTCCGTGCTTGGACTGGTGCTTTTCAACATCTTTATCAATGGTTTGGATTTGGCAGTGAAAAGCCCGCTGGCCAAGTTTGTGGATGACACCAAGTTTTGCGGGCACGTGGTCATGCCAGAAGACAGGTTGCAGATACAGGCAGACCTGGACAGGCTGGAGAGTTGGTCGAACCAGAACCAGATGAAGAACAACACTCATAAGTATAAAGTGATTCCTCTGGGGGTAAATGATCCCCAACATACCTACAGGCTTGGTGGTGACAATTTGACTTGCACCATGACTGAAAAGGACCGAGGGGCAGTGATCAACTCTTGCATGAACATAAGCCAGAAGTGCAATGCTGTGGCCATCAGGGCAAACAATATGCTGGCATGCATTAACCATTGCATCTCATGCAAAACTAAGGAAGTGATACTCCCACTGTACTCCACACTGGTGAGACTGCAGCTGGAGTACTGCATCCAGTTCTGGGCACCTCACTTCAACAAGGACATGGAAAAACTTGAGAGGGTCCAGAGAAGAGCCACCCATATGATCAGGGACTTGCAAGACAAGCCAAACGAGGAGAGGCTGAGGAACTTGGGCCTCTTTTGCCTCTTTCCCAGTCAGGCTGTCCTGACTGTGGAATAAACTCCCTCAGTGGTGGTGCAGTCACCTACCCTGGAAATCTTCCAAAGGAGACTGGACAGTCACCTTGCTGGGGTCACTTGACCCCAGTTGTCTTTTCCTGCCTAGTGCAGGGGGACTGGACCCAATGATCTACTAGTTCCCTTCCATCCCCTAACAACCTATGAATCAATCTATGAATCTATAAATCAGGACAGGAGAAAAAAGCCTCCACCCACTCAGGATCCAAAAGCTGGAATCTGTTCCTGAGGATATAGGCAGACAAGGTTCCTTGAGTGAATCTGATATCTTTTATTAGACCAGGATAGGCAGCTACAAATGCCCTTTCAAGGAGCAGAGCAGGGCTCCCTATTTTCCTATTAAAATGTTCCTGGAGGAGGAAAAGGAGGAAATAGAGCCTACTATTTATGTAATAATCTAGTGACTAGAGCATTCAGTGAGAAAGTGGGAGAGTGAAGATGTAGAAAGCAGTCAGAGTGGCCCATGAAGGTAGAGCACCCACCAAGGACATGAAAGACTTGGGTTTTAGGCCTTCAGATACCAAACATAGGACTACAAGTCACACACAGCTCATTTATTTCTTAGCGGTAACAGTCATCTGCTGTACAATGATGGGCAAATCACTTAGCTTTGTTATCTCACTTTTTCCCCACTGTCTAATAGGGCTAATACAACCTTAGCCATCTTGGAAAGTGCTTTGAAATCATGGATAAAGTGTTATTTACATTCTAAGAACTTGAGTTCTGGATATATTTTATCATAATACTCCAACTAAAACAGCTGAATATAAAAACCCAGTTCCCTAGTATTACAATGGCCCTTAGACCCAGTCAAACATTGGGAACATCCAGTTAGCATTGCATCTGTGTTTCTTACAGTTAGCTAGAAGCAGTAACAAAAGAAAATGCAGTATTTGTTAATCTGCTCAGGGCACCACTGCAGAGTAACTGCACAAAAAACTAGTTAACCAATGTGGTAATAATTTTTTTTAGCATCTTACCATGTTGACATTGATGAGAATGTTGAGAAAGATGAGAAATACAAAGCAAATTATAACTTATGATGAAGTGAACCGAAAAGAGAAATTTCTCCATGTTTTAAAAGACTAGCAAATTGTACCACCAGACTCACTAGCCCAACCTGGCTGGCAGTGGATTCAAGACTTCAGGTCACAAAGCAGCTGAAGCTGGAAGTAATGTAAATGGAAGTGATATGTTTAGCTTCAGGAAGGGTGGAACTGAACTGTCTGTTGCCAGGAGGAGGCAGAAGGGATGGGAGGGTGGCAGGGGAAGAAAGGACAGAAACAGCAGCAGCCTCTTATTTCAGCAGCAGCAACCCATGGAAAGTTAGGGAAAGAAGGGGAGGTGGGGGCAGCTGGAACATAGCAAGTTTTCCCTTCAGTGTACCTAGCAGGAGATTAACAAAGAATATTCTTAATTATTGCTTCCTGCCCACCTGCTTAGTTCCTTCAAGAGCCAGGACTCATTCAAACAACATGCACTCCCTTGGCAAATTTACTCATAATGTTAGTGACTACAAATTAACCAACTCTGTTCTCTATTCTTAAATTAAAAGAATAATTATTTTCCTATCAATCTTTTTCAGATCTAATGAAAGCAGTGAAGGCTGGATTCTTCACTGCTAACCAGCCTTGTGTTTTTGTTCAAGTCATTTTTGCTACACCCAGTTACTCCAGCTGAAGGTCTAACCCCAAATGTTTATGTTCACTGTCTCTTTACAACCTCCAGTAACACTGTGCTACTCTAGCAGGCACTGGATTTTTTTTTTTTTTTTTATAATTCATGCACTGTCTTCCACTTATGAGTCTCAGTGCTACCCAAATTATATAGAATGATTAAATTTCCTTTAAAGCACCTTGAGTGCTGTTGGCAGAAACAACTGCAAGTATTTAAAAGAATATTTAATCCTGTACACTGCCAGCAGGCATGCTGGGAAACAAGCTCACATCCCAAAGCCTACCCTGGGCCAATCACTGGAGAATGGTTTAATTGGTTAATCATATAAATTACAGTCACTTAATCATTTTAATCACCATCAGCCAATTAGCACAGAGTTATGGGCTCTGAGGTAACAGTTATGCAAATGTTTGTTCCGCTGCAAGCTATTAACAGCCATATTTTTTAGATCAAGCTGACAATGACTGATGTGGAGTGGGAAGTAAAGGAAAGCAAGCATTTGTTTAAACTTTTTTCCTGCTAGATTATAATGAAGTAGATGACAGGAAGTGGCCTTAAAATGTAACAGTGGCCTTTCTCCATTCAAAGTAACCTTCACAGGTAAGAGGGAAGGTTACTTTGGTGCATTGTGGCCAAGGGGATCTCAAGAGCTACCTACACAGTATCATTTTGATCATTTAAAAGCCCTAGTGTCTCCATTACTTTTAATGCACTGTTTTGCTAGTAGCACAGAAATAAATACCTGTTAGCAGTCGATTACTAGGAATTTGCAATAATTGACAGAGGCATATTAGTTATAGTTCCGTTATGCTTTAATAATTTTCTGAAGTGGAGATGCCACCAGTCACAATTCTGTCAGAATTACTACACCTTACATGGGTCTGACAGCCAAACTCTGATCTTCATGTTACTGGAGCTACTCCATATGTGCATCTGTGTAATAAAAGATCACAGTTAAATACGATTATATGGATATATATTCCCCAAAAATATAGATGTTTATTCCCTAGTCTGCTATGGCCAATTTGAATTGGTTTGCCAACATAGCCAGGCAATAAACCCAGGAGATTTAGGACAGCTGAGCTATTGCCCTGTATGGTGGAATCTTCACATGTTTTCCACACTGAGGATATTTTCCTCATCCTAAATATTTCTGACATCTACTCTGTTCAAAAAATGTATTATTCCTTACTCAGGACCTAGGTATGTATATTGATTTAATTTGTTATAAGCTTTTTATGCAAAAATCAAGCAAGGAGTACTAAGTAGAATACTGCATAACTCACTACTCAGAACTTTATGGGACTCTTAGCCTTATTAATACTTAGCCTTATTAATTATCTAAATAGCACCAAAGGAATATTGTAAATAGGGAGAGAAGCAGCTGGGTCCTGTAAGATGTTCAGCACAATTCAATCTTGCTGTCACTAATACGAGTTAAAATTCCTTAGCACCTTTATTTAGGGCCCAATACTGCAGACTTCTGAGCACTCCTCTAAGGTCTTCAACACTCAGCTCCCAGCAATGATAGAAGAACCCTGCAGCATCTGTTCCTAAATAGAGAGCGTACATGGGGATCACAAAGGCCCACATTTTCAAAAGGGTATGACTATCTAGCATATCTTCTGAGCATACCCAGTCCCCTGTTCCTGCTTGCATGGGCTGGTGAAGCCACTCCAATGGTGCCCTTCCCATGGCTGTTCTCAAGATTGCTGTCTCTGGCATGCTTGAAAGCAGCCACTGGAAAGGACCATAATGTTGCTCCACTGCCACCTTTACAACATGTGAATAGGAGTGGGTGGATGGAGACTGCTTGAGTGTTGAGAAGGACCCTTTCCAGGACATGCTGGGGACTCCTAGGCATACCCAAAGGCAACCAAGAATCTTTGGGGGTCTGAGCCAAAAAAGCCTGGTGGAAAGGTCAGCATACATCTTGTTATGCTCACCATTATTTGTTTGGATTTTTGTTTTAAATTTGAAGTATGGCTTCTAGAATAATTTCTTGTTGTTGCATATTACATTATAATTTGTTTTAAAGTGCCTTATAAACAGTTAACAAATTATATCTATTTTACAAACATACTACAGCTATCAGCTGTACATTATGGATTGTCATAAGCACATCAGTAGCAGGCATTACAGATCATTATAAATTATAGTCTGTTATTAAAACTGATAGACATTTTGGACTATGTCAAAAGACTATGGTTGGATGCCATGGTAAAGAATGCCATGTCTGTTCTGGGCACTACGCCCCAAAATGGAGTTACTGTGGTGTGGTGCTGAGTGGGTGCATGACAATAAACACTTCCAAAAGAGTCCAGTTATTGGTGACATCCATTCTGTGGTATACCTTGCACAGAGCAGCTGTGCTGTGTTTCACTGCCCCACCTCCTAGTGCAGTCCTTTCATAGTTTCATAGTTGGTAGGGTCAGAAGGGACCTCAGCAGATCATCAAGTCTGACACCCTGCCATGGCAGGAAAACGTACTGGGGTCTAACAACCCCAGCAAGGTGTTCATCTAGCCTCCTCTTAAAAACCCCCAGGGTAGGAGCCTGCACCACTTCACTTGGAAGTTGGTTCCAGATCCTAGCCACCCTGACAGTGAAGTAGCGCCTCCTGAT
>NW_017728886.1:60465569-60478825 GCF_001723895.1 Crocodylus porosus
CCAGCCTGTAGGTCTGGTGCTGGTTCTTCCTCCCCAGGTGCATCACCTTGCACTTGTCAGTGTTGAATCCCATCCTATTCTCATCCACCCACCCCTGTAACCTGTCTAGGTCCGATTGCAGCCTATTTCTTCCTTCCAGCATGCCCACATCCCCCCACATCTTAGTGTCATCAGCAAATTAAAACATCTAACCTTTTAATGAGTACTGACATCTTGTGAAATGAAAATCACATAATAGTCTTTAGCCATGTTAGACTGAGCTTTCTGTGGCTTCTTCTACCGGCTTGATGAGGTTCTTACAAAATGGACTTTTCTTTTTTGCATATTTTTTCAGGAGTTGATGTCATTGTCACATTTCAGACCCGTACATGAGATTCTGATGAAAAGTTTACAGTAAACTAATTCAATTCACTTATAAATTTCTGTATTTACCTGTACGTTAGAAAAAAAATTAACGGGTGATCTTTTTTTATAAAGGGACTTCACAGTTATAAGTTGCATTATAACTTCACAATTGCTTTGCAGATTGATGAAATGGCCCTTTCCCTTCTTAAACTACAGTATTTACTTGAATCCAAGATGACTTCAAATTTAAGATGAATCCCCAACAATTAGATTCTAGACGTGGAACATTAATGAATTGAAATGGTAGACATGCTCTGTGACACTCTATTAAAAATTTCTGACAACAGCTGTTACCTGTTTATTAACACTTTATCAATTACTTAAAAATGGGACCTCAATATCAAGTGTGACCACTTTGACCAAATAAATTGAAAGTCACAATGTGGGAAGATGGAGTGTGATATTCACTGACTTGGGTCAAGAGTGAGGAGTGGATTCTGTAAGGTACAAAGAACAAAAGCAGAGCAATTAAGTATGTGCACTGACTGCTCTCTCCATGCTGGAGAGCACAGAAGCAACTAGCTGTTGAGCAAGGGCAGTAAAGTTATTTCCTCTTTGGAAAAAGGGAGGGGGAATGAGGAAGGAATTATGACTTTGAATGTAAGCTGGGTTTTTTTTCCTCCAGGCTGTTGCTGAGGTGGCACAGATGCAAAGTCAATCTAGCCTTTAATGAGCAGAATAGGCATGCCCAAGTTCAAGGACAGAAACGATATACATTTCAGAATAGTAAAAATAAAAATAATAATTCTCTGCACATATCTGATGCCTTTCATCCTACAATTTCAAAGCATTCTGAAAACATTAATGAATTAAGCCTCACAAAGCTTAAGCCAGGAAAATACTTTTATTCCAATTTTATGAGGGAAATGGAAGCAAAGAGAGATTGAAGTCTTGTAAACTGACTAGGGCAAGAAGACCTTTATGCCTGTGTGGAACCCCTCAGTGGCACTTCCATGGACAGAAGATCAGGTCTGAAAGTTCATACCCAAGGTCACACACTAAATCAGCACCAGAATTGGAAAGAAGGACAGAGATTAAACCTGGACATGATCAGGGCTCATGGTGATATGCGCTGGGTTGGGAATGATATGCAACCCCCGCAATAGGAATGGTATACCATATTCCACAATTATAATGCCTTGCTGCAGTGTACCATTTGGTACTGACAAAAAAGGAAATTCTGGGGAATAAAATGCACACAAAAGTACTTAACTCTCTGATTACATTTTTGCACTTTATATTAAAATGGAAACTCATTTTCTTGTCAGCTTTGTGATAGCCCATCCTAGTTTTTGCTCCACCCTCAGCAGGATTGCTTATGTATGGTAAGCCAGGATTTCTCTTTCAATGACATTCCACAGCCTCACAGTTAGTTTGACTGAAATAAAAAACAGAAAATGGTAAAACAGAACATAAAGTCAAGATCTAATCCTGCAGCACTGAGTCAGGCCAGTCTAGGAGTCTCAATATCCTGTGAACCACATCAAAGACTTCTTTTCAGTCAAAAATTGTGGTAGGTTTACAGCCTCCTGCTTGGAGAACCCTCTCTGGCAGAGGAAGGAAGAGGCAGCCAGTTAAGGAGTTTGTATGAAAAAGGATTCCCCTGCAGAGGGGAAGAAAAAAATCTGTCAGTAATCACTCACTGGGATCTTTCCTAGTGCTACAAGGAAAGTTGCTGCTTGAGAGCATACATCCTCTCCATGAGAAAATCATTCACTATTCCAATTTTTACACTGTCAGGCTGAAATTATTCAAACTCCTTTCTGAGGCCAAAACCTAGCAGTGGTCTAATTAGGCCTAACAGCCTAATTTACTAGGAAATTAGCAATGGTCTCTACTACAAGAAATCTCTAAGATGTCATTTATACCATGCCAATCACTGATGTATTTAGGTACTGAGGCTGACCATCCTATTTCTCTGAAGAAGTGGGGGAAACGCTAAATTTTCAACAAAAACCTGCTTTAAAATATTTCTACAAAAACCTCCAGGTATTTTTATGGAATATATACCACATATATATGGAATATATATTTTATGGAATATATTGCATGTATACAATTTTTAGCTATTGACTGAAAACATTTTTTGTGAAATGTTTAACTTTTCTTTCTTGAAAGATTGCCCTCCATTCTCCATTCTCAACAAATTTGATTGGGTTTTTTTTCAAGGATAGTTTGTCCTTCATTCTCAGTAACAAACATCAGTTTGCACTGTGCACAGAATGCAAGATCTGGCCCCATAACATTAGGCTCCATTAAGCCTGGTGGCCTTTGATTGTTACCAATTGATTAGAACAATTTACAACAAATTAGTCAATAACTGAACATTTTTATTTGGTAAAAAGTATCTCCTTTCTGCCTGTATTTATTTTAGTTATTTCATTAGGGTGACATTATTTATGCTACCATACCTGGATTGCATGGTTTTTTTTAATTCTATTGACAAGCCTGTCACTTAGGAAGGAACATATTGTTGCTATTAGTTTTGCTGATTAGTAATACTGCTGACTATATTAAATTCAATAATGATCTTAATATATTGCCACTTAGGTGCAAAATGGTAATTGCACCCTAGATGCAGAGAGACTCCACTGTATAAGGAGATTTGTTTTGCATTATGATATTAAAACAGAAGAATCATTTCTGATTAATACAAGACCAAGAATAATCACAAAAAAATAGAAATATTCCATGAATATTTCTTCCTCAGAGGAGAAATGTCTGTCTATTATTTGAAGTAGTAAAGGGATGCATAGCGTCAGCCTAGAGCAGAGGTTCTCAACCCATGGGCTGCATGCAGCCCAATCAGCACATTGCTGCAGCCCATGTGACATTCTGTTAAAAAAAAATAAAGACATTTGACAGTGTAGAAATGAGAGGTATTAAAGAATATTGATTTGTATTGCATTACTGTCAGGTAACAGATACAAAATATATTTTTAATGGATTTGCAGGAAGTAAGTTGTGTGCATGCAGCCCACAATACATAGAGAGCTGCAAGCGTGGGTCACTATGGCAAACAGATTGAGAAGCACTGGCCTAGAGTGATGGGTTCTGGATGTGTTTAAAATGATTGTGGCTAAGGAGTGGTTTGTCTCATAAGCTAGATAGATATTTGTTTTGGATATTTTATTTTAGGCAGACACAAGGGGTCAGATTTTCAACAGTTATAGGCCCCCCAAAACACAGAAAGATGTTGAATCACTTTTTAGATTAGATCTCATGTGTCCAAGAGGTAAATAGTGCAGCATCTAATTTTTAGATGCCTAGCCTATGAGTGGAAACCAGAACCTTGTGTGAGAGCTTAGGCTCCCTTTATAATAAATGGGGAGACAGGAGACTCGGAGCAAGTTTTAGAACAATCAACTAGCCAAGCTGGTAACTAGTCAGAGGGCGCGTCTACTTGAGATATTTACGGCAGTTGCCTAATTAGCTCTGCAGTAAACATCTCACATCTACACATGCAGAAGTATTAGAATGGAGGAAACTAACTAACTTCGCAGCAGATTAGTACATGTAAATACAAACACTATCCTGTTGTGGAATTTTTATTTTACTTCACAGCAGATGCTAACAGAGCTGGCTAGCCCCACACTGGAACACCCTCATGGTCCAGTCAGCCCCTCTGCAGCATGTTGAGCCAGGCTGGAGCAGCCCTGGGTGGGCAAGCTGACTCCCCCGGGCCCTCTCCCGGCCAGGGCTCCTCTGACCCAGTTCAACATGCTGCAGTCCTGAGTGATATGTGCTGGAGTTTATTGCTTTAAGTTAATCGCATGTATAGACATGCCCAGAGAAAGCTAATAAAAAATACTGGAGACAGAAAAGTGTCTTATATCTAGCTACACCTTATTCAACCCTGCCAGGAGGTCATGTGGGCTCCAAAGCCATATGACCTTTCCTGCAAAAATGGAACAGAGCTCACTCTTCCCTTTTAAAGCATGGCTAGAAATTTAGGGTGTGTGAAGTTTCGGTCGCTGATTTGATTTGGAGGAGATTTGGCCCGATTTGGCTGCCGAATACCTGAATCGAATCAGGAGACCCGTTAATCTCTCCAAATCGAATCGGAAGCCTCTGAATTGATTTGGAGAGATTCAACGATTCGGCATAGACATAGCTTTACATGTTTTTTCTACATACCTCGAGGTACCAGGCACGGCTCATGAATGCTGAGATGGCGGGGCAAATGGAGAGTCCCAAAGGAGTGCAGAGGAGTCCCCCCTGCACTCGGCGGTGGACCTGGAAGTTGATCAGAAGTATTTCAGGTCCACTACCAGGTCCACCACTGAGCATGAGGGGGACCCCACCCCGTGCTTCCATGGGATGCTTCATCCACCCCACCATATTGGCATTCAGGAGCTGCACCTGGTACTTTGAGGTATATAGAAAAAAACATATAAAGCTGTGTCTATAGCTGAATTGCTGATTCTCTGAATCAGAATAAAATCTTCAGATTCAGCTGAATTGAATCAGGACAGTAATCCAAATCAGTAAATTGAATCACTGTCCCCCAAATTGGGCCAAATCCAAATCTGAATCAAATACTGCCTGCTTTGCACACCCCTACTAGAAATGTACAGAATAGCCTATAGCACTTGCACACAATGTGAGAGACATTGGATTAATTCCACTTTCAGGCTGAGGGGATTTAAACTCTCAGCATAGTGCCCTAACCACTTTTCTGGATTGGGAAGATTGCAATCAATTTCTTCTACTGAAGCTTTGACATGGTTTAGGAAAGAACTCAAGGGTCTTTAGACCAAAAGAAAATGTGAGAAGGAGCATGATACTGTAAGGTACTTACCCAGAAGAGGTGATCAGACTTGGGTAGGGTCCCCCTACAAAGACTGCTTATGCATATTATCAAATGACTTTTTCCTGCAAAATATACAAATCATCTTTAAAGCAGGGACTGGACCCCAGGACTCTCACTTCCTACGTGTGTTCTGGAACGTTTAAGCCTTGGGATATTTAGGAAGAAATACAACTTCTTTCTGGATCTTAATCAGACTTAGGCATAAGCTAGGCATACCAAGCCCTTAAGTGCTCCCAACAAATGATTACACTTCAGTGCAGAACACATTTTTCCTACCAACATTGGAATGGCAGTGCACAATTGCAAGTTTTCTGGAGGAGTAAGGAACAGGGAATTCACCTTTGGCATTCTTCCTTCACAGAGATTGCACTTATAGCTGCAAATGATGATTAAGAGCTAAAGTTAAATTAAGAGAAAATTACAGATGCACTGCCTAAGAAATGTAGGAATAGGGAGGACCTGGTTAAATTAATAGGGTGTTCTGTTGTTAAGATCCGGAGCACGGAATACAAGCCAGGTCTGGGCAGAGAATGTTAAATGCAGCAGTAAAACAAAAAGCATTAAAAGTATAAAAGGACTATTATAAACTTCTGATTTAGCTTTCTTAATAAAAACGGAAAGTGGGCATTGCTTCCAGTAAGGACTCCTGAGAGGGTGACGGTGTGGGGGAACAGAAGAGAAAGCAGATCATAAGGAGAAGGGGTGTTTTGACAGTTTGATTCTAGTTTTTATTAGTAAAGCTTGTAATGGGAAAGAGGGAGATGGACTTCTCCTCTTACACAGAAGGGAACGAGGAAACAAGGGTCCTAAATCAGAGAGCAGGGCAAGGCGCTAGCCCAGGGGCATGGTTTTCCTTCACGTTTGATATTATTTCTTTATGTAATGTATGTGCCACCTTTCCCTTACAGTGGCTTACATAAAGAGAAACAGACACTTAAAATGGGAACCACAGTAAATAAAACAAAATGACAGATTAAAACAAAATAAAGACAGTCCTTCCATGGTAGTCCTATGGGGCTGAGACAAGAGACACAGGTCAAGGTAAAAAGAAGCCCGAGGGGGTGCTGTCCCCCTCCTCTGCTTTCCTCTCTTCTCCCCTGAGCCCTCCTCAACTGCTAAAGATCCCTTTCTTGTTCTGATCTATTTTAATCACAGAGAACAGGTTGGTGAGTTGGAGGCTGGAAGGGGCTTATATGAGTGCAGAACACCTAGGATGAAACCCTTTCCTCCACAAAAGTCAATGCCAAAACTTCCACTGAATTCAATAGGATCAGGATTGTATTTTGGTACTCAATCCCTTTTGAAATTGCAAGAAAAATGTTGATTTGAATTCCTCATCTCCCAAATATTTCTATTGGTACAATGTGATAAATGCATAGGACACAATGGAATCTACAGACACAGAGAAAAGATACCGTCTGATTAGTGAAGATTTTCAAATGTGTGAACAGTAGATAAAGTCCGATAGAAACATTCACTAAAACATACAATTGAAAATTCAAATAGCTTAGTTAACTGATTACCAAAATTTCATCACCAATGTTTCATCACCCTTTCATTACTAGATTGCAACAGTTACAGGTGAATGAACTTCATCATCATATTAAATGGGCCCAGAAACCAGACTTTTACACTTGTTAAAGAAAAGGCACACATATTAAAATCAGCCTGAAAAATGAGGTTTCACTTTGGAGTCTTGTGACTTGCTTTTATGTTTTAATCTATGGAATGACAGAAACTGAAGTACTTCGGCATTATCAACAGGCATATTGCAGCAGTTTAGTTAAGTCATACAAAAGTCTGTATAGCCAACATTACTTCAGTTAAAAAATGGCTTATTTTGATTTAGTTTAAACTCGATTCCAACTGACTTAAATTAACTAAATTGAAAATGCACATAGCCTTTATTACCTGTTTAACTGAACAGGTTTCAGTCAATGCCTTGAATTGATCCAGTTTAACTTTTCATTTGGAAATTTTTTTTAAAAAGTAAACCCCAATGGTCCCCTAGGCTCACCTCAATTAATTACATCTCTTTCCCATTATGTAAAATATAAATGCACCAGTCCTGCAGTGCCTCGAAGCATGAACCAGTTTCTTTTGACTCAGTGGGACTTTAGCCATAGATATAGTGGGAACAGCATCAGACTTGGCTTGAAACCTGCTGTCCAATATCATGGGAAATGTTGTTTTTCCTTGACCATTAGGGTTTGATACAGAGCCTACTGGAGACACTGAGAATGTTTCCAATCAGGTCGTCTCCCACTGATCTATCCATACTGGGCATGTTTACACAAGATGTTTACTGAGCAGAAGACTAATTAGCTCTGTAGTAAACCTCCTGGCATCTACATGTGCAGGACTATTAGGCTGGAGTAAACTAATAAACTCTGCCTCAGGGTAATATTTGTTAATACAAGTACTATCCTGCTGCGGAGTTTTTTACTCTACAGCAGCGCACATGTAGACGCTGACCCAGCTGTCTGTGGCACATGGGTGCTTCAGAGTGGGGGCTGCCTGGTGCCTAGCCAGCCCCTCCACAGCATGTTGAACTGGGGAAGTAGTGGCCCTGGGCTGGTAGGCTGACGCCCTGAGCTCCTTGCTAGCTAGGGCTGTTTCAACCCAGCTCAATGGCTGGGCATATATGTAAACACAGTACCTGGTAGCAATAAACTCTGGCATAATATGCTCATGTAGACACTCCCATTGTGTTCTAAACATAGTAATTTTCTAAAATGGGTCACCACACAGAATTCAATAGCAAATGTTAAGGGTCTTTTACCACCCCCATTACCTACCAACCCCCACTTAAGTCAATAGTAATAACTTTATTGGTGCAGGGCCAGGCCCTTAATAAAGATAATAATTTTTCTTGCCTGTTCATTTCTGTATGCTGTATATTAAATTAATTAATCAATATTACCATGAACAATTCCATCTTCTTCCCACCATTCTCCCTCCTAGCATCCACAACAATTGATAACCAGACTGAAAAATATCTAATGATGAAACAGCTGTTAATCCTGATCTTCCAACCATTCTCTTCAATTTTAATGACCTTTCCCAAAGAAACTAACTAGGGAGGCTAACAGACTGCTTTTACTGTCTTAGCTAAGGACAGCATTTTTTTCAATCGTGTCATGAAATATGTTAATAATGATTAAATTTACATAGGGAATTTTCCTCATATCTGACTAATAATGCCATTTGATTTATTCTTTCTACCCAGTCCACTACTAATTTGCACAAATGCTGAGCTTTCTGTGTGTAATTATTTTCTGCTTCTTTGGTGAATATTGCAAGCTATTTCACTGTATACATTCTTCCATTTACAGTTCAGGACTGCTTGCACTGACAATGAATGAATCTCCAATTGAGAATGACTCAGACACCTACAGCACAATGTAGGTGGACATAGGTGCCTATGTCTAAAACTGTGATGCAAAAAATTCTGCCCAGTGGTTGAGATTTCTGAAGTTGCTAGGTGTTCCTTTTTTACTTGAAACTTTGCTAAGGGTCTATGGTTCTACCTTATTTTCATGATCAGAACCATGTTGGTTTAAAAAGCAAGGTGTCTAGTACCCTCTAAACTCCCTTTGGGACACAGAATGAGGAAGACTGGACCCAATAAGCAAGCATGCTTGGAGAGTACTTACCACATGCTGACAGCAGCTATGGCAACTTCTATTTAAAAAACAGCCAGATGTGATAGGTAGGTGGGCCTGCTCTTATATTATAGCTTAAGGGTCAGAGAACCAGCTTGGGAAGTGGCAGACCTGAAATAAAAGTCCATTCTCACAGTGAGGGGATTCAAACCCTCCTACCTCCTAGAAAAGTGTTCCAGTTCCTACTTCCAGGATTATTTCACTTTTTCTTCCAACTACTCTTCGATATAAAATGCATAAACCAGTCCAGGGAGCTGGGACTGGAACTCTTTTTCTGTGTGTCCAACCCCTAGTCCAGTTCACGTTTGAACGTATGATACAAGTTTCCTGGACATGTATACACGTTAAGCAGTGCATTTCAGGTTCTCAGACCATGGTCTAAATTATCATGTTTGTCCCAGCTACTGAGGAAGAAGCCACTGAACTCAGAAGAAACTTGGTTATGTCTTTTCAGAGATGCCCCATCTGAATCTTTAAAATACAGGTAAGTAAGAATTACACAGAGGGCTAAAATCTCTTATACAAGAACCTCTGTTGATGATCCATGTGGCTGTCAATATAATGCTATATAGTGGCGTTTCTTGAGGGAAGAGTGCCAGTTTTCTTTTTAAAAGCCTAGAAAATTGTACACACAAAACTACATTAAAAGAGTATTATTAAAGTTGCAAAGTCAAACACTCGGAAGTTTGGAAATGTCAAAATTAAGTCTTTTCTACAGGACCACCTACAGTCAGTACAGATAGACCTGTTTCATATATAATTGTGTAGTGAAGGCTGTTGTCTATAAGACCCTTGCTTCACTTCCAGCAGAAGCTTCAAGATCATATTGCACGAGACAGGGGGACTACAGGAAGAGAAAGGACAGTCTCATGGTTAAGGTAGATGAACACTGCCCTGGAAACTTAGATTTTATCCCTACATCAGCTACAGACTTGCCAGGTGATTCTGGACCAGCCATATGCACCATACTTCCCACATGTAGTCACTAATAACATTTTCCTCATTTTTCAGGGCCTAACTTGAGACACTGGGAATTCATTTATTGAGGCACTGAGGAATCCCAGAGCCAACTGAAGACACAGACACTGGGCTTTGAACATGCAAAGTGCTTTATAAGTCTAAGTATAATACAAAATCAGGTCCTAGGCATCTGAAACTCTATGTGTCTCATTCCCTGTCTGTAAAGTAGGGATAGCTCCACCACAACCTCTCAGGGGTTTCTGAAGACAGATTAATGCTTGCATGGGACTCTGGTACTATAATAATTAACTCCATAGATAAGTCCATGAGGAGTATAATAACTCTATCCTTATAGCACCTTCTAAATACTGTGCAATGAATAAGGCCCTCAGCAACACCTAGAACAATGAGAAAACAAAATACTGATTTAAGTTCTTGTTAAGTGAGCACCATCCACCCTGCATGCTGAATGAGACAGGGGTCAGGGTAATGATCATGAAATTAAAGACTGAGTACATCCACATGAAGGATTGCCTTAATTCTGGCATTACTAAATTCTGAGTGATTGACTTTACAATGTGGTTTAATTACATTTTTTAATAGCGTTTTTAGCCACATCCAGATGAGTGCAGTCGTGCGGTATGTGGTGCTGCAGACATGTCTGTGGCACCACATACTGCACATTCAATTGTTCTCTTCACTGCAAGAGAACGAAAAGTGGAGTGATGCACATAGCAGCAGTGTGTGCTGCCCAAAGTCCGAGCCTGGCCAGCCAGGCTCCGCACAGCAGAAGTGATGCAACTACAGTCCTGAGAGGCCCCCAGAACCCCAGGTAAGGCTGCCGGGATCAATCTAGTGCTGGCCCCAACCTCCCCTACCCCACCCAGGGTAAACTTGCCACTTGCCAGAGTGTGCATGGTATAAGCATTCTCCAGGGAGAACTAGCAGCAGCACAAGGTGCACTGCCACTAGTCCCCAGGGAACCAAATGTCCATGCACATCTGGACCTGGCCTTTGTGTGCACTATAAATACAAAGGGTTAAATTCAGTTCTGGCAGTTTCTGGAATGACAGTCTTCTATAAGGACAGCCAAATGTGGAAAGCATATTTGGGGGAGAGCTTGTGGAATACATGGTTATGAAGTATACATAGCCAGGGTAGCAACACAGGCACCTGGTCTTAAAATAAGTCTGCCACACTATAGTGGAACCCCTAGGGAAAAACAGGAGTACAACCACCATTTACTGTCTAGAAAAAGGGAAACATCCTTGAAATAGAGGAGGTCCCTCAGGCCCAGGACTTCACTATTTGGTTTAATGAAATGCAGCAACTGCAATTATAATCCAAAGGTAAATACTCTTTAGTGTCACACTGTTCGCTTCAAAAATGGCTGCACTGTAAAACTCATGTTTCAGACTGCCCCAAACAGGCGCTGTATGCAGCACAGTCCCAGATCAGTAGGAGTTGGCAATGCAGGCGCTAGATCCATCATGCAGTGGGAGTCCCAGACTGGTCCTGTATGGGACCAGCACTGGGACCAGATGATGTAGCTCCATGGGCCAGATATGGTCTGTAGGGCCATATCTTTGACATCTCTGAGTTAGCTAAACAAAATTAAGCTAGCTGCAAATATTGTTCCTTCTCTCTTATTCTCAAATGCAGAAGAATTCCTGGGGCATTATTTAAGATTGACATACATATGTGCATAATACAGCACAGAAATACCAAAACAAATCTGTTTTTCAGATCTATCTTGCAATTAAGAAAATGTTAATAGGTTAACAACTAATAAGGAAAATGTTAAAAAAAAGGAGGGAAGGGTCAGTATTAACAATAGCTTTTTCCTTCAATAGGCTTTAAACATGTTCATTAACTTAAAGCATATATAGGTATTGTCCTGAACAAGGATGGATTTAGGTGATTAAGCATTTTCTTGCATCAGGAGCATATCTGCATACCTTGCTATCACATCTCAGTGCTTTGATTTAAAGCTTCAGTAGGTAGCATGGACACAACAGATACAGAGTACCAATCAGGTTACTTGGCAACACAAAAAATGAAACCCAAGTAGCTACTGAGTTCCTTCTGTGGCACCTGTCATTATAGCATTAGAACATTTCACAATTAGATTTTGCCTGCACAACAATGAAGCACATTCTACCTTTAATGATGGGCAGCTGAGATAAAGTGTAGATTAAGTGATTTTCCCATGGTCTCAAGGGAACACTGACAGAGGAACAAAACCCAAGTGTCCTGGTTCTACCCTGGTGCTCTCTCCCACAAATAAGCTTTCCTACCCATATACAGTTATAGGAGATCCTTGCAACCAATCTCCCAAAAATTTTTAATGGAAAGTGTTTTAAAAACTGTATTTGCTCTGTAACCAGTCATGGAATGCAGAACAAAGTGGAGCCAAAGTGTTAATTGATTCAGACCTCATAATTAAATGCAGACATGCCATAGTCTGTTCTCTGGCTGTGATAAAGCTTGAAAGCTTTCTCCCTTTTGCTATAAAAATTACGATCAGACTTTTTGTTTAGGTCAACATAGTTGGTGATAGCATAAGTGACAATAAATTAATGTAATAATTATCATCAGAAATGTCTTCATGGATTAGCAGCATCTAGAATTTGCCATCGCAAATTATTCTGCATGGTTCAAAGTGTAACAAAAAACATGTACATTTCTGTGACAGTAGTTTCAGAAGGCACAACTGGAACCAGCAGAAGGACTTGTCATGATGAGGCATCTGGTGGCCCTCAGAGTGGACCTCTTCCCAACATCTTTCAATTCCTCACTATCAGCTTTATCTCAAACCTAAATGCAATTATAATACAACAGAGAACCAACAAAATGATTCTAAGGACCAGAAATAACAATGCTGAAATAATTCCTCTACATGTACTGATTTTATTCACTCTGCACAGCCAGTTCTAACTGTGTAAAATTCATGAGCTGGGCCCTGAAGAATTATGAGACTGCCTTAATAAGCAAGTATTTAAAAAAATATGTTTGAGTTCTTTCAATTTTTCCTCTGGTGTCTAAAATTTTGGGTGCATCCTCGTCTCATTTTATTGACATTCTGCACATTGTTTCTGCAAGCATTTGAGTCAGCAAGGTAGACATGCCACAAACATCTATCATGCCACATCTTTGTGTACAGCTGTAAAGACGATCCCCGTGAGAGGTAAAAGAGGGAAAGGGGCCAGGAGGCTTCCCTGGCTGACCAGAGAAATCCAGGGCAGACTAAGGGCCAAAAGGGGAGCACATAAAAAGTGGAAACAGGGAGAGATCACCAAGGAGGAATATACGTCTTCTGCTCGTGCTTGTAGGGAGGCAGTTAGACAGGCCAAAGCTACCATGGAGCTGAGGATGGCAACCCAAGTAAAAGACAATAAGAAATTGTTTTTTAG
>NW_017728886.1:60478836-60511189 GCF_001723895.1 Crocodylus porosus
GGTCTTCAAGCGAAGGCTAGATGTGTATCTAGCTGGGGTAATGTAGGCCCAGCACTCTTTCCTGCTTATGCAGGGGGTCGGACTCGATCTGTTGAGGTCCCTTCCGACCCTAGCATCTATGAATCTATGAAAGCACAGTTCTGCCAGTCACTACTGCTCCATGTGTGCTAAATCCTGGAAGTAAAGTAAAGGGATGCCCTGAGGAAGCTACAAAGTACACACTCAGCATGCCCAAGCCTCAGAGGGGCACAAGGAGTACATTCAGCGCAAATCAGAAGCAGCTACATTGCCTCATGCTTTGAAATGAAGGGGTAAGTCTTTCTCCACAGCTGCCCAGCACAGCAGTGGTGTAGACTTTACTTAAAAAGGCTGAGATTCTCACATAATCATTTATTTCCTAGAACTGGGGCTTGAAATTAAAATACCAAATGTAGGGAGACTGGCAGTAAAATCATTGGAGTTGGCAAAATGTCCTCATGGGGTTTTTTTTAGGGGGGAGGAGGAAGACAGCAGTATATACTTACTTGGAAAGCTGCACCTGATAGGCAGCTCCACTTACTACTATGGGGAGGAGGGCTAGTAAGTTCAATGTCATTGCTCTCCCTTGGGGACTCCATAGGCAGAAGCTGTCTGGAAGATGCACTGAACTGGAAGACATATCTCAATCATCTTGACTCTAAACACTTGCCTAGTTGGCATCAGTCACTTTATGGATATATGTCATCTGTCTCCAGATTCCCCAGCAGAGTATGAGTTACAAGCAAGACTGTACCTGTATCCTATTCTAAGTGGACTTCGTACAAAAGAGAACCTGTGCTCCAGTGCAACATATTGGCTTGTGATTTGAAAAGTCCTTTAAGATCCCTTAGAGAGACTAAACTATATAAATATGAGAGGTAAAACGAAGGGTCTCCCTATGCCTGAAGAAGGGCATTTTTGTCTCCCTATGCCGAAGAAGGGTGTTTGTGCCCGAAAGCTTGCGAAGAACATTTTTTCCAACTATTTAGTTGGTCTAATAAAAGATCTCACCTCTACCCAAAGAACCTTGCCTGCAGTGCTATAACGTTGTTTTACTTTATCAGTTAGATAATCCCCATGTAATACCCATTTTGGAATTAGCTAATTTTCTAAAGGGAGCAGAGGGAGAGGGTGAAGCTGTGGTGAGGAGGAGAAAGGCCTTTAGGTCCAGCCAGGACTGAAATAAACCTCAAAAATCTCTGCCTCAGATCCCCCTTTCATCATGCCCACTCCATCCTACAGGATGAAGTGCTATAAATGACACCCACAAGGAAACCCTCAGAGGTTGCTAGGCAATAGCATCCTGCCACCAGAATTATTGAACAGCCAGAGAAAGCTTTCCTCATAATGTAATTATTGTCTTAGCTAGACTCATTCATGTCCTGCCTAGATCTAACTGGAGAACATATGGACTGTAAAGCATGTCCTAAACTGGCTTGCCTCCATTTGTAACTGAATTCAACTCCCTTAGTAAAAGCAGTCATTTCCTAATTCTCCCTCCATGCTCATAACCTAACACAGTCTGTGTAGGCATATAAAAGATATTCTTCGTGACGAACAACAGGTTCAACAGGAACATGCAAGGCAGAGAAGCAGCTAACAACACAGATTAAAAAGTATCATCATTCAAAAACCTGGAACTCAGCAGAAGTAGACATGTGAAAGCATCATCCCGGAGCCCAGAGCAGTTCTGTCTCCAGTTGGCTAAAGAGAAGTGAAAGGGAGTGTAAAGCTGTCTAGCTCCCTCTGAACATGTGGCTTATCCTAGTATCATCAGAAAGCTGTTGGAGAGCGAAACAAGGCTTACTGTACACTTGACTGCAGAAGGGTAAGCGTACTTTTTCAGGAAGACATAAGGGTTAATCTGAAACACTAGCTTGAATCAATTGTAAATGTTCTAAGAACCCTTAAATATGAACTAATTCTTCTGCCTGGTTTGGCACACCTAGGTTTTTTTCTCTGAGCCCAAGGGCTACAGCTAGGGATACTAAAAAATGATCTAATGAATAGTTTTCTTTCTAGAACAAATTGGAAAATTTAAACTGTTGCAAAGTGGTTCTGATACAGCTTGAGAAGGTGCTGTGTTTCACCCTACAGGTAATAGCTCCAGTTTGAATGGGGGAAGTGTATTTATATGCAATTTGTCAAATGTCAAAAGATTCTTTTTGATTTGTGTAAATAATTCTGACTAGTTTTCTAACCAACTTGTTTTAGGCCTATGGGAATTCAGGGATAGCTCCTACTTCTTCAGCAAGAACTGCAGCCATTATTTTGGCAGCGCTGAATCTAGATTTATGGCATTCCATTAAGAAGGAATGCATTAACTCCACAACTGTCACCACTGCATTGATGTCAAAGGAAGTGCTCTGCATGGCTTTTGCTGACTTGATTGATGAAAAATAGTATATCAGTCTAGGCTCTCTCTTTCTCTCTGTGATGAGAAAGGCAAGTACCCTGGACCCCTGCAGCTAAAGCAGAGCTCTATTTTGCACTCTTGGATAATTTTCCTGCATTCTCTGGCGGTGGACATGACAGGGAAGAAAAAAGAAAGAAAGAAAACAACATATATTAGAACTTTTTCCTTTCCCCACATACATAAGACAAAACCAGAGCAACAGATCTGAAACCCTCTCCCCACTCAGCCTGAATTGGGTAGTTCACATTAGAGTCCAGTTAGATTATATTCCTGAACTTGGTCAAGCAGGCCTATTTTTTAAGAGGCCAAACTGAAATAATCAGTAGCATAGTTAGTGGGGAGGTGAGAGTAGTGTGATTAGTGGGGGGTGGCACCCTGAGTGCCAAGTTAGGAGGGATGCTGGAATCACACCCAACTCTGCAGCGTCCATGCCATGGCAGCATTTCTATCTCGGAAACTCCAAAACAGTCCCTGGCTGCAGCTGCTGCTTTAAGAGCAATGGCTGGGGCAGGCAGAGCATGCATGGGATGTCAGCAGCAGCTCAGCCAGGGACTGTTTAGCAGTTCCTGCCATGGGTAAGACTGCTGTCTTCCCCCCATTACCACTCTTGGAAACGCCCTCCCTCCCCCTGCTCTTCCCCAGGATTTGCCCTAGATGCCAACTCTGCTTGTTATGCCACTAGGAACAATACATCCAAACCATCACACGCTTCAGGATTTCAGTTTAAATCTTAAATTTGCAATATCCCTAATTTCAGGAAACAGCTTGATCTCCGTGTAGTACAAACACATTGTAAAAATCAGTTGCAAATGGTCAAGCTGCAAAAATTAGACAGCTGGACCAAAGGTACTTAAAGGCAGTTCTTACTGTAGCATTTGAGCACCTGATAGTCCTTAATAGTTTCTTGTGAACTGGGGAAATAGTGTTATCCCTGTTTTACAGATGGAAAGCTGAGATAAGCTAAGATCTGAATCTGAAAAAGGCTGTGGCTGTCTGACGAGGGACTTCGAGACAACAGGGGCACTTACATCCAAGAGTGCTGTCCTGAAAACTGCCATCACAGAAGTTCCCAAAGTTCTTGAGGCATTCCCCTGCTTACATTCCCTCAGGAGCCCAATCCAGAACACACCTATGAATAGGGCCTGGTTTAAATCATGATTTCACATAAGTGATTTTCACGAAAAATATGATTTGCAATGAAATGCCACAATATGGCTGCTTGCCGGGGAGTTCCTCAGCAAATGGCCATACATCATGGTATTTTGTTGCAACAAGATGGCCGCTGCAGGCTGAGGAAAGCATTTCCTAGCCAGCAACAAAAGTCTAGCAATCCAAGGGTTGGGGGTTGCAAAAAGGACAGGGGGAGAAGAGAGCTTGGGGATGGGTAGGGGAGGTGCTGTTTGCTCCTCCAGGTGGGAAAATTGGGGTGCAGTGGAGTTGAAGGCACTTGGGGGCTGCCTTGGCAGATGGCCCTGGCACCATGTAGGGAAGGGGCTGTTTGCTCCTCCAGGGAGGAGAACTGAGGTGCTGGGGGCTGGAGGTGGGGGGAGAGAACACACACGTGGAGGAACAATTTGCCTCTCCCCTACCTGGTGTCAGGGCCATCTGCCAAGGCAGCCCCCAGGCACCCCCAACTAGGGTGGCCATCATAGAGGACAGTCAAGTTGTCCTTTGTCCTCTATCGATACGAAACCAGATGCCTTTATGTCCTCTATTTTTCTCTTGAAGAGAAAAATAAAGGACATAAAGGCATCAGGTTTTTTTATCAATAGAGGACAGAGGAGCAGAAAACCAGAATGTCCTCTATGATGGCCCCCCCTACCCCCAACCCCCACTCTGTGACCAAATTTTCCTGTCTGAAGAAGCAAACAGCCCTACCCAGCACCAGGGCTTTCTGCCTACAGCAGCCAGCAGCTTCCAACACCAGGAAAAAGCTTCTTACCTTGAATGGATGGCAGCAGCAGCCCAACCATGTAGATAGACTGAGCACATGGAGCCAGCACACACACATGGATAAGAGCAGCTAGTCAGGGAAGCAGGAGGCAAAAAAGGCAGCCCCTGCCATGATATTAGTGAGCTGGGCTTGTGATTTAAACCAGGCCCTACATATGATCAGCAGGACCCACACAAAGCAAACCCTGTTTTGGTAAATCTAGCTCTAAATACTTTCTCAAGATTATATCAGAGTTCTGTGGCAGAACAGCAGCTTGAGCACATGTCACTCAGGTCCTAGGCTAGCATTTGAGCTGCCAGACTAACTGAAGGATGGTCAAGCCTTGTAAACAATCAGTCAGACACAGAAAAGAGAAACTTAGGGCAAACCAAAGAGGTGTCAGATAATAGGGTCTTGACAAATACATGCTGTAATACAAAAGAAAGAGCACACATGCCCCTGAACTCTTGTTTTCACTTTGGATCACTGAATAGATTTGATCAAAGGAGTCAACATATTATGGCATACACTGAGGTTTATAGATCACTGAGCCAAAAATGTGTGCTTAAAATTATATGTTGTGGCCCTTTGTCTCTCATCCTTGTCTAAGCCAGGGGTGGGCAACATATGGGGCCAGTGGAGTGATTTTGCCCAGCCTGTGGTGGGTCCCTTGGCCCTACCCAGCCCAGGCACAGGGGCAGCCCAGGCCGTGGCATGTGCCCGGGCATGCAGCGAGGCTGGGGTGATGTGGCTGCTAGACTCCATTTCCTAGCAGCTGCAGAGGCAGCAGCTCCTTCCTGCTGTCCCTGCCGCCAGCCCCAGTCCCGCTGCCCAGGCACCATGGAGACCCACCAGAAGCCGTGGGGGCAGAGTGCTTCACTGGGTGGATGCATTTGAATCACCCTGAAACACGTGTGCCTGTGGCATGCAGGCAGCAGATCGCAGGTCCGCCCTGGGCCCTGGCATTGCATTGTCACACCCTGCAACCCTGATCTCTGATTCTGGTCTTACCACCCCTCCCACTCTTGCACACAGCTCCCAGCCTGCCCACAGCCCCACCCCACATAGGGAGTTTTGGCAAGTTGTTGCACAGGGGGTGGGGATGGGGCTGACCCAAGTCACCACACATCAATAGAACTCTGTATGTGGCCCATAGTCCCAAATAATTGCCCACCCTGGACTCTAAAACAAAGCAAAGGCATTTTTTTCAGATTAAAAGTTTTAGATTTTCTTTGAGCTAATGCAATAGTCTATGAATTGCATAAAAATATTAACCCTGTTCAGTGAAATATTTCACAAATGGTTTATGCAGATGATTTGGAAAACCAGCATTTCCAATTTCTTTACTTTCCAAAACTTACTTATTAGGCATCTTCATATTAGCCATGGAGTGAGAATTCTTAGACTAATGAGAGTCTTGGAATGGTGTCATCAAGCATCACATTGCCCATAGCCTGGGAAGATAATTTTTAATCTTTCCTACATTTTTAAATCTGGGGTGTCATATTGTACAGATTAGCTTGAATAACTTCTTTCTAGAACAGGAGGCAGAGCTTTCTCAGTCCTTGCTGCTTTTATTACATTTCTATCACCATGGAATTGGAGCAGTAGATAATGTGGTAAAGTATCAGTTCAGCTTCAGGACAATATATAAGGCACACCTGTTAAGTTTTTGGCTAGTTGATAACATATGAACTGACAATTAGAAAGGAATATGGCTACAGTTATTTTCCTATGCATAGAACAATGTATCGCTTCGAGGTTACTCTTTGGATAAGTAAAATCTTGATTTTTTATTTTTTTGTAAAGAACTCATATGAGAACTCAAATCATATTCTTGAATAGCTGAGTATATGACCCTATTTTACAACCATCAACTGCACTTGCAACAGATTGTTTTCATAGAATTGTAGAGATTATATAGAAAACTTAGGTTGTACCAGTATTTGGGGGGGGGAGGGGGCAAATGTTTGTATATACCTCTGTAGAAAAGAACTCTTTCCCTTCTGTCTGCTTATTGATACAATAAAATAGGTGCTAGCTGGAAAAGCAAGATGCCCTTGGGCAGCTCTGGTCCCAGCCCCCAGCATGAGGGTGGGAGCTCAGTGCAGGAGGTGCTGCCCCGAGAATACAGGAGCAGACTGAGCCCTGGTACTGCATGAGATGGCCCAGGTCTCCAACCCATAGCAAAAGATTGAGTCCAGGGAGCAAGATGGTGCTCAGGCTGCTAAGCCAGTGGGCAGGGCTGAGCCAGAGGCCCTGCATAGCAGAGCCCCATCCTGGGGGACAGCAACCCCCAAAGCCAATCACAGGCAGGAGAGCAGCATGGCGCAGAGGATGAGGGCCACCCTCCAGACCTTGGGAGCTGTGAATTGCAGGGAAAAAGGATTCCCACAGGGGAGGGTGAGTCCCCTTGGTTAGTTAAGGGCTCCTGAAAGTGGAGGTCCCACTGAGAGGCCCCCCCTGAAGTTACCAGCTTCCTTGAAAGCTTTGGGAAAAGGCCCAAGGGGCACTGGGGTTTCCCCTTGGGATTAAGTTTATCTTTGAGGTTCTTACAACGTAAGTGGTGTAATGCTGTGCCTTATATTTTGTGAACTGTCATGTCTGTAAATTACATGTGGATCAGTAGAGTCTTAAATTTATAACTCTGACTAGGGCTTGGCTGGGACCCCCTTTTGCTATCATTCACCTGTTGTTTATTTGTGGCTTATTGATTATTCACCTATAGTTTACCTGTTGGTTATCCATTTTTATTTTGGGGTTTATCTGTTTCAGTTCAGATACTTATCTGTATCTGGAACACTGGTATAAGGTTTTATAGCATTTACCCAGTGGGTAGTGTTTATGTTATTTGTACGCACGCGCGCGCGCGCGCACACACACACACATATACTCATATACATACATATGTTTATATCCACATTTCTTTTCCTTGTGATAAGTTAATGTAAATAAATTTGTATACAGTTAAGTCCCCTGACTGTCCTGGCCTGGTTCTCTAGGGACAGAGGGAAATTGAGCGGTCTACAGTTCCCCCATAGCACACCTACCAGCTAACAATTCCCTTCAATTGGAGAAGGGGAGTATATACCCGAGTACACCTGGGTTACACACTGTTCATTTTAAACAAATATTATTGCTGTAGTGTTGGGTTTACATTTCTGAGAAAAGCTGAATCAGCTGCATTCTTCATGGAGATCAAAGTGATAATGTTCACTGCATCAGAAAACCCACTCTGGTCAAGCTACATGCAGTACTTCAGATATGGCAAAGCTTGCTTTGTTGGAATAACTTAGTGTACACACATATATTTTGATGTTCACAACCCAATCCTGTAATATTCTAGTGCAACAGTTTCCACTGATGCCAAATGAATGCAACACATTGCCAGATTAGTTCTTAAATCACTGTATTTTCTCACATATTCATGCACTTTCTTTTTAAAAAAAAAAAATCAGATGCTGAAAATTGAAATGCACATTATATGCAAGGAAATATGGCAAGAGCAGTTTCTGGGAAAACAGCTCTTCCATTTTACTGGGAAAAATGGAAGTAAAATGTGCACATGATCCACAGAGAGCAGAACAATGAGCAGGCTTGGTTCCCTAACTGCTACTAATGTTACTTTCTACAAGGACATTTCTTTTTCTCTTCATTCTGTCTTTGAAAGACAAGGTATGTGTTTTATTCCAGGGTGCTGTGTGGAAGAAAATACAGTATATGAAGAACTAAGATAGGTGCAATGATGCAAGTTACTGAATGGCTTTAATTGGGAATTGAAGCTCCTTAGTAACTTACAGAGAGCCCATCAGCCTGTAAAGAAAGACAGTTAACTCCTATCGGTGTTGGATTCCAAAGCTGGTTACTTAATTCAACAGTTATTTTATTCTTAATTCATTACCCACTTCTATGACCATAAAATTTGGCTCATCGGGTCCCATTCATTCAGTCCCACTCACAAAGAATTTACATTTTGACTAAATATTTTTGGTGGAAAATACTCATTTATTGAAAAAAAACAATCTTGTGAAAATATATCAAATTCAATTAAACAGAGTCAGGTACAAGGGGAAACTGGGATAACTGATAGGCTGGTGGTTAGGGCATTTAGCTCAGAGTGGGAGGCAGATCTAAGTCCTTCCTCTCTCCTATCCCAAAGAAATCCTCTAACAACTAGCCTATGGGCTATTCTGGGCTAGTCTTCCAAATTTAAAAGTAAAACACAAAGCTTTCAGCTTCACTCCAACGCAGAATGAAAGCAAATGGCAAAAACTCTACATTTGCCAAACAGAATTCTTATTATCTATGTAGCCTAAGTTGAACAAGTGCTACTGATTGTGCACAAATAATGTGGGATACATTTTGCTATTTGTTTAGCTATCATTTCTTCGAGAATACTTTTGTGCAAGATCCACCATGTAGTTAATTATTTACACTTCAGGTGCGTCTTCAAATAGCTAAATATTTCTGCCAGCATTACCAGTCTGTGTTAGTTATCTGAATTGCCCCCATATTAGGTTCTCCATCATATGATCTCTAGCCTCCTCGGTGGTATCATTCTACCATAAATATTGAAGTTTTTCATTTTTATAACTGCCAGTTACTGACCCCTCTCTTATTGCTCTTAGACATCAACCGTATCTGCTATAGGTTTTATATCAGGTTCAAGACATAGGACAGGAACAAAATTGCAGCATGCATACTACTGTCTTCTGCTAGAGGATCAGACAATGTAAACCCACTACTCTATGCCAGATCAGTACAGCTGGCATGTGTGACAGAATGTGCTGAGCTGTGCAAAGATGAGTTAAGTGCTCAGCAAAAATGGATTATTGCAGTATTAGAAAGTGATGTGGCCAAAGAATGCCTTTTTAATAGGTTCCTAGACTGCTAACAGTTAGGATTTTTTTCTTTGTTTTTTTTTAAGTGATGTGCTTAACTACTTGCATATTTTTACTTACCAAGCAGCACTTTTTAAACTGTAAAGTAAGGACACACAGGCTGTCTCTACATGAGACACTGACTGCACAGTTGTTACTGAGCAGTCATTTAGTACTTCCATACGCAAGTACAAAATGACTGTGCAGTAACCAGTGTTACTGCACAGTAGTGTCCCCACACAGCTTCCTGGTGATGCCAGCTGCACAGTAACTCATTACTACTGTGCAGTAGTGTTGAATCATGGTCTGTGCTCTGTGGCACTACTGTACAGTAGTAACAAGCTACTGTGCAGTGAGTGTCTCGTGCAGACATGGCCACAAACTTACATTAGGTATGCAGCAATAAAGCTACATGATATTATTTTTTCTTCCTTCAATTAGATTTGTATTTCTGTATTTTTAATAAATACAGTTACAATAAGTCTCAGTTTTGAATCCCCATTTCTAGAGATTTGGAGCTTACCTCTATTCAGAGTTAAAGCCAACCACAGCCCTTGCTACATTGGTTCCAGATCTAATTCAAAACCAGCAGAGGTATGACAAATTTCACATGAACAGGTGATCTCATGAAATTTTCACCATGTAGAGATGAAAATCTTACAGGAACTTCTTATGGGATTTCCGTGTCATTAAATCAGAACCTGAACTCCAGCCAAAGCTTATCCTTGAACTTGAAATTCAACCCCCATCTTAAAGATGATCTGGATCCACATCTGGTCACCATCTACTGAGCTCATATGCTAGAAGAACAGCAGGCTAGTTTTGTTAATTTTAAGGTGAAGTGCTCTCTTTGGAAAGGTGAAGGAAAATGTTTTTCATTTTATTATGTAATAGAAGCTTACACGTATGTAGGGCCTTTCATCCTGAGAGATCCCTAAGTGCTTTAGCCTCTCTACAATGGGATCACTTAATCCACTACTGGAATGCAACACCTTATGCACTGACATTATGCAGGAGTTTAGGAAAGGATGTGCCAGGAATCTGTAATGACCACAAACAGACAGGACCTTGGTTTTAAGTTTCACCCAAAACATGGTAGCTCCATCAGCACAGTCCCCCCACACTAGCCTAGGTCAGCAGTTCAATTCTAACTCCACAGAAAGATTGCCACCTACTAAATTACTTGTACTATTAACAGCATTGCTACTTTCCTTGGGGACCTTCTAAATACCGATCAACTTTAAATCCTTCTTAATTTGTGAGATGGAATAAAGTTACATGTTAAAATAGGATTCACTGAAAGGTTTTTGAACCAATTAAAACCTTAAGAGATAATTAATCCACTGATTAAAGGATGGGAGGAGTGAAAGGAGTGGAATAGCAAGTACAATGACTGGAAAAACATTTGCCATCTAATCTACACATTACTCTTGCCAAAACATTAGTCAGTCTGTCAAATCTATTTTCAGTCATCACCTTGCTTTAAAATATACATAAGAAATTTGCTTAAAACACCTTGTCATTGAATCATCAAATCCAAACTATTAACTACTAAGGCTTAATCAATAAATTACATTAATAAATTTATTGCTCGCTCCATTTAGTTATTTTTAAAAGTATAGAAGGTCCATAAGTGATGTAAAACACGAACTAAGAAAGTATAGATTTCAAACGATAACTGAATCATTACAGCACTATCCAGAAATGCATGACTCACTCAGTAAGGTGGGTAGTTCACTCAGGTTATATGCATTTCATGTACTATAACTAAACAAATAAATTACTCTATCAATGTACATGTTTTGCTGACCAATTTAAAAATAATAATCTTCTGCACTAGAGTGAAACTCAGGCTTCTGAGATTTTTAAAAATATTTGTTGTATCTTTAAAAATAGAGGGAGAGTCAAACCTCTAGGTTTCTTTATTTTTACATAGCATTCCTATCAGAAAAGGGTAGGGTGGAAAAAAAGTTGATGATTTGATGATGTGTAAAACAACACAGGCAGTAAAGGAAAAGGGCATTCAAACAGAAAGTACATTCAAAGGATAGAGACATGAATTAATGAAGATGAAGACCGAGTTTTTTTTTTTCTTTTTTAAATTACTAGGGGTTTCGGGTCCTTCTTGTTTTGGGAGTCCATTTTGAGCAGGGTGGATAAAAATCAGTGATTTAAAAAAAAAATCCCCCCTGCCCAATCCCCCAGCCCACCCATGGCTGCCCTGCCTGCCCCAGCTCCTAGCCCTTAAAGAAAAGCCCTGGTGCTCACCAGGTGCTGCTGGGCAGGGGGTGATCCCCACTGCCCCCCACTGCATGGGCCCCATGACACCCCCCCACTCCCCCAGCACCCCCATAGGTGCCCTTAAAAAACAACAACAACAACAAAAAAACACCCCAGAAAAGCCCCAGGACTTACCTCTCCTGCAGCCATCTCGGGGCTTGGCGGGGGGGACTCATGAAAGAGCCCCCCACATGGTGCAGGGCAGTGGGGATTGCCCCCTGCCAGCAGGAGCAGAGAGTGTGTGTGTGGGGGTTCTTCTCTTTTTTTTCTTAAAGGGCCAGAGCCATGGCAGGCAAGGCAGCTATGGGGGGCCTGGGGGAGGGTTGGGGGGCTTGTGCAGAACCCCCCACACAGCATGGGGCAGTGGGGAATCACCCTCCACCCAGCAGCACCTGCTGAGTCAGGGCTTTTTTTTAACAAGTGCCAGGAGCTGGGGTGGGTGGGGCAGCCATTCCCAAGCTGGGTGGGGGGGACAGGAGGATGGGCCTGGCTGATTCAGCTGACTTAGATTTGGCCAAATCAATTCAGGGCAGCGATGCGAATTAACAAATCGGATCACTGTCCCTGAAATCGGCCAAATCTGAATCCAAAGCGAATCCTAGCCACTTCACATTGGGCTACTACTTTGTGTCCCCATGCCCCACACATGTAGCTCCCTCCATGCCCCATACACTGGGACTGGCCATCAAAGTTTACAAATGGGTCCTGGTCCAAAAAAGGTTGAGAACTACTCGTCTAGAAGATCCCATTAAGTATCTCTGTGATACTTAGTTTCAGTTCTCAAACTGTGGATTTGTGTGTCCAGAGATCATAGGCAGACAAAATGTTTTGGGTAGATGTGATATGTTTTATTAGAACAACTAGATAGTTGGAAAAATTGTTCTTTGCAAGCTTTCGGGCACAAACACTCTTCTTCAGGTATAGGGAGAGTTTGCTGTCTCCAGAGATAACATCCACCAATTGTCTTGGTGTGCTGTGACCAGTGGGGTCCCACAAGGCTCTGTCTTAGGGCCTATACTGTTTAACATCTTCATCAATGATGTGGACACTGGTGTCAGAAGCGGACTGGCCAAGTTCCCTGATGACACCAAACTCTGGGATAAAGCATCCACACCTGAGGACAGGAGGGTGATCCAGGCGGATCTGGACAGACTCATGAAATGGGCGGACGAGAACCTGATGGTGTTCAACACCGAAAAATGCAAGGTTCTCCACTTGGGAGGAAAAACCTGCACCATGTTTATAGGCTCGGTAGTACTAAACCAGCGTTGTGAAGAAGTTCTTTCTTATGTCCAGCCTGAATCAGCCACAGTGGAGTTTGTGACCCTTCGATCTTGTCATCCCTTGGGGCGCTCTGTTGAACAGACATTCCCCCAGATCCTGACGAGCATCCCTAATAAATTTATAGGTGGCCTCCAGATCACCCCTGAGCCTGCGTTTTCCCAGGCTGAATAGCCCCATTGCTCTCAGCCCTTCATCATAAGGTCTGTTTTCCTGACCTCTGATCATGTGCGTGGCTCTCCTCTGCATCCTCTCAAGCTTCTCCACATCCCTTTTGAATGGTGGAGCCCAAAACTGGATGCAATACTCCAGCTGCAGCCTCACCAAGGCCGAGTACATTGGGAGAATGACGTCCTGGGATCTACTTGAGAAGCATCTATGGATGCAACCCAGCGTTTTGCTCACTTTACTAGCCACAGCATCACACTGAAGGCTCATGTTCATCTTGTGGTCAATCATGACCCCCAAATCTTATGGCAATGTAAAACTGGTGAGCTGCAAGAACTGTTTCAGGCACAGGCAACTAAAAGGTGCCGTCAGTCAATACAATTCCACTGAAATCAGTGGGAGCTACTTCCAATTACACCAACTGAGGATGTGCTCCAGTGTGTTCAAAAAACATTAAAATGTTAACACAGGTAGAAAAGTAATCTGAAGGGCTGATAGACAGGATGGAAGCAGAAAGTTACAGAAAATAAAAGATGAACATCATCTTTGCCCTGATTAAAGAACTTGAGGGGATGCTAGGCCCTCCCAAATTTTAGATTGAACTCTGGTCAACTATCCTCTGTCTCATTTGTGACCGAGTTTTGAATCTTTTTATATTCAGAGCTTAAATGTAGATCAAGTAACACTTCTCAAATGCCAGTAATTTCAGAGAAACATAGCTGGAAGCCTAGATAAAATTAGAATAAAGCGCTAAACTAGGATAAACAGTGCCAAGTCAGCATTTTGATCAGTAAACTATGCAAAAACATATTGTGCCATTAAGGTATGGCAATCCAATTACTAAAATATGCAAAAAATTTAAATAATAAACATGTACTTTGATTAGATGAGGATGTAAAATCCATGGCAATAAAGTCTACACTTAAATCAATAAAGTTTATGACAATTAAACTAGCAGAGCATGGATATATATTACTTAAATCTGCACTTATTAGTAGTGTATTCAAAATTTACCAGAGAAATAATGTGAGTCTTGTTTTAGTCTAAAATTATGCCAAATACAAGTACCAGTTTTACCAACACTTCAATGCTAATTAACTAAGCAGTGTATGAAGCTGAACATCTGGTTTCATCTGTATTGATGAACTTTCAATAATTTCCTTGTGAGGAAAGCAGCAAAAGTTAAAACTTTTAAAGACCTGATTTTCAGTGGTGCTCCAGGTTACAGTGGGCCTGTCTACATGTGCACCTGACTGCACAGTTGTTACTTGCTAAAGTAAATACTAAATGACTGTGCAGTAACCACCTGTACTGCACAGGTCACTTCCAATCCTACTGTGTAGTAGCAATGAGCGGTAGCGGTGGCATCATGGTTCATGCCTGCCAACACTACATCACCATAGTGATGAGCTATGTTGCTGTAGCTCATCACTACAACAGTGTAGCACCTCATGTAGATGTGCACACTAGGCACCATTTTGCGACCAGTGTGCATGGCACTATAAACAATAATAGGTAGATGTTTATATGCATGATCTGTGAATGAGGTGCGTTATTTATTGAGGTGTTATTCATTTGCCTGCAGTATCTTTCAAGAGTTGGCTATTCCTGCTTTACCGTTCACAAGAAGTATCAGTTATTTGCTCAAACTCCTCAAACGCCTTGGATTTCAAGAGATTTAATCTAGTCAGCTCTCCTGTTCAATGTTCACATGATGCCACAGAGTCATTGGGTGCATCTATACATTCATTAACATACCATAATTACAGCTCATTAAGTTTAGCCCCTGTAATTACAGGTACTGCCTTAATGCACCATAATTGGCGCTATTGCACATTAGCACTGGCCCATGCTTTTTTGGTGATACTGATGTGCAGTCGACTAATTCCAATGTGCATTAGTGCATTAGCATGGGTTTTGCCCACTGCACTAATGTGCAGTAGAATTAGTCAACTGCACTTGAAGCGTCTTGTGTAGACACACCTATTGTCACCCAAACTGTTTTGCTCTGCCCTTTTCAAATTAACCCTTAGGCAGAAGACAGGGCAGAGTGGCACCTTTTAGACTGACTTGTTAATTTCATAATATCTGACAGAGATAGGAATCTGGATGGGAACTGCTTATGATTCAACCCAAATACAGGAAAGCTAGAAGTTAAGTTTCCTGACCAGAGACTCAACTATAGGAATAAATAGAGGCAGTGACTACATTAACTGGTAAAAGTATATTTATACCCCTTACTAGCAAGCTTCGGGATCCTATTCTTTCCATCACTGCTCTTGAATTTAGTCACGTATCTCCTATTTTTACTAGCTCTATTGCACTGCATTTGAAAATGAATTAGAAACATACATACGTGGGTGCGTGCGTGCGTGTGTATTTGGACAGATCCTCAGCTACCAGGGGTAAACTGAAAGCCTCTCATAGTTTTTAATCAACTTTCAGTAGACACTCCTTTCCTCACTAACATACAACTGATGTAAATACAAACTCAGTTTCCATGTGCTGCTGGTTGCCATAAGCATTTAAGATGTAGCTACAAGTTGCTATACCGGATCCTATTAGCTTCTGTATAAAAGTCAATGGGTTTGGTTACTATTTTATTAAGCTCTGAATGGTTAAAGACCTATTTCTATGAGAGAATCTCACTGGCTGAGGCTGTTCCAAGACCAGCTAATCAAGCTCCTTCAAATTCAAACCTTCACCATTCATTCCCCTGGCAATCTACCAGACCCCTACTCGAAATGCAAAAAGCAAAACCCTTAATTACTCCAATTCTTTTTTGTTTCGACTGAACAGGAAAAAACAATGGTGCATCAAAATTCTGGTTTAGGGGGTTTATTATATTTTTTATTTAACATCTACCTGCCACACCCATAGCTTTTATAAAACATCAGTTCAGAAAAAACACATTTAGAGTCTAGTAGCAATAAAACGGGCACTTTTCTTCCTTGTATTAACTTTTCTATCAAAGCATTGTTCCACATTGAGCAAATAGAAGGATTATACTGTTTAAGTGGAAATGAATGAAAATGCAGTGTCTGGTCTGAAAAGAGCTCTGTTGTATTCAACAAATTGTTACATCACATATTACAGCATCTTAAGGGCCACCGCCAATTACATAAAAAGGTGGCTGCTGCCCAAGAACACATACCTTGCTTTCTAATTTATGACCCTTCTGTTTCCTTTATTATCCCAAATTGACGCATTTTCCTTGATCTCTTTCTCTTGCTCCAGAGATCCATTCAAAGGTGACTTTCCCAAATGAGGAAGCAAGTCTTCAGGCAGATTTGTTTCTTTGTGTTTTAGAAACTATAAGGCTAATTTATCCCTCTGCTTGGAGGTGTGATGTCTGTTCGATTGCCTTAGCCTTTTTTTCAGACCCTTGTCTATGGCCCTTGGCAAGATTTGTGACTCTCCTCCTCCATGTGCTCTCTCTACACATCAGGCAAGTGAGGCCATCTCCTCTAAAGCCTGATCAGTGGTATCCGATTGCTCAAGGGCTTAACACAATTAAAAGGGATGTGTTGTTTCTTTCCTCTTAGTAGTTGCTGTTAGCTTTGTCCCCATGTTTCAGTGAGTTTTCTCCCAGCAGGAAAACTGCCTGCTGTGGAATGCTTTGCTGCTTTCATAAATCTCTAATTAGATTGCTGTCTGATTTAACAAGAAGTCAATCCTGTCCCTAGTCATCTTGAAAGCTTTACAAATCTTTGCCTTTTGAAGCCTCTCTCCCGTTACCCCAGAGAAAGAGGGAAGCTCCCCTTTTCTCCTGGGCTTGACAGTTTTTTCTAATAGCTCTCCTTTTCTAAGAAGTATTTTAAACCCCTACTGCTATGTATTTTAATACTCCAAAGATACTTGCATGAAATCAGATCAGCAAGAATGTTAAGAGCGTTTTCTTGATTGGGGCTGGTTTCATAATTTTGGTATGGTTTGGAATTTAATTTAAAAAGAGCAGGCTATTTTTCAAATATGAGGATCTCCATTTCCTGATTTGTGTACGTATGTGCACGCACATACACGTACGTATGTGCATAAACACATATATATGGCTAGTTTCTGCTAATAAAATCTGTCAATGAAAATTCATGATGTCGGAAAGAAAAAAGTCAGTGGAACTAGCTAATACCTTTTCATTTCAGTTAGAGTTTGATCACCTGTTCTGCAATATAGAAGTGGGGTGAGGAAGGGACAGGGAGCATAAGGTCTCTGTAATCTGTTTGAAAGCTGGGGAAATGGCTTGGAAATTGAGGATAATGCAACATGAATGTTGGCTGGTTTTTCCCCACAGGTTTTTAAAAGGAAATGTAAACATTTCCTGAAGTCTAAAAAGATCATTCCTTTATGTATAACACAAGTGGGATTAAAGGACAAGACACTTGCCTGATAACAACAGTTGAAGCAATATTAATACTCATGTCAAATCACCAAAACTACATTAAAGTAATGGTCAAAGGCTGACTTCTTTTGTGATTTATTTCCCCAGGGAAGCTCATCTCAATTACAACATATAGCTACCAGCGAGGTCCAACATTTTATCCAATTTTCAGTTCAAATGACTGGACAGCAGGAAGTTAACTTGACTTCCTTGAGGTCACATAGTGGTTTATCCTGCATGACACTGAGCACCTCTCATGGTGTGCTGAGTACTGTGAACTCAGTGGAGGTGCTTCACCCTCATAGGATTAAACCCACAGATAAAAGTTTAAAAGGCATGCTCTAAGTATTATCCAGGAGTATCCTTCCTTCAAAGAGTACTGTGGCTCTCTGTATCATGCCAACCTTTTAATGCTACTATAAGCATGATCACTCAGCTGTGAAATTACAGTTTTTATTTATATATAAAATAGCCACTTTCCCTTGGGACATGACTTCATAGTTTTTCATTTCTTTTTCAAACAAGAAGTGCTTGCTCTAAAATCACTGACATCTAATTTGAAAAGAAAACTAGAATAAAAGGAGCAAAAATATTAAATTAAAAAGTAAAAACTGGAAGAAAATCACTATGATTAATGTCATTTGACATTTAGTAGAATAGCCTAAAGCTTGATATAAAGTCTCACTGAGGACCCACAGATACAATCAAAGAAAATTCAAGTAGTTAGCATGTTTGAAAAATCATGGCCCCTAATATTTGCCATTGCTAAAGTAGCCCCTCACATTCCATGCCAAAAGTCATTACGAAAAAATGTACTTTTTGGTGGGCATTAGTTTCACCAAATGCACTGGTACAAAAAGGAAATGAAACAACATATTAGAAGGAAAAGGGCAGTGAAGTTGGTGCACTGAAATCATGAGGCCCTTCAAATTTACAGGACACCATCTCAGTTTAATACTACACATAAAAACATATAGAAAGATCAAAGAGCATCCACAAATATATACCAAATCATTCAGGTTTTCGTAGCTTTACAGAATATAAATAATATAAAATTGTCCAATCTGACACTCCCATATAACAGTCTACAGTAATTCCACCAGCGTTCCATATTATTCAGGCAGGGTGATGATATAGGACCATGGGAACTCCAGCACGATGTCCCCACCCTGCTCTCCAAAGTCAGCAGCACTCCTGCAGGCAGAGGCAGAGGCAGAAGCAGAGGCGCATGGCTAGTGCACTATGCCACTCTGCCTCCCCACCAAACTGCCCTGTGCTCCGGTGATTTCCCTCCTCAGCCCAGTTCATGTACCTTCTCACCTGGCATGGGGCCATCTGGCACCCTCTTGGCTCTCAGCTGTAGTGCCTGAAAAGAATCATAGAAAATAGGGGTTGGAAGGGACCTCAGGAGATCATGTAGTCCAACCTCCTGCTCAAAGCGGGACCATCCCCTACTAGATCATCCTAGCCAAGACACAGATTGGTGTACAGGGGGCAGTGGGCTCTGTGCACACCCAGGCACACAGCACAGCCAGGCGCACAGTTCCGCTACCCCCCACACCCATCCTGCCCAGGCAGCACATGTAAGCAATGGCAGGCCTCTTGCTGCTGCTGCTGCCGCCACTGCCACAGATTAACTCAGCTTGGCCAGGGCTGCAGTCCCAGGGCAGAGCCTGGAGCTACTGCCCCAAACATAGGCAGCCAGAGGGTCGGGGGGGGGGAGGAGGAGGGAAGCAAGACCCCCGTTGTCCTCAGGGTAGGGATCTGAGCTCCCCCACCCTGTCTCAGGAAACCACATGTGCATGTGTGCGCATATACACATGCACATGTGTGAGCAGCCCACACTCACAGCAGTGCTCTCAACCTGCCCTTGCCCCAGCCAATCCCTGACACTTCAGGATTTTTGCTTCAATTTTCACTAACTGGCCAGGATGCCAGGGAAGCCTAGGAAATGCAGGATTGTCCCAGCCAAAATGGGACATACCATCACCCTATATTTAAGCCCAAAAAGATAGTGGTTGAACTTGAACATGTTTGTTCAAAAGACACTCAAAAGCAATGATAACTACTTTCTTTAGTGAGATGGTTTAGTTGTTTGATTACCTCCACTGTTTAGGAATTGCATTGGATATCTCATATGAATTTTTCAAATGTTAGCTTCCAGCCACTGTATGTTGCTATGCCTTTGCTTGCTAGACTGACGGGCCCACTGATGTCTGCATAGGTTTCCTAGAACATTCAAATCTCCTCTGAACTGTCTCCTTGATAAACAAGATGAAGGGCTCAGGAAGCTCAGTCTATTTTAAAGGTATGCTTTCCAGATACTGAAGGTTATATCTGCACAACAGATTGCTGCTGGCATAGAAGTATGTGATCCAGATGTCTGACGATGTGTGAGCCCTGACCAACCTTAGTGGCGCTGAGAGATACAGTTACATGAGCAATGCTGGGCTTTTAACTTGTATAGCTTGTTTTGTTCATGGAGTGGATTTGATGTGGTAGTACGAAGCACAGCTTTAGCAGTACAGCTGCATCCACATAAGGTATGCTGCATTAATGCTATGCCCAGGACACTGCTGCAAAGCATATTCCAACCACTTATTTCCATTTCCCCTGCACCAAACTATGGAAGTAAAATAATGTACCCAACTTATAGCATTACCTTTTTTCTGAACCTCCCAAAGTATCTTTCTTTTCTTTTTTTTTTCTTTTTTCTTTTTAAAGTGGAGACATCAAAAGTAGATGCAGTTTTATAAAAATTGAAACAAAGATACTAACACTGTTAGAGCTGGAAGAGCATCTGTGCATTGATAAGAAAATAGGAAGATATACCCAATATCTCACTTTAACTCTATTTTGATTTGAAAGCTCAGAGCAGGAATTCTGAAACACAGCAGGACTCTTGACTTTTGGCTTGACTTTGCATGTCAATACACAGCATGCTATCCTACAGTTTGCATCATTGTTAATTTCTGAGAAAGAATGTAAAAGTAGAAAGTAGTACTGTAACATTTCTCAGAGAACTAAACAGTTTCTTTCCTTTAAAATTTGTGAGCAAGGACTGTGGAAGGCTTTCCCAATTTTTATCCAAAAAATTATTAAATCACTTGCCTGGCATCCTTTTTACAACTCTTTCTTGTAAATAGGGAGACTCTAGGTGTAAGTCATCCTTTTGATCTAGATCAGCTGTAACATTCTGAAAGGCGAGTTAATCAACACATTAAAGACTAGAGTAGTATTCCACTTAAAAGCTAATAGTATTCAGATACATTCACAACACTGTAGAAGAACACCTAAGAGTGGGAAACAAGGGAGGTTTGACTGGAGTGAAGTGTAAAGTAGTCAAGCAAACAAACAAACTGTTGAAAAGTTGCCTTTTGCTGGCTGCAAAGATAAGCTCACAGCAATGAAACACATACTGCAGTAATATCAACGTCTTGTGTAACACCATCCAGCAGTAAAAATAATTAAGAGAACCTCCATGACTCCACATATTAGAGTTGTATGAATGCAGTGAGTAAACAAGGAATTTATTAAATTGCATCAGCCCTTTAAAATGGCTTGTGCTCTACACCAAGGTGATGGCAGAAAAAGCTGACATTTGTGCTGCACATATCTTACCTACTGTTAGGTACGTTGTACTATTTTCAAACAGTTGACAAATAAAATTGAATGTTTCTCCAAAGGTCACATCTATCACAGCTTTTTATTTTCTCACTGGATTCAGTATATTAGGGCGTTCTTATTTATTCCATTTTACCTTTTTGGTGAATCCATTTAGGACAATTGTTTTTTTATCTGGCTAGAATCTAAATTTTATTTGTTTATACAGGTGAATGAATACTTCACAGTGCACAACCATTCATCAGGCAGTTTTGACTCTCCTTCTGTTCATTATTTGTTCATGCTAAATTTGTGTTTTTCATAAATCTGTCATTTGAAATTTAAGATAGCAAGAACTATTCATTCATCCTAGACCACTGGTGGATTTTTGGCTACTGCCTGCAAAACCATAGCTTAACAATGAGAACCACATGGAATAAACAATAGAACTTGATCAGCATAAAATCTATTCTGAATTCAATTCAGTGCACAAAGAGCTTGGAAATAATAATGCTTTTGGAGAGGCAAAGTGAAGCTGGTTCACGTTTACCTTCATAGCTTCCTGAAAACCTAAAAATCTAGCTCCCTAAAACACATTCTGCAGTTACCTCACAAGATGTACAGCCTAACTAATCCATACTGTACAACATAAAAATCAAACAGAAGGAATCAATGTGAAGAGCTCTCCCCCTTTGTAGATTGGATAAATTTATATACAAAAGGAACTTGTTGAGTAATAAATCTATTTTTCTGTAATAAGCATGTGACAGTTAAATCAAATAGAGTTTATTTTCTGGTAACAGTACTTTATGTGGATCAGTGTTATACAACTATTACATGACCAGGGTAAAATCAGTGTCTGATCTTTTCAAAGTGGGGGGCACTGAGTGCAGTTCCGTGCCATAAGATCTGGGTAGTCAGATGCTTCTCCTCCCCCAAGTCCCATCTTGTATTTGGACTATAATTGGCTTTTGCTTGAGGTGGAAATGACCAGTCTTAATGTTTGCAGTGTTTTTTCATATCCTCACCATTTTTCAAAAATTAAATGCAACTAAAACCCACCCCTAAAAATTAGCCACCACAAAACAAACGGTTCATTATTATGGCACCAACAAAGAGCTGTAGAAACATATGATAAAGGTCATAGCTAGACAATTTGAACTTCTTGACAGAGAAGAGCATTATCTTATTTAGACATCTGTCAATTATTGTTATCTCTCAACCTTCCTGATGATACAACCATTTTTGGTTCTTATTGCAAAGGCTTGTTTGACTACTGATGTGGATCTTCTACCCAGAGTCTGTTTTTGGTGCTCCTATTGTAAAGTGATGAGTTGAACTGAAGAAAAAAAGAGGATTTTGTTCCAAAAAGGACAGTTTGCCTTTGCACCAGGACTTCTTAGGCTACATACAAGTACCTCTTGGGAAGAACAAGTTCTACAATGAAAACTCCAGGTTCCTATCAGCCAACAGAGACAGTAGGGAAGAATAGGAAGCCACCCACTGCGAGTCTGTTGAGATGTCAAGCGTGCCAAAGAGTGTAACACCTAACATTAATCCTGATGCTAGCCCCTCAGGCTTGGAAAAAAAAAATCTTTGGAGCACCAGCTTGATAAATTTGCTAGAAATGGGTGACAAAGGGAGAAGTGTAGGCCAAGTGACATTTCCAAATGTAGCAACCTGTTTCTTTTTTCCAGTCCTGCAGAAAGCATGTCTAATGAAGTCTATGGAGAAAACATGGATTCTGCCAAGTAACTGCTTATAACCTCTGGTTTATAGGGATTTTATAGGATTAAAAGTAAACGGTTTGGGCAGAAAACTGAAAAGATGCAGTATGACACATGGAAGTAACAAAAAAAAAAGATCATGTTTAAGGAAGGACAGAGTTTGGGGTGGCTCAGGAATGCAAGCCAAGACACAAACTGCTGCTGTCAGACTTGACAACCTCAGCATGTAGCACTGGCTACTCAACACGCTTTATCAAGACATCTTTTCTATAACTCTGCTTGCATCTTTTGCAATGTGTAGGTTTTCACTGCCAGTGTCTGGGTTGGAGCGCACACACATTACTTGCATTAGCACCATGAGAGTCAACATTCCACAGGTCTTCAAGTCATGATGCCAGGATCCTCCTTCATTTTTTTGTTTTTGGCAGGGGGGAGAGGGTGGATTTTGTTTTTGTTCCCTTTTGTAGGAGGTCTGATCCCTAAGAGTTACCTTGATGCATGCCTTTTTGTTCGTTAAAAAATTAGCTGTTAGAGTGGCAGGTTGCCAGCCACTTCCTTTTTGAAATCCAGCATTCTCTCCATTTTGTATTGGTGAAACTTTTTACTGCCACAAATGCCTTCTTGAGAGAAGTAAACCTGTGTATCTTTGGGGTCTAAAAACTAAAACTGACTTCCGACTATTACCCCATCTCCAGTTTCTCACTTCAACGCCAAACCTTTGTGAAACTGTGACAACCAAGCTCCGATAACAATGTGTGACTTATACCCACATTCTGGACACCTATACCCACACCTTTGTCACCCAATCAGATGAGGGTAAAATACTCAAATAGTCTTTGTGATGTGAAAGATTATTTTGATTTTCAGTGAAAGCTGGGCACATCTCACACTACTCAGTGAGAATTTGCAGTGAAATCTGCAAATTTGGATAGAGTTAACCAATGTGCTATTGAACCACTTAACATTAGTATAATTGGAGCTGGCAGATAACACTCCAGTTGATCATGTCCAATGGACACAAGAGTGGCTATATACAATGTTTTTTCTTACTTGTGGGTGGTCACCTGTAGAGTCTCAAAAGAAAAATCTGCTACCTGACACCAAAGGTGCTGTACAATATGGTATTGTCTGCAAATTTTAGTAATATGCTGTTAATCCACTTTACATCATTAAAAAAAATGTTAAATAAGACCAAACTTAACAGTGATTTCTGCAGCACTCTGTTACAGTTTCCTGCAGCTCAATACATAGCTATTCAACAATACAAGTGTTGTGGTCCTTCAGTCACTTTGCAATCTATGCAATTTCCATGGAAGTCAACTTTGAATACATTTTGAATGCAACACGATTACATTTTAATCAAATCCAGAAATCTACAGGATTCTTTCACATATTAATTTTCTAGCGAAATAATCTGGTTTACTGGCACACACTACTTTTTATAAGCTCTTGCTATTTATTGTTGTATAGGGAGCCTCATTCTGATATTATCTACAATAAACTAACTACATTGGGTGAAATCCTTTTCTCATTCAGGTACATGGGAAAACTCCCACCAACTTCAGAGCCAGGATTTCACTCACTGGCTTTAATCAGCTTACTGCTGAACTACACTGGCATAAGTCTGAGGAAAATCTGGCTCACAGGAACATGACTCAAATCAGATAAAATATGCATGCACATATTTAGTTAAAAATACAAATCACAATGGGGTTTTTTTTGTTGTATTTATAACCACAGAAGTAAAATATTTTTTCAGTTCTTGCTGTAAAGAAAATAGCACAATTAACTAATGAATAGGCTTAGTTTTACCATAATTTGCAGTGTATACATGAAGAAGTAAAAGGGAAATGAGGCTTCCTTCAATATTATATTGGTTTTTGGTAAACACTTAGGCAATATTCTTTTAGTACAGTACAATTTGCTAGCTTTTATTACATGCGATAAATTAATAGCACCCACACATTGATTTTTATTGCCTCAGGTAGGAAGATCACAGCTTTCTGAATGTAACTGAGTAACTGTAAATTACTGTTAACAACTACTTGGGAGAGAAGGGAACAGAAAAGTCTCTATATTGATAACCAGTTTTATTTTGCTATTGTGTTCTGACGGTGAGGCTTTCAAATTTTTTAAAAAGGATTTAGGCTGCTTTCATTTTGGTTTTGCTCCTGTTTAACCTGAAATACCTACTAAACACTACATTTAAAACCAATACCAAGAAGGCATTCTTTTTAAGTAACTTAATGACAAAAAGAAGAATATTAATTAGTCATTTATTTGTTAAAGCTAATTTATCAAGTATATACATGATAGATCATTTTGAAATCTTTTTTTTTAAACCCAGGATTGTAAAAATAACCCCAAATAGACAGATTTTTAAGTGTTGCCTCAGGTTCATTTACATGGTTTCCATAATAATAAATTGACTGTCTTCATAAATACAAACCTTGCCAATTGTTATAGTTCTTGCTTATAGTGATATAGAAAATCCATGTCAGCTAGAACACCTCCAGTAAAAGAGGGTGTAGAGTGATACCACTGCTAATTTGATCAACATGAAAACAATTCTTGTAAGAAATAAGTTAATGAAAGGGTGAAAGGTAAGATCTATTAGCCAATAAGTAAGAACATTGGTTTTAAGCAATAGCAGCTGGTCTGATGCTCTCCTGGCCTTGTGGCTTGTATATAGAAGACAAAGGTTCTGAATTCTGCACTGCCTTCAATTTTCCTGAGTGAATGTAAAAATAACCGTATCATTTCTGCTATGGCGCCTAACTTGACTGGGAGTAAATAACTAAATGTACATGACCATAAGAATCTCGTTCAAAGGAGCAGTAAGGAGAAAAAGCATGGGGAACCAGGCAGATAGGGTAGAAGTAGGAAGGAAAAGGGAGCAGAGACATAGGCAGGAGGGAGATTACATAGGGCTTCTTTTGGGAGAATAATGGGTTTGAGTTTTATGCGATACAAAAGCCAGCAGAGTTAAGATGCTGCAGCTGATAGTGTTATGGCAGGATGGAACAGTGATACTGAGCAGCAATATTACAAACGCTTGCATGTGAAGACAGATAAAAGATGTTAATGGTAACAAGGTAGGAACAAGATTTTATTAGGGACGATAAGGTAAAAAGAGGAATCTTGGTAGTATTGTGAACAATGCAATGAGGAGTTTCTGTATAATAAGACTGACCCTGAGAGTCAAGGACTAGAGCAGAGGCAATAAGATGAGACATAGCAGAGATAAAAAGGAAATATGAACTCAGTTTTGGACAGATGGCATTTGCAGTGGTCACTGCTGAATATCCCTGACAGAGTTGAAACTGTCCCTAGATCACAGAAGAAAGAGAAGGGACTGAAGGCAAAACAAAACTCTGGGAGTCATGGAAGAGTTGGCTAATGCCCAGCACTTAGAAGGGCTGATGTTTGCACTTGCATGGCCTCTAAAAATTTTACTTCCCTTTGTTGGACCATGGGCTTGGAATGAACAGTATTTATTTTACTGAACGCCTGGTCCATTAGATCAAGTTTCTTGACCCCAGCTGACCTCTATACTCTTCTGCTCCAGAAGATGACGAAAAATTATCCCTCCAATACACCCAGTTGATTGTGCAACGCTATAAATGTCCAGAGGGGCAAGAGAAAAAAATCACTATTTCATTTATATCTGAAAGCATTGGATTTTATTATCTTGTGCTCTCATAGGTACAAGTTTTATCCAGCCCTATTAAATAATTGAAAGCAACTGACTGTGACAGCCAAGACAGCAAAGAATTCCAAAAGATGGCCTACATGCTATGAAATTGCAGATCCTTTCCTTTGTCCTCAATGTATTAGCCATTAATTTCTTCTAGTGATCCCACCTAGTGTCATATGGCACTACAGAAAGAAGAGACTAAGTGCTAGTCTTTGAAGGTATACAACTAATGCACTAAGACACACAATGACCTAGATTTTGGCTTTTAAGAAAGGGTTCTAATTAATGTTTTCATAATTTTAATAATGTAGCTTAGGTCCAAAATAATGGCTGGCTATTTAGAAAATAAAAAGTCCAAACCCGTATTTTTTTCCAGGGCTACAAGTGGAAATACTTTTCCTGTCTATGAGAATAAGATGAATTTCTTCACTCAACTCCTCCTTCCCCCACAATTCTTTCAGTACTAGTTGCAAGCACAACCAAATGGTACTAGCATATGAGAAATGGAAAGCAAAACTAATACAGGGTTTTCCCCCCAAGCAGAGATAAAGAAAACAAACCTTGTAAGTAAAGAAAATCCAGGTATTAACATTTTTTTTCAGTTTTGCCATAATAAAGTAGAATTAGTGCCACAGGTGGTGGTATATTTTTAACTATCTGTTAGTCTGGCTGTGTTTAACATGTATGCTGTGTTTTAACACACACACACACACACACGACAGTATTACCCTCATCTGCACAGCTGCCAACCTTTTTTTTCCAGGATAATAAACACGGGAAGAACTGACTCTGTAGTCTTTAGAGAATTACTCTGTTTTCTGACAAACATTCAAAATGAGCAACTCTTCCCATTTTCTCTAGCATTTTTTTCTCCCTAAAGGAATCGGCTACTATTTTGTACCTTTCTGTTATTGAAAGGAACAGCGTTTCACTAGCTAGCCTGAAACCAGAGAAGTGCTTTCTTTTACAATGCAGAAGCCACAGAAGTTCTGAATCTGTTCTGTACTCCCAACTAATTTGGTGAACTTCACCATCTGTTGTATTTGTTGCAAAGAAAGACTGACCTTTTCTGTCTTTGTATTAGATGCAAGTAATTACTTGAATCAAAAGACATGTAAGCAGAGAGAACATAACTTCAGTGTTTGCAGATTGGGTCTAATTTCCACAAGCAGAACAGTGAGCACTCCACACCACTTATTCTCTAAGTGGCAGGTATTTTACTATCTAACCAAACTCCCATCAATGAATATTTGAGTTCAGACATCCTGTCACAGACCAAAAGCATGGTCTTTTTTGCATTTACCTGGCCTGGAAGCAGCACTGAACACCATGAATCAAGATGATCAACAATAGGCTAAAGAGTACAGCTTTCTTTCCAGCTATGACCTATTATGCCCAATAACCATTATCTTCTATTATGGATCTAAGGTAAACACAACAAGCTGTCAATCACTAATTCCCTATTAACCCATGCAGTATAAAAACTTCCATTTTTATATGCTTTCCTTTTCAGAGAATAATTATCAACTGAGATTTCTAGCTAACAAAAACCTTGTAGCTTCTCTGAAACTAGAAACTTCAGAGCTTGTTAATACTGGAAGTGAGGCTAGTGCAAAGTTTGTGCTATGTAAATCAGTGCTGATGAGCACTTAACTAATCTGTTTACAAAGCAGAGCTGCTGGGCAGGCCTCAGTGATTTTCTATCAAAGCAAAGTACCATTCTTTATGGGCATCTGGTTGTCCCTGAATAGGTAGTTTAAGTATATGCTCTTGCTTCAAAGAAAGATCAAAGGCTTTATTACTGCTAAATGAGTGCATTATTTCCACTTACTACTTTCTTGTTTGCAATGTGTTGTTAGCAGCACCATTGGAGAATATTCTCAAGATCTTCTTGTTTCTCTAAAGGCACTAGTTCCTTACTAAATTCTTGTATACATTTTTAGAAGTTATGTAGCCTAAAACATGTCATTGATCACATAAACAGATAGGATAGCAAGACATTCGTAAGTGAATCAACACACTTATTCGCCATACATGGAGAAAGAACAGAATAAATTGTGAGTCTACTCAAAAATCATTGCAAATTCTAAGATGTTTGGATGCAATCTAGTCACAAAAAGTCTGCTTCTCATTTCCCCTGCACATTTAAAAGTTGCAATCAGAAAAAACTGTTTCTAAATTATGGTGTAATTTTTTTTTTTTTAACATAGGCTTCATTTCACCTCTGTACGTGAAGAGGATTGTATGGGGACTTTTCCCCACCTGCTACAGAAAATAAAGTTGTGCTGTGGGCCTTTCCATGCATGATTTCTCACACCTTTCCATAAGAGGACTTTCCCTAAGTCTTTCTCCCTGAGCTGTTTGGCTCACTACTTACTCTACCTTGTTTCTCCTACACTGAATGCCATATTCAGTGAACAATGGCTGGCACTACTGAACTATTGGGAGCATGTGCAAAAACAAGTAAAATCTAACATTATTTATTTCCACACATGCTGGAGACCTACAGCTAGACCCATCTCAGAAACAAAGGCTGGCTTTTCAGGAGAAAGTCCATAAGCATGTTCCAGGCAGCCAGGGTCAAGTCAGATAATGCTACCAAAACTAGAGGCAGTGGGCTCCAAGGAGAATTTGGAAACAATGGTGTGAAATTTACTCCCTAAGTTGGAGTTCCAGGTGGTACAGTATAGGGTAAAAACTACTCCATGCTGCCAGAGCCCAGCAGCAATACCTAAACATAACTATCGACAAAAAAGGGTCAGGCAAATTGCAAGTTCCTCTACCTTCCCTTGTAACAGCAAACCTCCCCAAGTTCCCTAGTACTCCTCCATACAGGGCTAGACAGTCTCAGTGTTTTCCCTCCCAGCCTCTGTGAACAGAAATGTTGTCAGATGGGGAAGGGAGGAGAGATGGAAGGGACTGAAGCTGGTCCATGAAGTGAGACAGATTGACACATAGGGTCCACATAGGGAGGTTGGCTGTCTCTATCCAAGACTGAATTTGCACCAGTGCAATCTAGTTTGGTATAAGACCCTGACATACGACAAGGATAACACACCACAGGCTGAACCACGCCTCCTTCCTCCCACTCCCCTTTACCTCCCCCTACCAAGCACCTGATACTGAAAGACAATCAAATGGCTTTGCAGAGAGGACAATTTATTTGTATTAGCTCTTCAAGCAGCTGGAGAGCAGTTTTGCTTGTTTTATTTAGCAGTTTTTTGTGTATCCTGACAGGGAAAAATGATAATTATTATTGAGCACTGACAGCATATGCAGTACTGTACAAACTCAATATGATGTAATGATATAACACAATGTAATAACCTCATTTAGACACATACCACACAGGTAGACAGCAGCAGCTCACAGAAATGAAGGAGCCTTTGACCCAAAAAATTAGTCAAAAAACCCCACATCAACCAATTTCAAAGCCTTCTACCTATGGCCAGTCCAGGGTTATTGATGGTTGACTCAGACACAGGCCCAAGACGCCACAAAAATTCAAGCCTGTCTTAAATCCACATATCTGGGACACAATTCTTGACTGGAAGTGAGAGACTGAGAAGGCTCTTCTTGGTACTCTCGCTTTTTGGGGACCTTTATGCTGGCTTTGCAAGTACCATAATAAGATGACATCAAGAGTTTAAAACGTCACTTACAGTAACATGTGGTCATCCTAAATCTCCAAGACAGTTATACATGGACATGGCCAAGGCACTGAAAAACCCCAGCCAAACAACATTCATTATATAACAGGAAAAAAAGGTACCTGGCCAAATATACACCAGTACACACCGAGGCATGAGAATAAAGAAACATGACATGGTGATAGCAGAACTAGAGGACGGTGGCTAAAGATAGGGTGATGTAGAAGTTAAGAGAACAGTATGTATAGAGCTAAGCTGCTTTCAATTAAACTGCATGACCTAGATTTGTGTTTTACTCTGTTTGTACAGTGTCTAGGACAGTAAAGCTCTGAATGGAGCCTCTAAATGTTACCATTATACTCGGACAGTAATTCTGGGACATTAGCCTGCCCGGATTCATTACACAACAATTTTGCAAGCTAGATCATGGAAGCTCTAAGGGCATTTCAGTACTGTAGTCTGGTTAGGGAGGGCTAATGAGGGTACCAAAGATCTGAGGCAGCAAAGATCTTAATGCCAGTGGAAAAAAAAAATCTATGTCCAGCAGCTTGGCTAGGTTGCTGCTATGGTGGTTGAGCTACCTAATTACAAGCTAGTTTGGAAATGTCTATACAAGTAGTCCTCAACCTTTGGTCCCCCCCAGACCAGATGAGTGGCACGAGGCTGGCCTGCAGGTCGAATGAAGCCCCTACCTAGCCACACATGCCAGGTTTGGGCTGAGATCAAACCTGGTGCCAGGATTAGTCTCTGGCACTCCTGTGCAGCCTCACGTGCCAGGACTGGGTCCAGTGCACAGGGCCACTTGATCTGGCCAGTGGAGTTACCTACAGGGCAGGAAATTCGGCAGCAGGTGAGTGGCCACTGTTTCTCAGGTGCCAAATTTTTGGACCTGTGGGGAGCCCAGCGAGGCAAATGACAGCTCCAGGCTATGCCCCTGGTCTACTACACCGCCAATACAACCAGCAGCACACACAGCCTAAGCCCTTTGGAAAAATGCCAGAAAACTAAGCAGGTAGAACATGATATTCAACCCAAGAACTTGAAAGTACCACCCTCTGGGCTTCTCTATGCCATCAACGGGCCATTCGAGGACTGCCACGGTAAGGCACAGCACATGGACTCTATGTATGCTTCACCTGAAAATAGATGCAATACAGCTGCCTCAGTGCAGTGCTTGCTTGGGGCATGCCAATAAGCGTACCCAAAACAGAGCTGAGTGCACATATTCAGAGCTGACTTCAGGAAGCACACTCTTTTGTACTGCAACATGAACAGAGGAAGTCTTCTGTGTCTTGTTGCTGTGCTCCCTAGAGCAGTCCTTGACAATGTAGACATGCTCTCTGGATTACTTACTTAGTTCAGCTGCCTGCCAAGACATGTACCTTAATTAGCTGTCAGGCTTCTAAAGGCATCAACATTATAAATGCATGTAAGACCAACAAAAGGTGTTTCTGCTAGTACATAGAAAAAGTCTGTCTTTAAGGAAAATTTTGTCCCAGCACAAAGTCTGCTCAGGCCAAACTTCACATCTGATAATTATATTTTTCTTACCTAGCTTCTCCTCTGCAGTTACAACTAGGTAGAACATGTTTCACTTGTCAGCGTTGCTATGCACTGTACCAATTGCTGCATTATGCTCCCAAGACAGTTGCATTTCAGTTGTCAGTGAACTAATTCTGCATAACAGTTAGTGTATAAAGTGCTTTGAGATCTTTTGAAATCAATGCAGCATATAAAATGTGAGACAGCATGCTAATGTTTCCAGATCAAGGTAATAACTATTTTACCCTGTGGTAGCCTCCTTGAGGTACTTTGCCAGTGAGGTTTTATTTATTTATTTATTGGCAAGCTAGATACACTAAATCACAAAACTAAAACAAGCAAGAAGAAAGCATCTCTCCTAGATGAAATAGGCTGTAGCCTGTAACTGCTTATGCCTTTCTGAATGAGTTAGTCTTTACAGTGCCACCCTGCCCTGCCTTCTGCCTGACCCTTAAGAAGAATGAAGTCTCCAGGTCAGGATTAATGTTAATAGGGAAACAGTAGGGCTACAGGTGCAACCAGGAAAAGAGTCCAACTGCTTTTAACTATGCAGTAGCAGCTACATTAAGAAATATGGGGCCTGGTCCTGTTCTGTATATTACATACCTAAGTGGATGTAGGCAACAACATGCAATTCTATTCCACCCTGCTTGGGTCCCTGAAAAAAGTGAGCACAATCTTTCTCCAGCTCATTGCTTTTTCAGGATTTTCTTATAAGCCAGTGGGTTTCAACCTTTTTAGACTTGTAACAGCCCTCGGAAAATGCCAGCTTTGTTTGTA
>NW_017728886.1:60511464-60552786 GCF_001723895.1 Crocodylus porosus
GTTACAAAAGTAGGTGCATTAACATTTTCTTTTTAAATCTGACTTTAACAAGGTGCAATAGGATTATACTTTGGCACCTAATAGGTGGAAATAGGATTAGGCTCCTATCCTTACGTTGAAGTTGTTTATAGGTTTCAAACCACCATGAATATGCACTGAATGAACCCCCTGGTGAATGTACATCTAGGTCAAGATTTAAAAATCTTAAATCTATTCAGTCTACTAGCTACATAAAATAATTCATTCTCCATCAGCCTGACAGTACCAGCAAAAATTACAGCGTTTCTTATTTAAAAACATTCACACATAACTGTACCAGTGAGACAGGAGACTTGGCAGGCTGTGACAAATAAACCATATGAAGCGACAAATCTTACCAAACTTCAGGATATCAGCAAAATTTGAGATTGGTTATACACGTGTTATGTTGTTACATTTAAAGGCAGGGAAAGTCTTAACTATTGTAGGTATAAGTCTATCAGAATAAGAGTGTTTATTCTAATGTGTGGGTACTTAACTAAATGAATCCTCATGTTGTGTAACAGCTTTTTAGTTTCACATGGTTTATACTATCCACTGAAGCTTCTTGATGATTTTAAGAATCTGATCAGCCCCTCAAATCCTGGCTCTGTCCTTGAATTTTATCACACTATAAGACACCCATGCCCACTTCAGCAGAGGTGTTTAAATCTCCCCAGGAGGCAACTTTCTGTCTTAATACAATGTTACCAAGTTTCTCTAGTCAATCTTAAGTCTCCCTTCCCCCTTTTTAATGCAGGGATTCCTGCGTCAAACAAACTTGCTGTAGAGAAGTGAGGGAAAGTGTTAGTCAAAGCTCTGAGGCACAAAAAAAGGCAGGAGGAAATGGGTAGTAAGCCAAGTAATCAAGTTGTCCACCAGGGGGGCATTTCTGGGGAGTTGCAGAACCTTATTTCCTCAGCCTTGCACATCAAGCTGGTAAAGTAAAGTAAAGGAAACACTGGTAACATCTTGTGTACTAGTACAGTAAATAGAAGAGGAGCTTTCTTTCCTCCATGGCCAATGCCTGACATGAGAGGTCTTTAATTAAAAAAAAAAAAAAAAATCAGGATGAAATCCTGGCACTATTGGAATTAATGGGAAATTTTTTTGCCACCAACTCTGACAGACCCTAAATTTCACCCACAACACCTTTAAATATTTCCTTTTGTTCAGAGTGCCTTTTCTTCCTCCAAGGGTGCGTAAAGATGCAAATAAAACTATGGAGTAGTACCCTGTTCCGTCTCTGAATAGAAAGCTTCTCCTGTTAAGCAACTGTTTTCTGATCATCATTTAAAGACATGTTGCACTGCATAATAAATAAGGGAAGGCTGCTTTGGATACATTTTTCTAAAGCAAAAAAAAGAGAGTCTTAGCTTTATTGGGTTCCAGTGTTCTGTTTATCAATAATGCATTCCCAGTCTGAGCGAGTATGATGGGAAGAACACTTTAATATTCAAACTAATTTAAAAAGAAGTTCCTTTAAATTTCCCTATGAGACATTTACAAAAATACGCAGCTAATTTATCGTACCTAATGTGTGTGTATGTTTTGAGAGGTCATTAGCACAGAAATTTGACAGTTTACCACTTTTTTGTTTTAAATTGACAAATTACAGGTTTTAATGCTTGCTATTTTGCAGACACTAATTTAGTGCTTTAACTTGAGTGCAGTAGGAATTTATCCCCCTGCTTGAGGCCTTACAATTTTACAGATAGTGTATGTAGTTCTAGTATGAATACCATTATATCCATCTTTTTAAAGAGCTATTTATCCATCTAATAATACAATATTGCCTTATAAAAATAGCAAAAATATGCATTCTAAAATAAACTGTTACTAGAGGTATAACTGGTAGTTCTTGCCATAATGAGACCCTTTTTAAAGTTGTTCATAACCTTGTCAAATTAACTGCTTGGACTAGGATTTTATCTGCTGGCTATCTGCCTCCAGCTGATTTTTTTGGAAAATTTCATCTAAATTGTTTCAGCCTTTTCTGAAAATAAGTCTTAGAGAAAAATTTGCAGAATGTAGGCAACCTTTCCTTTGAATAGCTGTAAGACCCCCACAGCTTTGCAGTAGAAACTCTGGACAAGTTTTGTGTTGCCTCTGTAAAAATCTGTCCACGTTTCCTTGTTAAAAGCCTGGGGGGGTATGGGGGGGGGAGTCGTTTGCACATGCTCAGGGGTTGTCTTGGTCTTAGCAGCTTACAAACTCCAAAAAGATATTCAATAACCTTGCTTAGTGTGCTTCACCTCAAATGCTAAATACTGTGCAATGGTCTTTGCAAATGCCATCCTCACAGAGCAACTAAGAATGCTTTTACCAACCCAGGACTATGGGACATTCCAGATATTCTTTTTAAAGACTGCCCCTGAGCTAGGATAGTGTCTGGGGGTTTTTTGCTTCCTCATTAGCTCCCCTGCTGGGCATCAAGATAGCGTGAAGGAGAATCAGCTATGTGATTCATATGTAGCGGAGGCACAAACTAGACTACAGTCTTCCTATAATCCCTTGCTTCATTCAACACACACCTTTCACCTCTGGCAGCCAATGTGTTTTCAGTAATATTATGCCTATCTATACTAGTGATGAACTAAAGACCCTTAATAACCCAGAGCTCTATTTTGGTACTAAAGGATAGGAGCATATAAACAAATTATTATGAGACAAGCTAGAGTGTAAATTTATATTATGACAGCTACTCCATGGTAACATGCATGCTCTTACAGCATAGTAAATGCAAGGTAACTTTCTCCTCAGTTAAACTACAGTAAGAACATGCAGACAGGCCACTACTACTATGGAGCATCAGAAGCTATATAAGTTCATACCCAACCTTAGCTTGCAGTGACTTGTTCATGTGACCATACTCCAAAAATCATCTTTTAAAGGCAAGTAAGTCACCAGTATTATTTGAAGAGTTTTGTTTGAAGTTGTGAAAATGTACAAGTCAAGTGTCCACTATCAATTAGTTTTCAGAGAATTCTCCATACACGTATGATGCTAACCCATGCTCACAATTGTATTAATTGCATATGCATATTAAATGGACAACTGTATCCATAAAATGTGGAAAGTATGCTTATGAAATACATACCTGACCATTAAGTCCCCAATTCAGCAAATATTTATGCACCTGAGAAGTTCCACCGAGGTCCAAATGCACATACATAAAATATAGCACGTATGAGCCCTTGTAAGTTCAGGGATCAGGGAATGCTTTGAGAAATGAATATCTAAATATGCCACTTTACACTTTTCATAAGAAGAGTTATGCAATGCTTATGCCAGATGCTTTGTGAAAAATCTAGTACAAGATTGCATTAAAAACCCACAAACAACTTTATAGCAGGCATTTAGCAGAACAGATTTTTATTTGACTTCAAAATAATGGGATTTATTTAGATTTACAATATTGCAGTAATTACTTAAAGCAAATGTACATTTGTTAGAATTTTTAGTAGGTGCTATTTATCAACTTTGAAAATGTGCAACAGGGAATAAGAAAATATAAAATTGGGTTAGCAAAATATAATAATAGAGCTTTACAAGAGAGGCATACATACCATGTTATTTGAGCTAAGTCTATCAGTTAAACATTTTGTAACAGCTTTCCACTTACTTACACTCACCAAGAAGTTTAAATCAGGAACACTAATATGAAGGAGAACTCAACCCACTTTTAAGACTAAAAGCTGGTACATTTAAGAAAAAAAGTGGGAGGGAAATCCATCTCAGATGCATTTCTTCCTTGTTAAGAGTTTTCCCTTTTTCCACGAAGAACTTCATTTTTATTAGGAACTAATGAAAACCAGTTTATCAGTAACACTGGCCACCAAATGTTATTCCTTTACTATTTAAGACTCAGTTTAACTACTTTGTACAATTAATAGCCATAATGTCAGGTGTTTTATATGCAGAGAATTAGGTACTTAATAAAAAGTATTTGCTTGTGAAAATCTTACCATGCTTCTTAAAAAACTGTTACTGTACAGCCAAAACAAACAACCCCTTTTCCCACCAATCAAATGATACAAAATCCTGGAGTTTGCTGTGACCTGGACAACCAAAAGCAGAGAGATCTGCATGCAATCGGAATCATGACTTGTGACCACTGACTAAACCCAACTATTTCTCAAATGAGCGACAAGAAGGTTCCAAAAAAAGCGTTTGGTTTGCAATAGTGTCCATTGCTTAAAAATAGCTCACAAGTTTTCCTCCTCACGTAAAAACTGGAACACGGCTGAGAAGTCTTTCAGGGCATAGCCCTTTGCACACATCATCCTGTAGATCTGATGTGCTAGCGATCCCAGGGGAACTGGTGTCTTAGTGTTGGTAGCAGAAATCTGTGCCAGGCCAAGATCCTGAAAATAAAAAGGGGGAAAACAAGGATGTAAACAGCATGCGAGTATGATCAGTTTACCCTCCATTGTACAGAGAAATCAACGGCCAACAAAATGCAGTACTAATGCCCTGGGAAAGAATGAATCAGCAACTCAGTGTTTTTCAATGGCACTAGAATTCACTGTGTAAAGCACGAAACCTTCTCCAGGAACGTTGTAAGATTCTAGGCCTCTGTGCACTCTGCTAAGATTCTAGGCTTCTATGCATGCTGAAAGCAAGACACAACATGATGTATTATTTTTCCTTCTACAAATCTCTTTTGAGTACAAACCCTATCTAAGCCATTCACTTAAACATTTAACATTGGTTTCAGAACACAAACATAATTTCTATGCATGAGGTATAGGGAACGTATTGTTCCTAAAAGTAAAATTAAATGAAGATGTTTTAGCTGATGTGACTTCAGAAGAAACACAAATCAAATTAATCTTTTTGGATTCATAAAGAAAGACTTCTAGAAAGCATATTCCAAGGTTTGAAAGGTTACGTGTTCAGTCTGAAAAGTACTGCAGTCTAAACCAGTGGTTCTCAACATTTTTGGACTCAAGGCACCCATTGGAAAATGACAGCTCTTAGTTTTCACTCAATTTTTAAATACAGGAAATTAAGAGAGTGCTTGAAAGAACTCAGAAAGACTACATAGCGTCAGATTGTTTTTAACACTATCAATTCTTATTTGAAAACTCTGGGTTTTCTTGTGAATCATGTTTGCACACCTAACAATGCTAACATTGTGTGGCACCTCATGGCATCCTTGATAAAAATCACAAGGCACCCCAGGCTGTCATGGCACCCCAGTTGAGCCTCACTGGTCTAAACATTTCCTAAAGATGTGTTCATAAAGAGGGGACTTCTTAAAAGCAGACACATTCATTTTAAGGATTCAAAATCACCTTAAAGAAAGTAGGATTTTTGTGTGTGATATCATTTATTATACAGCCTGCATGGTTGGGATAAGGTTGGATAAGCTTTTTAATGCAAGACATTCTGCATCAGGTCTTAACAGTAACTAATTTTTTATAAAGTTGTATCATCATGTCGTGTTTAAGAACCATGAAGGATGACATAATGACTTTTCCCAGCAATAAAGATGAGTGGTGCATTTGTTTTTATACTAAGAGAAATAACACAAAATATAACCAAAAGTCTGGCTGAAACAAATTGGTATGGACACTCCAACCAGTAACAAGTTACAGAACCAATGGGCCCACCAGGTCCTAGCACCCTTCCTCCCATATAACTTTTATTTTAGTGAAATATTGCTAATAAGGTGCTAATAAAATTATACAGACACAGAAGGGGAAAGACTAAGAGTGTCAGAGTTTTTGATTAGTGTGAATGAATTTAAAATCAGCAGGGCCTGATGAATTTCATCCAAGGTGCTGAAGGAATTGGCAGAAGAGATCTTGGAGCCCTTAGCAATAAAAATTTATAAAGTTGTGGGAGACAGGCAAGATTCCAAGTGATGGAAAAAGGACCAACATAGTGCTTACCTTTTAAAAAAGGCAAAAAGGAGGGGAATTATAGACTGCTCAGCCTGACTTCAGTATCCAGGAAGCTACTGGAGCAAATTAAAACAAAGACAGTTTGTAAACCCTGAGAGGAAGAAACGTTGATCGCTTGTAGCCTGCTTGGATTTGTTGAGAATAAATCATTCTAAACCAACTTGATCTCATTCTCTGACAAGTGTGAGGTGGATAAGGGGAATGCAGTGGACAGGGGATACTTGAACTGTAGTAAGGCTTTTGATAAAGTCCCAAATGACATTCTCATAAACAAACTGGACAGGTGTGGGCTAGATAAAATTACTGCAGGGTGAACTGATAACTAGCTCAATAGGCACACATAAAGAGCAATTAAAAAAGGATCAATGTTGGAATGGCAAGGGTCTTCAACTGGGGTTCCACAGGGGTCTCGCCAAGGTCCAGTGCTATTTAACATGGTTATTAATTATTTAGTTGCTGGAACAGAGATCAAGCTTGCAGATTACACAAAACTGGAAAGCACTACAAAACTAGTTTAGAGGACAGGAGTAGAATTCATAAGGGCTTTGATAAACTGGAAAGATCAACAGGATCAAGTTCAATGCAGACAAACCTAACATGCTGTACCTAGGGAAAAATAATCAAAAGGACAAACAGAAAAGGGAATATGACTGCTGATTTATACCGAGACTGTAATCCACCAAACCCGTAGATCCTTCCCAGCAGTGCTACCACCAAGGCAATGTGACAATCTGAAAAAAACAAATGCAATTTTGGGCTGCCTCAATAGGGGTATTAGGTATAAGACACAAAAGGTGACAATACCAGTCTGTTTGGTGCTAACTAAGCCTACTCTAGAGCATTATGTGTAGTTCTGGATTCCATATTTTAAGCAGGATATAGAGAAGTTGGAGAGGGTTGGGAGGGGGGTGACAATGATAAAGGAGTCAGAAGGCACACCATATGAGAAAAGGTGGTGAGAACTTAACATATTTAGTTTGGAGAACGGGCGAGTATGAGGGGGGGATGATAGCAGTCTCCAAATATGTGAAAAGTTGCCATAAAGAAGAGGGAGAACAACTATTCTCTCTTGCCACAGAGCGCATCCGCCTGGTCTCGTATAGGCGCTCTCTAGCGACTTCAGAGCACAAACCCAGTTCTGGCCATGGGGTGTGTCCCTGGGACCTGTGCATTGGGTCATGTTCACCCCCGAGGGAGGCCCCAACCATCGCCTGCCACGACTTGATCTTCCTTTCTTCAGTGGTGGGGCTCCCCCTGGCAGATTCTCGTAGACCAGGTGCTGCCTTTTGTGGGTGTTCTTGGGGCTCCACCTCCCCTACACCCCAGCCATACGCCAGCCCTCAGGACAGCTGGATGATGGGTTGCTGGCCTGTCCCTTTGATGTTCTTGCCTGCTCTCTTCTCTCCTTGCACATCCCTCGAAGCCCCTTTACCCTGGATGACTGTGGGGTGTGGCACCATCCTCGTCTCTGTATCTGCACTCCCTCTGAGGCATTGTGATCCGTTTGCTGCGTCAGCTCTTCCTCTTAACCCAGGGTCACCTGGAGGATCCTTCCCTGGTCTGGGCTCTGTGTATCCTCCAAAAATAACAAATAAAAAAAAGGAGAAAAAAAAGAATAGTTGGGGTACGGGCCTCAGCCTACCCTACTCATGGATGTGGCATCTGTAGTCCTTGGGATCCCTCAATGCCGTCCTCTCTGGTCTGGGTGCTCTGCTGAGTCAGGCAGGTAATTCTTTTAATGGAGCCGGGAGCTGTGTGCCCCCATCTGGCCCCTGCCGAGCTGCCGACACTGCCAAGGTGCAGCCCAGGGAGCAGCTTCGCCTTCTAGCTCCAGCGCTGCTGCCCCCGCTTCCATTTCCCCACCGCCGGCTTTTAAATTAGCTGGGCGGTGGTTTTTGATGATATCATCTGCCGGCATCGTTCCCAGCCAGCAATAAAAGCGGCTGATGAACTGTGTCAGCAGCCCTTCTCAGTGTGACTCTGCTTCTCCTGTAAATGGTAAGTGTGCACTCTTCATTTCTTTCTTTGGGCAGGTCAGCCCTGCCTCGGCTCCCACCGTGGGAGGGTGCTCCGGGGCCTCCGCTTGTGTCTCCCGGGACACAGACAGCAGGACACAAAACAATGGCTTTATGTTGCAGTAAAACAGATTTAGCAAGAAAAGCTTCCTTACTGTTAGAACAGCAAGGCAGCAGAATAATCTGCCCAGGAAAGTTGTGGAATCTTTGCACTCATTCAGGGGGCTGGACCAGGTGACTCCTGAAAGCCCTGCCAACCCCATGACTCTATGATCATATGAAAAAAAAGACATCACACCTAGTAGCAGGAGCACAGGATTGGGAGTCAAAGTTCTCAATTCTATTCCTGCCTCTGCTACTGACTTAGTGACAGCTGCAAGCTTCCTTTTTTATATCTGATAACTCGAGTATAATGGCATTCATACTCTTCAAACCCTCAAAGCTAGTTTTTAAATCTCTTATGATCAATCCAGAAGTTTACACTGAAGGGCACAAATGGGTTTCAACCACTGTCCTCACTTGGGGATTAATTATAATTTGCATTAAACCAGGTAGGACATCTTTAAATGCCATCAAAATCCCTGCCCACAGGGAAAGCTTTTTTGTTTGTTTGTTTGTGTTTTGCTTCCTGGCATTTTGGGTGGAAGAGCTTGAAATTATGGACAGATTCTCTTAACTAATATCGTCAAGTTGAACAGTCTTTTTTACAGTATTTCCATGTTCTACAAAAAATATGATTTCCTTTGACAAGCTCCAGTTGCCTTGCACGCTTTGCAATCTCCTATGTCTTGTTTTGGTCAACCTGGCATTGTTAGTATCATGACTAACAACGTACTGAAAATGGCCCTAACTCAAAAAAGAAAATTGTAATGATACAGCCTTTTATCTAGATGGGCACTAATGTAGATGGGCTCCCAAATCCTTGAGAACACATTTACTAATCTCAATTATTCCAATCCTATGAATTCTAAGGAATCACTATTTTTCATAGGCAGAACATTCATAAAAACTCATCATGGCCACTTGCTTGAACAAGTACCTGCTTGAAAGTTGCCAGAAACACAAACTGCTAATTGTTGAAAAGGTATACATACCTAGGACAAAGTCAAACAAAAGGCTATATGACTCCAAAATAGATAGACACTTCTGACCCAGCTGTGTAAGAACTCAGAGGAACAGCTTTGCTGCTCTTTCCAACAATATGAGATTCCCTGAGCTCTGAAGTAGCATGAATGCTGTTAAAGAACAATGCAACTCTAAAAGTGTATGATAATCTTCAGCTCATAAGATTCACAGCATCTCTCCCGTAGCTGCTTGATATTCCCTGAACACCAGCACTCCCTTTCACTAAACAGCATGTAACAATGTGCAAGTCTTCTGAAAAAGTGTGTCTGCCAGCAAATACACTCTTTTCTTGTCCAGTCTTTGGCAAAAGCCATCCTAGCCATCAGACCTATAAGCACTATTTTCCCCCTAGCGGTTTAGTTCAGCAGCTCTCATAAAGGGTTACACCCAAATATGTCAGCCGGTATTATAGTCCTGTCCACTGAGTGTGTCTACACGTGCATTTGATGCGTCACCAATTTACTCAGTGAGTAAATAGTTCCAGACATGTTTCTACATGTGCAGGGAAGTGGGAGCAGATTTGCTGCAATCTGCTCCTGCTTCCCAGGGCCCTGCAGTGGACCTCTGCTGCCACCGGGGGGAGCTCCAGCAGCTGGCAGCCCTCTTCAAAAGCTATCCCCGCTCTCCCTGGCCAGGGGCAGCATTCACAAAGCAGGAACAGGGAAGGACAGGCCAGGCTCCTAGCAGCAAGTGCTGTCATGGCTGCAGACCCCGCTAACCCCTCCCCTTCTCCTGAAGGCCAACCTCTGCTGCTGCCCAGCCCACAGCGCCCGGGCTCTGAGGGTGCAGGCTCTTGGCATAGTAGGATGAGGAGCTGCCTGCACCCCTGCCCTCCCTGCAAGGGTCTTTTCTGGCGAGGTGCCCTGGGGCCAGGCCCCTCCCCCCCATGCCACCACTGGACCTTGAGCCTGCCCCAGCTGCACATGTGCAAGAGCTGTTTGTGTGTACAGAGGGGTGCCCAACCCATTATTGTCCAGCTACTGATGATGGCCATGGTACCCCTGGTGAGCCTGCGCACCTGGCATGGGACCTTGAGCTACAGTGGGGGGGGGGGGCAAATCCAGGCTGGCCTGCAACCTTTGCCACTGCCTAGAGGGCTACCTGTGGCTGTGCTACATGTCCCTGCCCCCTGATAGGTCTGCACAGCTGGCAAAGCAGACACTGGCCTGGGCTCCCCGAGCTGCTGGTGGAGAGTACAGTCGGGGAGCTCAGTGGGACAGCCAGCTGCAGGCTCCAGGGGTCCTCCCCCAGTGACCTGTCGCTGAGGGTACCAGGCCAGGGTGGGGGCTCAGGCATGCCACCTATGCTACTGTACACAGCACAGTTGTGGCTTGGGTCCCAGGGTGCAAGGATGTCCATCAGTTGTTGCATAAGTGGCATGGACTTACAGACACTCCCCAACTGAAAATTATGGTTGGTGATGGCAGCCCACTGTGCGTGGAAGACCTTGACTTTTATGTGACACTGCTGTGCCAACCAGTTCCGCCTATGCTCCCACATCCAGCCTGACAGCTCCTCATAGATATGGGCATTGGAGTGCCCACTCTGCTTGAGCTGGCGCTGCACCTCTGCCTCACCCCACAGTCCCACGAGGTTGCCAGTCTCTTCCTGCAACCAGTTGGGGTTCCGAGTGGCAGGCATGTCACCATAGGGGCTTCTGCACTAGCTCTCTGGGCCTCTGCGCAGTGGTCCTTGCAGCCCCATGCCTGCACAACTGCCTGCAATGCCCAGTGCAGGGGCCTGGCATGGGACCAACAGCTGTGCAGCTGAAGCAATGCTCTGCAGCACCTGCAGGCTCAGGGCAGGCTGCTGGGGGTGGGCTGTGGGCAGCGGGCAGCTGGAGCTGGCCCTGGCAGCCAGAAGCTGCCTGTAGCTGGGACCGAGGGCCTGGACAGCGCAAGTCTGCCAGCTGTGCAGCACTGGGGTGCCAGGCAGCAGGGCCAGAGTGCAGGCAGGCTGGGGCAGCTGGCCTGTGGCCTGTCCAGGGGGACACAGGGGCCCGGCGTGCCCTCATGTTCCCTGCTGGTGTTCCCTAGGGCTCAAAATGCCTGCAGGCTTTTAAAGGCCTGAGGCAGAGGCTGCCACAGAGGCAACCCAGCCCTGGGGCAGGAGAAGCTCCCAGGCTGAAGCCCTGGGGCTAGCCTCCAGCTACCTCTACCCCCACCACCTGCCCCAGAAGAAAATTTGCTTCTGGGTTGCATCTACATGTGCATTACTGCATAGCAACTAATCTTGAGTAACTAACTGCAAATGCAGGTATCAAATTTACTCGCAATTAGGGGTGTTTACTATGCAGGATGCACGTGCACATATAGACGCATGTGCTTACTGCGTAGTAAACTATGCTATTGTGCAGTTAACTATCTCATGCCCAGTGGGAACTGCTCCCAGTTTCAGGAGCCAATCTGCATGCCTCAAGTTGAGCCTTCAGGCAGTCTTCAAAGAACTGCATGAAGGATTTGCATAGTTTCATTTGCCAGAGGTGAACTCACCAGAGAGGAGTTTCTTTGGTAAGTGGTGCTGGCAAGTAGCATAGAGATATTTTACACAAAGACTGCAAGGGCTGTATCAAGACGGAAGGAAAACGAATAATATTAATCTTAAATAGCTACATAGATCACAGAAAGCATATAAAACTGCAGGGTTTCAACTGGTATCAAAACTATGTCATTTCTGAACAATATTGTTGCAGGGATTTGTTTTCAGAATGTCTTTAGATAAAGTTGTTCTGATGGGGATCTGGCCCTTCCTGACCTTTCTGTTAAGACAACTCAGGAGTACATTTTCTTGTTCCTCTTCCCCCTTTGGAATTGCACAGTGTCTTCCAGATGTCTCTATCAATGTCTAACATTTTTTCCTCAACTTAGAATGTGGGGGGGAGGGGGAATGGGGAAAGAGGGGTGAAATCAGTCTTGCAGGGATTCAGTACTTTTAAGATAACGCCAAAATGCAGTTTTCAGTTACTACTTTCCAGTTTGGTATGAATGAGATTCTGCTACCTAAGGACAGCCCGAAGGATTGCCCTGACCTAGTATCGGAAATACTTCAGTAAAAGGAAGAGAAATATTTGCCTCAAGTAAGTCTGGATGATCCATCTCAACCTTGACAAGGGTCAAGAAGAGCATAATATGAACATAGCTAATCCAAGGATCTTAAAAGGAAGACTATTATCAACACCTTGATTGTTAAGGAGAGAAGACGACTTGTGGTCTGCAATGTCTTCTCTTTGTAGTCCCTGACCTTTAAAAGGAACGGCAATTAATCTGAGTTTTGAAGTGACATCTCCAAACTAGGTCTCAAATTGAAAAAACTTGTCTAGAGATTAGGTTACATTGCTAATTTCAAGAAACAAGAGTGATTTTCCATAAAGGTGTTTTACAGAAAGTTTTCCGCCACCCCCACTTCCCTTCCAAAGCCAATAAAACAGTCCCTGTAACTTCATTTGTGGGATCCATGGTGGCATAATACTTTGGTAAATTGTTTACTTATCACTACATTCAACACCATGTTCATCTGAGAAGGTGAAATTTTATGTTGTGTTCAGACAACAGCTACTTTGTATTACATTTTTTTTTGGATATACTGTTATCTTTTCCATTTCCAAGAATGTCCACTTTACCATAATTCATTCCAATTCTCTTTTACAGCAAATGTGTGCTGTGTATTTTACAGAAGAAACAGAAGCATAAGTCCTGACCCAAATAATCTGCAGCCTAATTTGAGAAATGACATGGCTAGATGAAACATAGAAAAAGATAACTTCTCATCTCAAAAAAGTCTTTGTACAGACTCGTAAATGGACAGCTCAGTACAAGGAAGAGGTCACCACTGCACCAATTTTTACTTTGACTATTTTGTATCTGTTCAGCAGTAGGCAATGCTATTTTCCTAGCTAAATGCTTACTCAGGTAATTATTTTATCTGCATCAAAGAATGTGTCCCTGGAGGATTGTTCAAGCAGCACTAGAGAATCTATTGCCCCTCCTTTCTTTCCATTTTGAGGTCTTGAGAAAATAGAAAGTAGTCTGACATTTCTGTATTGCTGAAGGCAAAAAAGGCTCAACTAAAGAGGTAAACAAACGTGGCTATATCATTTTCATTAGGAACATGCTTGTGTTTTGGGAAATGTTCACTTATCTACCCTTGATACATCTCAGATCAGAGATTGGCAGCCTGATCAGTTTTAATGACAGAAATTAAAATTTTGATGCTGGATAATTAAGTGCCAAATTAGTTAGCTAGCTCAGAACAAGTCAGCACGAACACAACCTTTTCTTTTTTGTTCTCCCTTTCCTCTACCTTATTTCCTCTTCTATCCATTCTTCTTACCCCTGGTCCCCCTTCCATCAGGTTCTTTGGTAACTCCCCTTTTCTCCCTCAACGTATGTTCCCCGCCCTATTTTATTTTGTTACTCCTCTTGACATATACTGTACATAATACCAGAGTACCAAATACAAAAAAACTGCCTTGAAATTGCACCTATGAGACTCTCCTGCCTTGACAGCCCACTCGCTGCTGTGGTATCTCTTCACCCTTGTCTTCTACTTTTACTTACGTATATAATGGAAAAGCAAGCACCAAAGTAGAACTGAAATAGACTCAGTGTCACTTTGCAACTCTGCTCTTGTTTCTCCTTGTCTTGTTAAATATAGGGTAGGGAATAAAGGGAGGAAGAAGGTAGTAGGTTTGTTTTGTACTGCTCTGTAGCTGCTTCTTTCAGGGTCTTGAGCAGGCAGGGAAAGACTTAGTGTTCAATTTATCGTAAAACTGTTTCAGTCCTGCAAGATACTCTGTATAAACCCCATTTCAGTTAATCTTGAGACAGAGAAGCAAAAAATGCCAATAGGCATTGTGAAATGCATCAAAATGGTTTAAACAAAAATACCATCAAAAACAAACAACCCTATTCCCAAGCCCTCTTTCCCCCTCTCCCCCTCACAGATATGTTCCCATATTGTATGGATGACAGGTCTCAGGCAGGCACAAGGGCCTATCTTTACAGATAAACTTATAACTTGAGTACGAGTACATGAGTGAGGGCACAGAGACATGAGCACAAATGATTTAAGGAAGAAAAAACTGGGAACCTAGAAAAAATCCATACGAGATTTCCATTCTGTAACTCTTGCTCCTCTAGGAAACAAAGCTGCTGTGAAGATACAGGACTCCAAAATGCATAAGCAAGCCCCAAAAGAATGTGCTCTGCACAGCCCAGCTCAGCCCAGCCCAGGCCAAACTCTTGCCACAAGGAGGCTACAGAAAAGAGAGATGAAGAACATGCAAAGGAAGCAGGTTTCATATGACAGTGGAATGAAAAGAGGCATGGAAAGACTAAAAGTCAGGGAAAATACATCCAAGGAGAAAATCAGTTGATGGACCAAGCAACAAACAAAGGAAGTTAGTTGTTGCGCAGAGAATGGTCTGGAGAGGAGCAAGATCGGTTTGGGAGAGAGACCAGAGAGAAAGGAAATTACAGTAGTTGGAATGGAAAAGTTTTCACGCACATCATACACAGAGTTGCTGCTGGTTCCTGGCAGCCAGAAGAGAAAACTACCTGGAAGTTGCATCAGTTTCATACTACTGCTCCTTTCCTAGCTGGGGCACTGGAGGATGCAAGATGCATAGTTTGCACACAACTGTCTGATGCATACACCAAGTTAAAACCAGTGATGGTCCTTGTTTATCTCTAACATTAGATCTGCACTCAAGCTGAAGGATGCATATTTACTAAATAGAAGACCTTACTCATTTGCTTCTGTCTGTTAGATGCAAACTAAGCTCACCAGGTTGCCAATGCTCTGAGGAAGAGAGAAGCCTTCACATGAAATGAAAGTCTCTTTCACAATCAGGACAAATAATCTCACTACTGGGGAAGAAGAATTTGATATGGGCACTCCTAACTTTGCTATTCTGAGCTCATGCTGAATAAGAGATAAAGTGCTGGGAACACAAAAGGAAGCAGACACACTGGCATATTAGGTCAGAATAGAGTTGAACCAAAGCAACCAGGAGATAGCACAACTTAAGCGGTGTCAAAATTCAGCACGTGAGTCTGTAGTAGGCAGAATTATTGGTTTGGTTTTTGGTTTTGTTTGATTTGGTTTTTGTTGAATCCCAAATGATATTCCAAAACATTTTTAAGTAGATTTGCAAGGAAACCTCTCATTACCTTCCAGTCCTACAGTGAGGTACATCAGGAAAAAAGCTCACAAAGTTGTGAAACACCAATGTTACTGTCCATTCTATAAAGATACAAAGAGCACAAAGTCCTGTGTAGGAATTAAGAATGTCACCTCTGAAAATATTTGATTAAAACAAACTGGGTGCATCTACATATGCGCTTTACCGTAGAGTAGACTAATTAGTTCTGCAGAAAAGAATCACCATCGACATGGGTGCCGCCAATATTAGGAAACCGTGCATTAATTAACTCTAGTTTAATTAGTAAACTAATTAACTCCATGATAGTACTACCTTACTGCGGAGTAAGTAACTGCACTGAAATGCATGTGTGGACGGTGACAAGGGCTGGCTTGGACATGTGGGTGCTGAAGTGCAAGGGGGGGGGGGGTTACCTGGTGCCTAACCACACAGCTCCAGTCTCAGAATCCTTGTGCCCCAGCCAGCCCCTCTGCCACCCGATGCTGCCACCTGGAGCCCAAGGCTAATGCTTTGTGTCCCCTGCTGCTCTGCCCTGGCTCAAAGTGCTGCTAGTCTGGGTGCACGTGTAGACACTACATCCAGGAGCAGTCTGGCTCAAAGCGCTCCAGAGTTTACTGAGTTGCATTACTTGCATGTAGATGCACCCACATTTTATTTTTTTTTTTAGATAAAAGAACAATTTTTACAAAAAATGTTTTATCACAACATAGGACAGAGAGAAAAGACCTAGATTCTAAGCCAGTTTCTGCCACTGACTTAGGGCATGAGTTTAGATGAATCAGCCTCTGTGACTCATTTTTTGCCACTTGTAATAAGACCTAGAACACTTGTTTGAGGTTAAGTCAATCAGTTTTTGCAATGCACTTTGAGATTGTCATATGGAAGATACCTTGGACCAGATAAAAAGTTGATGCAATTCAGACCAATCTGACTGGGCATGTCCACATGTGCAGGCATGTGCACTTGCAGCAGCTCCAACAGAAGTGGCACAAATCTGAGCCAGGGCTTTTTGCCTCAGCACACATGCCCAGACATGCACTTTGGTGTGGGGCAAATTGTCCCACTTAGGGCAAAATAACCCTGCTTGGTTCCTCCCAGATCTGCAGCCAGGGGGAACTAGACACTGAGGCCAGCACCTGTGCTGGCCCCAGCAGTACAAAAACCTGTCCTGTGCCAGCCTCAGCAGTATAAAAAGCTGCCCTGGCAAGTAGTTCACTCTCAGGAACTTCGGAAAGTGCATGGGTCTACCCACGACACGTGCAACCTGCTGTCTGGTCCAGGAGGTGAAATCTGGTTTACCTCCCTATGCCTTTGCCTTTGTTAACCAGGTCCTGCACAGTGTCAGTCCCCACCCCCTCCCCCACCCCACTGGAGTTTGTCGTGGGACTGGCACCTTGCCCAGCCTCACGGCGCTCCCTGCTCCACCACCTAAGCCAGCTGGAGGACACCAGACCAGTCTGCTTTTCCAGCGTCCATCACCGCCACCTCTACACACTTGTGTGCCACACGATCCACCATGCCACCCTCACATCCTGCTCAGACACCAAGTGAAGGGACCTGCTCGGCAAGGGCATGGCTAGGGCACCCTGCTGGCTGAGTCTGTACTCCATCCTCATCCCACAAGCCACTGGGGACCTCAGCTGGGGGCTCCTCCATGGAGCTGTTCATAGTTTCATAGTTAGTACGGTTGGAAGGGACCCGAGCAGATGATCAAATCCAACCCTCTGCCATGGGCAGGAAAGAATGCTGGGGTCAAACGATCCCGGCTAGGAGATTATCTAGCCTCCTTCTGAAGACCCCCAGGGTAGAAGTGAGCACCACTGCCCTTGGAAGTTGGTTCCAGATCATAGCCACCCTGACTGTGAAGTAGTGCCTTCTAATGTCTAGCCTGAATCTACTCTCAGTCAACTTATAGCCGTTATTCCTCGTTACTCCCGGTAGTGCTCAGGGGAACAGGGACTCTCCAATAGCCTGCTGGTCCCCCTTGGCCAGTTTGTAGATGGCTACCAGATCCCCCCTCAGCCTTCTCAGGTGGAGGCTGAACAGGTTTAGGTCCCATAGCCTCTGCTCATAGGGCCTGCCTTGCTGCCCCCTGCTCATGCAAGTGGCCATCCTCTGGACCCTCTCAATGCTGGCCACATCCCTCCTGAAGTGCAGCGCCAAGAACTCCTGAGCCACCTTTTTGTTTTTGGTCACCCCATCCATGGCCCCATTAAGTCCTGGGACCTCCTGGTCAACCTCCTCCTGGCGCTGGCCAAGTGGGCTCTGTACTTGACCAGGAAAGAGGCTTTGGCCAGGAAGGTGCCCGGAGATTGCGGGGCTGGTTTCTTCTCACTTGTCTGTGCACATTTCCAGGCAGAGCACCAGTGGGCGGTGTCCACTGGCTCCTTGGATGCCTTTGAAGACTGGCAGGTGTGGCCTGTATCCTCCTCCAGAGCACTTACTTTCATGTTTTGACCCTATGACCCCCGTGTCATTCCTATCTGTTTTTTTTCCCCCCTTAGTTGTCCCACAAAATCAGTTGCTCCATTCATTCATTAGCCACCATATAGTGGGGGCTACTAGTTTACTGGGTGGGCCTTAGAGCCCACAACAATTCTGAATGGACAAATAGACAGGAGCTTCTGAGGTCTGCATATCTGCAGGAAGAGCACCAATGGGCCATGTCCACTGGCTCCTTGGATGCCTTTGAGGACTGGTGGGTGTGGCCTGGGGCGGCTCTGCTCAGTGTCCCCATCTAGAGCCCTTTTTTCACATTTTGACTCTTTAAACCCCACATCACTCCTATCCTGCTTTTTCCTTAGTTGTCCCAAAATTAATAAAGAAGTTGTATCTTTCACCCTTTGGCCCCACACAGTGGAGGCTATTAGTTAGATGGGTGGGCCTTAAGGCCCATGTTAACTGGAAGATACAAATAGACAGGAGCTTCTGGGGCCTGGCTAATTGGTATCTGGGGACACTACCCCTCATGTCAGCTAGACTGCTGAAGCAGCCCTAAGAAGTCTCTGCACCCTCTAACCACTACAACAGTCTGGTAGTGGGTGCTGCTGCCTGGTTGTGACCTGCTGCCACCTGTAACAGCATTTAACCCCAAGGCTGCACACATGGCAGACTCAAATGGGGAGTGCATGGCTTTTAAAGGCACCTGCACCTCTGGGCCAGCTGCCAGTGGGCTGTGGCTACACAGTTGGCCTTTGTGTAGCACTACTGCACACTGCCTGGCCATCTTGGGCAGCTATTGCCCAGAAGATATTCTCAGTCTGGTGGTCTGCTCGGAATTGTCAAAGCATGCCCTCCTGGCCCCAAGTGGCCAGGAGTTCAGCCACCTAGAGCTGGGTCCCGGCTGCCAGCTCTAAGCAGTCTCCTCTGCCTGGGTCCTGCCACTTGCTTCACTAGCAGGAATTCTGGTGTTCCCTATTTAAAAACTGCAAAATCCCTGAAAAAAAAAATCCCGAAGTCACTCTTTAAAATACCCCCAAATCCATGTTCTTTCACAATTAAAACAAAAGACTACTAGATAGATATAGACAGAGAGATCAAATCAGTTGGGCAATGTTTTACTGATATATTTACAATTTTAAAGAAATTTTGAAGCCTACCAGTGCCTCTATCATTATAACAAAATACATTCTAAATATCTATACAGTTTGGCTTTACTTTTGGCTTTTCTGTCATAGAAAAAAAAAAAGTCAACAGATGTGCCTACTCCCTTCGCTCATCAGGATGTGCAGCACTGAGATGCCAGAGTCCTGCCTCTGCCCTTCACTCTCAACCCACAGCCTGCTCTCCACCCCAGTCCCATCACTCCTGACCCACAGGACAAGGTATGTGGGTGCAGGGTTTGTGGCTAGATTGTTGGGGGAACTGTGGATGTGGGGGTGCATATGCGGAGGCTGCTCAGGAGGGGTGGGTCCCAGCCCCCCCACAGGGGCCACAGCTTCCCCCAACAGGGCCCACAGCCGCCCACTTGCTCTTCCACCTGGTCCCAGCTCCCCACTCGTCCCCACTGTCCAGTCCCAGCCCCCACCCAGCTCCAGTATCTCTGCACTCACTGGCAGTAGCAGTGGCCACCGAAGCCACTCAGGGTCTCATGGCACAGCCTCCCCACAGGGATTAGCCCTGGCCACCTGGCACCTGTGCTGCTGCTGCCACATCACAGGTGTGCAGCTTGGCTCAGGAAGACACCGTGTGGCGTCATGTGTTGTCAGGCAGCTCGGGGTCGCTGTGGCCGTCACTCAGGGCTCAGCGCTGCTCAGCCCGAGTGACCCAGAGCTGCCTGACAGTGTGTGGTGCCGTGCAGCTCCTTGCTGTGCCAGGCTGCACTCCCACAATGCTGCAAAGGCAGTGCAGATGCCAGGTGGCCAGGGCCGATCCCTACTGCCCCCCGTCGCACTGAAGGGCTGTGCCATGAGGCCCCAACAGCCACTGCTGCAGCTGGTGAGTGCGGGGAGGTTGGGGAAGTGATTGGGGAGCTCTGGGAATGATGGGGGGGGTTGAGATGCTGTAAAAGGCACATGCAGCATGAACAGCGTGTGACCCCGGTGACTGGGGGTGGGGTGGCGGTGGCAGCAGCAGCAGCAGCAGCAGCAGCAGCAAGTGGGGGAGCTCCTGCAGACTCTACCAGTATTGTTGGCGGTGGGGAAGGGAGTGGTGAGTGCCAATCAACCACCCGCAGCTGCCACTGGCAGCATTGGCGGCAGCCAGTGCGGATTGCGGACCACCTGTAGATGCCACTGGTGTCAACAGCAGGGTGGCAAGTGGCAACCACCCACAGGTGCCGCTGACAGTGTCGGTGGTGCACCACCACACTTAGGGGGGTGCATGTGCACCTGCATGCACCCCCTATGCATTGTCCCTGACGTGCGGGTTCATGTGGATGTGCCCACTGAAATCAATAGATATACGTGGATTTAAACAAGCTGACAATCTGATGTATATAAGAGCTAGATTTTTATTATATGTAGACTTTAGGGTTACATATAGACAGTCAAAAAGCCTGAGGCTGAATCTTTGTAGGTTAATCTAGGCTCCATAGATTGAACTGATAATCAAGTGAACAGACATTCACTTTGATTCTGGAAATTCAGCCAGGAGGTGGGGGGGGTACTCAAACATGCCTCCATGCTTGGCTACAGCAGACAGCTTGGGCCAAGACTAGCCTACCCACTCTGTGAGAGGCAGGGTTTGTAGGGAAGGTGCAAAACATCCTGGGATGTTGTGGGGACTGTGAGTTAACTTGAACCTGGAGGGGATTTGGGACAGACGTTCAATAAACCAATTTAACCTAAATCAGTTAAGCCTGACAACTTCCATCCAGGTTTAACTTAAACTGGTTTTGGCCATTATGAATGCAGTTTGTGTGCGCTGAGCTTCTGTTGTGTTACAGATTTGAACCAGTTTCAGATCACTTATACCGGTTTATGTGTAATGTCTGTCCCTAGCCTAGTTGACAAGGACCTTCTGCTCATAAGTAAGTTCAATCTCAAAGACAGCAAACATAGCCTTGCACTGAGGCACTTTGAAGTATAGAGTGCTAACACTAATCCATTCTGTTGTAACATCCTATAGGAGACAGCTTCTTACAAGTATAGTCACGCTTATCAAAAACTCAGCTGATCATTTGGAGCTACAGTTATAGGTACAGCATGATCCACAGATGCACAAAATTCCCAACATTTTTCACAATTTCATCTTAGAGAAAAATATCCCAATCTATCCAGAAGTCTATTAGAAGGCATATGGATAAAAAGAACTAAGCTATGTAGGATATTTTGCTGGAATGCAGGTACAAGAGAGGAAAAAAAATGTTATTTTGTTTATTTTGACAAAGGAGACATTATTTTTTGTACTTGTATATAAGGTTTGTATGTACATACCTTAGCCATGAGTGTTGTTCCAAAGCCACCTTGGTAGTTATTAGCAGAAGGTACACCTTCCATTACTCCTGGAACAGGATTGTAAGTGTCACTTGACCAGCAACGACCTGAGCTCATATTTAGGATTTTAGCCAGCAGTTTTGGGTCAAGCCCTAACCTGTCAAAGGTCAAGGAAGAGAAGTGTTAATGTCAAAATGCACAAGATATGGGTGACTTGTTTTATATGTTAGGACCACACCATCATTTCTCTCCCTTTATTATAAGTCATGAAAAATGATAGAGTATTGATATTGGGGGTTGGGATGACCTACCTTAAATTAAAGAGCATCTATCTACCATTTAAGCAATAAGCTTTCAGCTCATGCTTTCTGCACTAGGTAAAGACCCTTCCACCTAGCAATTTTGAAAATGCAGGCAAAAATAAGAGATCCTCTGAGAATACCACTTCTCTTGCACATCAATTGCTAAAAGGACAGATGGTATTGGTACAACTGATCTTCATATGCCTTCCCTCAAAATGATATCTTTTAAGAATTTACCAACAACATCAAAACAAGGTTTTAGTAAATAAATAGTCATTACAGCAGTATCTATGCTACTGAATGGATGGGTATGTATGTATATGAAACAAAATATAAAGCAAGCAAAAAACGATACTGAAAAACATAAATGCTATTAAAAATGTAAAACGTTATGTTGTTCACATCTGCATCTTCTTTTAAATCTTCATTATACATTCTTGCTTATGAAGCAAGTCTGTATGGAACTGTGACATATGCTCTCTATCTATTCACAGACATGCATTATAGTTCTGGGTCAACTGCTGATAAGGTTACTGATCCTGATAAAACAAAGCTTGTCCAAGCAGAAACATCATTTGTTCTATCACTGAGCTGATGGCACAAGCTAGTGTTCAATGTGGACTTTAAAGAAATGCACTCATGACATTACTTTAAATACAGTAAGCTTTTAATCCTGTTACAATTTTGTGTTTTTGTTAAAATCGAGTTGCAAATATAATTTTATGTGAACTGCATTTATGTCAGTGATGGGTGCCAAAAGTTTTGAGAGATTTTACTTCTTTTCCATTTCATTCTCCAAAAAGGGAAAAAGCAAGAGAAGAGACAATTCTCTCTTAATACTAATGCAAACAGAACAACATTTTTAAAAAAAAGATTTCACAACTTACTGTAGTCACATACTTCCTGCTGGGGGGAAGGGGGAAGAGGGGGAGGAAGATAAGCTAAATGCAAAACATGTTTCATATCATAATTCCAAGTCAGTTTCAGCTTCGAGCAAGAGAAACTTCCTTCTCTTTGTACCAATTCTTATCTTTTCTGTGACAATAACCGATAACCAAGGCTTATGAAATAATGCTAGGAATTTCTGGTTACAGATGAAATATTTAAATATGATATTAAAGCTCAATATAAATGGAATACTAGCTACTTTAATAAGCAATATTTATTTCAGCAGTAATTCTCTGCATGTAAAACAGCACTTAATATGGTGGATCCTAAAGTCCATATACTGTTCTCTTGGCTATCTGTCTCCAAATATTTATTTTCTATTTTTCCCAATAAAAAACACTTTTTTATATTTCTAAGATGCCTTTTAGGAATTACCACTGTCATTTCTCTATTTATGGCCTAATGAAAACATTTCAGTGAAGTCAACAAAAAGCCTCCTGCCGACTTAGAACCTAGGCTGTACTGCCTTACCCAGTCTTTTCCCTTTCCCTTCTTTATCATTTTGATTCTCTCAATTATTTTAAGGGGTTTTTTTTAAAATGAAGAGGGCTCCCTGGCACCACTTCATTTTAATTTTCTGCTACAGGGCATCCAAGGTCTTAAAAGAAGTACTTTGTAACTAGAATTACTGTGACTGCTTCACTAAAATAGTTTGTACATTGGAGTACCAACTAAAAACAATGTTTGGAACATGTTACTTCTGATCTTTCACACATAGGTATTGCACTCTCATCCAAACAGAGCACTTAAGTGCACGTGGGGGTAGGTGTATGCATGTCTATGTGTGCACACTACACAAGATAGTACTTTCAGCAGTAAAGCACCTCCTCATATCTTAACTGGTAGCACCCAGTAAATTCTAACTATAGCTTTTAGTGGAGTTTATGCTGTACAACCAGGGGCTGGCAAAAGGCAGAGCAGGGTATTACAAAATATACAGAATCCTAGCCCTGAAAATGAATAGTCCCAAAAGCATTCCAATCAGTTCTGTGAACAAAATCGGTTTGAAAATAGATGTACTGTATATACTTAATATATTTTCAGCATTAAGTATAAAAGGAAAATGTAAAAATAAAATTTTGCTCAGCATGGGAGAAAGAAGACCGTGTCAGTTTAAATCTCTGCTTTTCAAACTTCAATGCTCTTACCCACCATTCTCTTCAGGAGACCTGAGCTACTTTTCTTCTCTTTCAGCAAGTGTATCATTAAAAAGAGCAAGTTAGAAGTGTTTTGCATTTCATCTTTCTGAGAATTCATCTACTGGTGCATATATAACTGACAGTTAAAATTAGACATGTATTAAAATCAGTTACTGAAGAAGTCCTCTGTCTTCCACTGTGCCCAAAGCTTGTAATGGCCTGAAACCAGCTAGAATATACAGTAATTGTCATTCAGCGAGAGTCTATCCTAGAAAGTCATGCTTCAGTGGAGAAGACTGAGTTTCCATTTGAAATCAACAAATTAATCCAAGACAGGTATCTGAAAGGGCAAGTTTAATAGGAAGCAGCTACTGGGCTCTCAACCATGATAAAATGTTATTGCTGTTTCCCTGTAAATTGGCTGGGAACATATGATATTTTCTGCATAAGAGCTCCATTGCTGTTCAAGAGATATACTGCTCAAGCTATCAAAATGATGACAGTCTGTCAGTCCCCATAATAACTTGCCACTGGATGTGGTAAGAGTATGGGTACGCGTGTGTGCATTTACAATTGCCAAAATGTTCTTCCGTATAAACAGAGAAAGAAGCCAGTCTCTTAACATTATTTATAACACAACAGAAAAACAATATCCGTGTCAAATTAATGCTTCTTCAACAAAAATCCTAAAAACCTGCAATAGATAAAAAGATCTGGATAAAACGAGAACAAAATCAGAACCAGTTCAAAACTAAAACCCATTCTTTTAAGGTTCAAAATAATTATTTAACTTTAATATTTTCACAAACTTCTCCCCACTTTCAGTCAAGAGCAGAAAGAAAAAAAACACAAACAGTGACATTCCATGAGAAAGGTAATTCATATGCTACTGCCTGAATAAGGCCAAGGAATGAACATGAGAGATTTTCAGGCTGAAATGCCCTGGATGAGGCATATGGTAACTTTTAGATCATTATTCAGACAGAACCTTTTGAGACTCACTCATCACCAATAGAAAAGTATTTTTCATTATGGATTTCATCATCCGAGTGCCTGGAGAGGACTATTAAGAATCTCACAGAGCTTGATCACGCATTTAGATATAGCACCCATGTTGAGGGTCGCAGAGTCACACAACTGCAGAAGACACTTTATAAGACAAGGAATTCTGCCACGACGCCTCTTTCAAAACTTCCCAGGATACGGTGTACGCCCACTGCTGCAGCCTTCTTGGTAGAAATATAAAGAAGCTAAACATATGAACTATATTATGATACTGTACTATTTTTATGGAAGTTAGTTACTGAGGGTGCTACTTATACTGTATTATGAATATTTCTACCATTTTTTCAAATTGAGTAGCCCAAAATGAAAACAGCAGCAGACAGTTATTTTAGTGATTAGAGACAACTACAAAAAAAATCTGTATAAGAAAATGAAAGAGCTGCTGCACTGCTTGAAAATGCTGCAATGGTGCTATAGCTCATTAACATAACCAAAAAGGTGTTTACGGTTTCTATGAAGCTCAAGTAAAGTGCCTGTTTGTTTTTGCAATACACTATGTTGCACGAGACAGCTTGTCTACTTATGTAGTATGCATGAGTACATACTAGCAACAGTTTCATAAAATTAAAGAAGAGTCTACATTCATGTGGGAAGGATGTTTAAATATAGTCGGAGAACCTGAGGTTGCTAGATCACCATATACACAAGTTTATGATAATGATCTGGCTTATTTCTCAACTGAATATTTTGAACGGAAAACTACAGATCTGATGTTGCAAAGTGCTAAGTACCTTTTCATGGCAGTCTACATTTCATGGAAACAGGTTCCAAACTTTTCCTTTTATTATATATAGTCCTTAGTTTTGACATGTTTAAAAATTATTTTAAAATGTTCTTATTTATAAGTATTGAACATTCCAGCTATCTAGACATAAAGATAAAAATAAAAAAAAATAGAAGGCCACTTGCATCTCCCTCTTTCTCTTTTAAGTCTAAAAATAATCTTGATTAGTTTTAGGATGTTTTTGTTAGTGGCCAATTTCTCTTTTATTACTGGAATTGTATCCATATCTATCAGAAATATAGATGCAACAATCATTTTTTTGTTCAAAGAAACATACAAATTCCTAGCAGTTATAAACTGTTAAAACTTCCAGCAAACTTTCAGGACATTAACAAACAAACCTATATTACCTTGATAAATCAGGTTACATTTTCTAACTTTTCTATCCTAGCCCCTACAATAATTGGTTGGGTTTATCTACCAAAACTTGCAAAATTTTACTGTGTTTGAGCATTTCTGTGAGCAAAAGAGTTAGAATACATGATAACAACTACAATATAATGGCCAGATTAAAGCTGGATCAAATTATATTTGATATCATGTCAATTACATGCACTTAAGCCTAGAGACAAGTAGTTAGTCATGTTAGTCTGAAGTCAGGGCACAGTGGCACTTTAAAGACCAACTCATTCAGGAAGCATAAGCTTTGCTAGGCAATAGCTTACATACTCAGATGCTATAAAACTTGGCTGTAAAAGTAGGCAAATGATTTTGGATGACAATAATATCATATTTAGTACCATCATATTTGAACTAGATGTCACACTGGGTTAATGCATACAAAAATTTCACCTGTGGAATTATAAATATATATGTACTCTCTTACAAGCTTGACCCAAAGCCCATTACAAAACAGTGGAAAGAGTCCCATTTACTTCAAAGGGTTTTGGATTAAGATCTATATAACAAAGCCCAATAGGGTTTAGTATGAGGAGCAGTTTCTCCTAAAAGAATACTCAGAATAGGAATAATCAGAGGCTGCCAATCAGGAATGAACTGCATGACCAGTGCTGTGGGGCAAGAAATCTGGCACTCTCAAATGCTATGAAAACATGAGTTTTATATAATCCAAACACAACCAAATGCTCCAAAAAACAAAAATAAGATGGAATTTGAAAGTCCAGACACAAGCTACAGTGGTTACAGACACCAATTAGTTTTGCCTAGGATTTTGGTGCCAGGCATTTAAAAAAAATCACCCCTAGAAATATGGAGAAAAGTATAACAAGAAATCAGTTGCACATGACTTTATTAAGTGAATGTTGACTAAAAACTGACTATGATACAAGCTTTACACCATAGTGAATTTCAATAGCTGCATACAACTGTACTGCTTTTATAATAGCTTGATGCAGATATGCTTCACTATCTTACAGACGCTCAATTTTAAAATGTAAATGGTACAGGATATTGATAAACCAATTAGCACTGATGCAAAGCAAATTCCTCTTTTATCTCAATTACAACATGACAACTTAATAGGTCAAGATAGTCTAACATCTGAGACAAGGGCAATTCAATAAAACAACCGCATCTTGATATGGTAATTAAGAGGAAATGTGAATCCATTACCCTGCCTTGTGAGTGTGCACATGCATGTGTATACTTGCTTCTCAATTTAAATAATCTAATGCCCCGTTACAGTTTTTAAATTTTTTTGTCAACCTCAAAGTGACACAGTGACAACATCTGCAGTTTTTGATGCAGAGTCATAAGCGTGTGTCTATAGAGATCAATAAAAACTATGTATTTATAAATTTCTCTCAGAAGCAAGGACTTAATCATGGATAAATCTGCAAACTCTATTATGCAAGTCTGAGAAAGAAAAATATTGCTAAATTTAATTAAAAAAGTTGTAGAGGCTTGCACACAAATAAATATGAAATAAAATTTAGGAAGTGTAAATACACGCATGCAACCCAAATCCCTTAAAAATAGAAGGAAAACTGCTTCTTAGGTAAACTGTTTCATTGTTACTGTTTACAACTTAGATACATCATCTAATCAGTGCTCTTACAACAGGAAACTGTTTAAGCAAAGTAATAGAATCTACATTGGATTTTTCACAAGGAAGTATTGTGGTGAGCATGACAAACTACAGCAGTTAAGTTTGACAGGAGGGTAAATTGTCTTTTTATGATTGCATCCTAATTTCTATTGAGATATACACAAATGCTAGCAGTTTCTTTTTAGAATTTGTTCTGAACAATATTTCACATAGGCAAATAAAGCCAAATGGAGCTATGTGGAAACGTAACACTTAGAGATACTCTATCTTACCTTTTGCTTCAAGTAAAACTACCTCCATATTATCTCAGTACATCTACATATAGTGAGCATATTGTGTATTGCATCGTAATAGAGGAAACCGACATTGTATAAAATACAGTACAAATTTAGAGGGGAAAATATAATAGTTTATAGCCACTGCAAAAAACACTCCTGTTCTCACGAGTCCTACTTTCGGTTAAATAAATGAGCTCTGTTACATTCTAATAACAGAACACTTCTAATTTTTTTTTCTGGCAGAATCTCATTTATGCCATCTGATCGTTATTTTCTCACTACAGAAAAAGTCAACCAGCACAGAACAGACGCTGCTATTATAAAAAACCAAAAAACCAAATATGAAATCTAACAAACCTGATTCCAAGATTCATAGCTTCAGCAGTTCCAATCATACTGATAGCTAAGAGCATGTTGTTGCAGATCTTGGCTGCCTGAAAATAAATTAAATAACCAGTGAGCTCAATTTTCATGTAGCTATCTTGTAGGAATTTTCTTCACCCAACTCCAGCAGAGAGCTGTGACTGAAGATATTCAGACAGCCTCTCCCTAAAGGTAACACCAGAAGAGAACCCTAGCATCAAGGCAATGGAGGCTGACCTATGGCTTCTTCACCCAGTGGGAAACTTTTTTTTTTGTTGGCCCAGTAATTCAATTTGTAATGCTTCAAATGTAGTGGTTACTTTCAGATGACACCATAAATCTATTACTATGATACAAATTTAAAAAAATAAAAAAAAGTGACGGCCGAAATTCTTAACAAGCCAAACTGATAAAATGGTGTACTTGCTTTAGTTTAGATGTGTATTTTAATGTATTTTATTTTGGTAATAGAATCAGGAAACAAACAAAAAGATTCAGAAATGATAATGGCCTTAACTGTGGATTCTGAAACTAAATAACTTATTGTGAGGTATATTACTGGAAATGGGATTAGAATGGAAAAACAACATAAGGAAAAAGGCCAGACTGACTGTATACTTTGCAAGCATTACCTGTCCAGTTCCAACCTCTCCACAATAGACCACATTGGAACCCATGCATGTCAGCAACTCTTTGGCAGCATCAAACTCTTGTTCCACTCCACCAACCATGAAAGTAAGGTTTCCAGCTTGAGCGGCTCCAACTCCTAAATCAAGACAACATAAGATGCAGCACTTTTAAGGAAAAAGAACCCAACTTATTTATGTAGGCCCTGATCGGGTACAGCATGCATGTACTTACTGTTGCATGTGTGAACAGATCAAATTCATTTAATGGAGAAAGAAGGTTGAATAAAGTTATTATTCAACCTTATATTGAATAAGAACATAAGAGTGCTTATATCTTTACAGGATCAAGAATTTAAAATTCCTGAATATATACTGATGAAACATATGCAAGCCCAACTCTAAATTCATCTAAAAGGATTGGGAAGCTTTATTTTTTAAATACTTAAATTCTGAGAAAGAAAATAAGGTCATAAATAAAATGATGTGACATTCAGAATTTGAATTTTGCATCATTTTTATTTGATTAAAATAATCACCATATAATGAAATGTTGCATACCTCCAAATAGCTCTTTATGGAAAGCATCTAAAGAAATGGCTATTTTAGCATTTAAAAACCTATCAGTATCTTACTGTTATGAAGTTTTTGTTATTCAAAAATGAAACTACTTTTTATAAGAACTATTAGCACCTTAAGCACACCTTCTAAACTAGTTTGGATTTAAGCATGGTTGAAAACAAACACAGAGGAGCCAAAATAAAAGCTTGCTCTCCAGTTCGTCAGCAGAGCTTCACTACAAATATGTTGCATGCTGCTAATCTTAAAAGTTCCTTTTCCCTCTACTTGGGGAAATTAAGGCCAATATCTCTATACATAATTTACAACAAAAAGAGAACTTCAAAACCTTTTAACAGATAGAGAAAAAAAAATTAACATCCCTAACATTTGCAGTTTCCTTTCTGTAAGTATGTCCTATCTTTAACATCCAGGGACAGCATTATAGATCTAGAACCACTAAATGAAAAAAAAATCAGGATTTATCCTATGATACTTAGCATCAAGATTAAAAGCTTAGAAAATAATTCTAAGAAAAGAATTGGAAAAGAAATCTAATGTCATTTTGAATTACATCCTTAGTTGCCACCTCCACCCTCCCACCAACTTATTTTAATGGATGAAACTGCTATGTGAATTTGGCCCAACAATACCACTTGGAAAAAAGAGATTAATACCTTATCTTTCCTATTTATTTAGTAATACATCTACAAAGCTAGGCACCATAAATTTCTGTGTTATGCATCAAACCTTGGCCTATTAGGACAGTCAGCTGCAAGTAATGGCCTACTTCTGAATTTAATGTATTCAACCAGTCCAGTGTTTTTCCAAAAAGGACAAATGAGACTACTCATTTTTCTTCCACAGTGCAAATGACTTTGTTCTGCAATAACAACAACTCTCTCCCTCAGTTAAGGTTGGTACTATGATTAACCAATTAGCTAGGATGATAGCTATTATTAAATGATTATACTGAAGTGGTACCCTGAGATCTAAGTGGGATCAGGCTTCATTGTGCTACATGTTGTACAATTACATGTGACAATGCAGTTCAAATCTTAAACAAATGAGCAAAACCTTTGGGGAAAAAAACCCCAAAACCTGACAAAGCAATCAATTACATTAATTTATTAAAATTATACTCCATTTACATTTTCCCCACTAAATGAAAATATTTCATAAAAGGTAATCAAACTACTATCAACACAGTAGTTTGGATCATCCAACCATATGTCCAAATCACTGTAGTAACATAAAGGTGTTCATGGTCTAACATCAGTATATTAGCAACAACAACAACATAATAATTCAAACAAGTTAAATAAATGTCCTTCCCCCTGTAGGTGCTAAGGATGCTTAGACAAGGAAGCTGGTATCTTTACATAATATAGTGGTCAGGGTAAAGCATTACAGGTTGGATTACCTTTGTTATGTGGAGCCCACCTCAACAGGAACTACCAACATCAGCACCAGAGAATTTGGAGTAGAGGCTGCCGGGTTTTTATTTAAAAATAAAATACTGCAAAACTTTAAGGCATACACTCCACATTCCTCCACTGCAAAGAATTTTCCAGCAGAGGTGAGAGGTAAGGGACACAATATAGGCTGTCCATGTGCAGTGCTAGAGTCACTCCTCAGCCTTGAAGGAAGGATTCCTTTCTGGTTTCTTTCTCCAGGTAACTTCTTATGCCCAACCCTGAAACCTAGTATAGGCACAGAAGCTTAGATTTGGACCCCAAATAAACCAGACCACTGTCAGCTCTTGACCACTAACTTTTCATGCTCAATGACTGCACAGATCACTACATTAATAAAAATGCAGCGTTTTTAATTCTGTTCCCCAATGTTTTTATTCAAACCACATAACAGCCTTTACCACTAATCCTGTGATCTGACCTGCAGCAAATTAAGTAGACAATTTAAGTCAAAGCTTACAAACAAAATCCAGTACTATCCATCATAGGTCAATAGCCTTGTATCTAGATTACAAACTGCTAAATAGCTTCAGAGACTCATTTATTAGAGCAAAATTAATGCTGACAATAGTTTTCAGCTGGTTAATCTTTTGACAGCTGTACTCTCTCACTTGTTCAAACACTTACAATTCAAGTAAAAAAAATAAATTAGTTAAGCAAAAAGAAAAGAAAAGAGCAATTTGTTGTGCAATGTAGAAGTCTTAGAAACATTTCTAATTTAAAACACCACCCCCCCCAAAAAAACAAAACAAAACCAGAAGCTAAAAAAAACCCACTTCCATCACAGTGGGTTTTTCCATCAAAATTTCCTACCAATTCTCAGCAGGTGGAAACAAAAAGTAATCCAACATACATCTAGTGCTGACAATTTAAGAGAGGAAATGCAGTCAATCTAACCTTGAAAAAAAAATTCAGCTGCAAACAGAAGACAGAAGTTTGCATCCTGCAAGTAGGACCACTCATTTTACTTCAATATTCTGGAATACAGTAGACCAGCACCACTATAGGCTAAGATGGAGCTGTCAAAAGCTCACACTACATGACTAAAGGAAAAGGAGGATGAACAACGGCACGAGTCACGATTTTATTTCCTGTCTACTGAGGTGCATCTTATACCTTTTAAAATAGTATTTATGTATCCCTATTAGAGAGCGAATTTCATGTGCATCTTCAGGATTATTCTGCTCCTGCAGAGACCTGCAAACTTTTTCTCTTCAATTTATAACTTATGGGACTGGCCTCTGAGATGGCATCTGTGATTAGCACAGGTTTGTGCTTGTGTCTCCTGTAGGAAGAAAAGATTGTTATCCCATTTTAGCTCCAGACCCACAACAGGCTAGTCTAGCATGGTGTCTTACGCCCCTGTGAACCCTTAATGAAGTCTTGATAGCAGACTGCAAGATACAAACCAGTGGCCACCATGCTAGTACAGCATCCCCCCCTGTATGTATATTGCTGTATGGCCATAGGATAGTTTGTGTGACCAGACCCTGGAATAGACTCCCAGCGGGAGTGCTGCAGGCACAGAAGGAGTCTGGACACGCACCTTGCTGGGATTACTTAATCCCAGCAGTCTTTCCTACCCAGAGCAAGAGGGCTAGATCCGATGATCACATGAGGTCCCTTCCAGCTCCAAACTTCTGTGAACCTGTGACTGTAAGAGTAGGAACAGAGCTAGAGCAATGAAAATACCATATTTACTTGAACAAAAGACAAGGACTCTTTCCCCAGTCACCACTGGGGAAAAAAAACTTTCGTTTTACATTCACATACAAAAGAAACCTCATTAAATACACAGTCTATCATTAAACTACTGCCAAAAGCAGCATGCGCTCAGTAATGGAAGCCATCTAGGAAGTTGATTAAATGAAGCCAATGCTGAGCGTGACTATAAAACACATGGGCCATATTGAACAAACACAGGCCTTCAGGCCTGGGGCTTGTACATAGGATGTCTGCCTGGTTTTGGAAAGTATCTGAATCCCTAGACTGATGGGTCTGAGAAGGAGACTACTTGCCTGGTAGTAGAGCCACAAAGACTTATACGATTGTGCTCTGCTCAGTCAAATTTTGGAACTTTACTGTTGGACTATACCTAATGAATTTGTAACCGATTTGCCCTTGAAAACAAAACTAAAAATAATATTATATAATTATACAATATAAAATGTTGTAATATATACATTATATGCTATATCTATAAATAGATAGATAGATCCTACCACAAGGATAGTTTAGGGAAGTCATCTGAAGAAGTGGTAGTGTCCATTGTGCACAGTCCCCCTCAGCACTGATTTTTCCAAGTCATGTTGAGCCACTAAACTGAATACAATTCAGCTTTCTCTTCACTCCCATACTGAGTGCACCTACCTTTCTCATTTCCAATGATTCCTGTTTCTTCATCAGCCTTAAATGTCTGGCAGACATCAGATGGAGCCCTTGGCAGTTCACCCAGAATCCCTGTTGTCCCCTCTCTCAGACTGTCACCTATGATTAATGTAGCCCTGCCCTCCTTGAGGTGGAGCCAGACCAGTTTGCCTTGCGCCTCATCTGCATATATGTGGGGGTTAATTAGCATATGGATCCTTTGTTGGGAGGGGGATCTGGAGTACATACAAGTACTGGGCACTGCTGAACTGCAGGATCACCATGGCTTGAAACACTGTTGACTCGGTGGGGGCCCAGAGCAATGACCTATCTGATAATGCAAGAGTAGAACCTCCCAACTTCATAGCAGAAGTGGACTGCATGGCAGCTCCTTAAATCTTGCCGGTTCCCCCGTACACCCTCCCTTGCCGATTGGTAGAAGGACCCGGTCATGAACACCACATGCCCCTGGCAGCTGGGGGGGCACAGCCAGCTCTGGTAGGCAGCGGTGCTGCAGTCGGCAATATGAGCATGGTGGTGGCAAGTGGGGAGCTACCGCAGGCAGCTACAGTTCTGTTGGCGGGGGCGGGGGCAGGGGGGTAGCGACTGCCAACCAGTGGTCGATGACTACCCGCAGGTGCTGCTAGCAGTGGCCAGTGGCAATTGCTGACACTGCCAGCAGTGTTGGCAGTGGGGCAGGGTGAGCACTGACCACCTGCAGTGACTGACTCTCCCGGCGGCACCTTTTTGTATGCACCCGTATGCACCCCTACGCATCGTCAATGGGCCCCGTCACTCACTCCTGATTGGCAGGGAGGTGGAAACTGCAGTTTTAAATATGGAGCTATTTTTACCTCCTGGCCAGTCAGCAGCAAGCAGCAGGGCCACTAGGGTCCCTCAGGCAATCAGCAACTTGGGGGGGTGGGGGGAGGGACATGCAGCAGAACTTGCAAGATCAAAGGAGCTTCCGCAAATTTGGTAAGTCCCTAATCACGAGCCTTTTGGCTTATGACTAATATCATGCATAGTTTGTACTGTACATAAAGTAGGTAAAGTGCTGCTTAATAGTATAGAGTACCCATGCAAAAACTTGCAGCAATTTAAAAAAAAAAAAAGTTAATGCATCACTTCTAGATAAACTAAGTCTATGTGTACCTGTAATAATTTACCTGTGTATTAATTACTATAGGTATGTTTATTTAAAATGTTAGTGTTTTCAAACTTGTCCCTTACTTCCATGTGCTCAGGAAGAGCAGGATCTAACAGGAAGGAGTGGGGGAAGGGACTGCAGGGGAAAGACATTGGAGAGGCAAGAGTAAGGGGGCTGCGTGACCTTCCAGATTTAAATTTTCCCTGATGTACCAGTGGAAGATAAACCTCCAATAATTAGATTGTATACCTAGAACACATATAAATTTGTATAATTTTCCATATATAGAATCTAATTATTGAGGGGGTCATCTTATATTTGAGTAAATATACTGTATGTCTCAATATATTGTGTACATGTACACACACACAGACACACACACAGACACACACACACACACACACAGTGTTGTTATATAACAACAAAAATTACTTAACAAATTCAGACAATTCAGTGCTATTGGAAGATGCTGGCCCAGGTGAATTTTTAGAAGAATGGGCAGACCCACCCAGGATAAAAAGCCAATCCTTCTCAAACAGGGAAAAGAGCTGAAGTCCTCTATTTATACACAAGAAGAGGTACACATAATATTACACATTGAGATGCTATGTATAGCTATCTATAGAAATAGCCCTTGCGATTAGAATTACTACAGTCTCTTTGATGCGCTCTGTGAGCTGGATGAGGGGTATGGGGCCAGCCTGCAGTCTGGATCAGGCTGATAGACTGGCCCCCCATTCCAGGTCCAGTCCCAGCGTATGTTGCTTGCAGTGCGCATGCCAGCTCCAGCCACAAGCACTGCATGCAACATATGCCAGCTTTGGCCCTGCATGTAGCACGCGGCATGTGCACCAGTCCAAGAACCGTGCTAAATGTGGTGTGTGGGACCGGTCTGGGGCATGCACTGCATGGGGTGCCCACACCATACTGACCCAGCATGCTGGATCTGATCTGGGGGAGTGGTTTATCAGTCCGATATGGACCAGCCCCACACCCAGTGTGTACAGTCAGACTGATATGGGGACCACACGCTCTAGCCCTGACTTTTTCCCCTGTATGTGGCATGGGCAGCTGGTCTGTGGGCTCAACCTGGGCTGGCCCCAGATCCAGCATTCAGGGTCAGTCCAGCATGGATGCTGCATGCAGTGCACACCCTAGACTGCCCCTGCACTGTATACAGACCACAGCACGCAGGGCCAGGGTCAATGCATGTGGGACATAAGGCAGTCAGAAACACACAGGCAGCACTGTAGCTGGATGATAGGGCTCTATGGGCCACATTTTTGACACCCCTGCCCTACAGGGATTGTTAGTATTATAATCAACAATGTGAAATCTGGTAACATGGACACATCCACAAAAACCTGGACCCCAATTCACTGAGGATATAGAGCCTTCAGATGATCATGGCAATTAGTCATCACTAACCTGGAACAGATTTGATCCATTGATCTAGAAGGGAAAGACTCCCTAGCTCCAAACTCATATAGCTTAGTTTATTAAAAATCTTCAGAATCTTGATCCTGAAGAATCCTGAGGTATATATGTGAGCTCCTGGCAGTGTACTTTTTCCAGTTCTAATGTAAGACTTTTGCCATCAGGCTTGTAGTGATAATTGTATTTTGATTATAGCCAGTTTGTTTATTATTAAGAATATGAACTGATAATGACCACATTCAAATTTACATGCCCTTAGTTTCAAAGATCACTTGCCATTCTCCAAATTAGAAAATATATATGTTATGTTTAAAAAAAAAAAAATGTATAATTTAGGACAATATCCCAAGTGTATGCATAAAAATATAGGAGCCACAGTTAGCTGTTGAAAAAGCCCCCAGCTTTCTGTTGCATCTATGTTTATGCACACACTAAGATAACTAAGACTGTGCTGTGCACTCATAAAATTGTTTATCAAGGATTTACTTTTGTTGTTAATTTGAAAAGGAGAAGTAAAAATAGCTTATCCATGAGCCTTAGATTGCACTGGAGACTTCAATGCCAACCTTTAAATCTGTCTTTCAAATCTTGAGATGTTTAGGCAGAATGTCTATTTTTTATTGTTTTTTTAAACATACAATGCATTGAACAAGGTAGTTTAAAAAAAATCATCATCTGAAACCGATTTAAAAACAGAACAAAAATGTATTAGACATTTAATCCTTTCCTGTTCTACAATATCATATCTTATAGCACGAGAGCTTAAGTTTTGGCCTATTATGCCTTGGGAAGTGCAAAAGAACACTAGCTCCTTATTCTGATATTTTTGCAAAATTGCAGCTTAAGGGACTACAGTCACCTAAAACAAGTAGCTTCTTGTCATCTGTTTGCTTCCTTTCATATAGGCTGAACTTGAGAGCTGTCTGTATGTTTGCTTTAAGGGCTATGTGATTCTTATTAAATTCTTGCCAGCTCACACAAAATACTTTGTCTTTTGCAGTGCACAACAAGTTAAACCACAGATACTAAGATACAAGGGGCGGGGGGAGGCAGGGAATCTATAAAGGTTGCCACTCTTTTGCCACATAGAAAGCCCAAAGCACTTAAAAATATACTAAGAAAGCTCCAGCTATTAGCTTCAGCCAAAATTAAAAGCAAAGTATTTAAATTCTGATACTAAACTTTTCAAAGGAATAGTTAGTGAACTGTTTTCACTTCCTAAAAATAGGCAAAGTTGGGAATTAAGGCAAATGTTTTAAGAAACATCAATGAAAGAAACTATTTTAATATATAACCATCATCTTAAGGTAGACATGAGACTATTCTACAGCTTTATGACTGCAACACTGTAAATCACTTAATTTACTCAGAAGAACTTAAATGTTTTAACCAGTCTGCCATCAAAAGAGATAAAGAAGAGGGCCGATGGGACCTGGGCTGCAATGTGAGCCGTCTTTAAAATGCAATTGTTCTAATAATTTTCTACAGATGCAGCCTCACAAGGGGCTGCTGTCACAGGGACCATTTACGACTTGTTATGGTGTCTCTATTGTTTACCAGCGACATTCGCTAAAAAGGCGACAGCTGGGACAGAAAGCTGCTACTCAAGGAACAATATAATCCCGTGAAAGTAATCAACAAATTTAAGGGTGTTAATTAACTTTACACTTTATCATGTTCAATTAGTTGTCCTTTCTGGAAAAGATTGCCGTGCACAATCGGTTTAGAGCGTGCCATGTTTGATTTGTAAGTGATCACTGTTTCTGTTTCAGAGTCCATGTCAGATGTTCTCTTGGGTTTTAGTGACACAGATGAATGGCTCCACACATGTTAGGGGGTGATCTGGTTTAACATAAACCAGGAAAACATAACCTCTTGTTAACTTATTGTTGGCCTTATCCAGGATGGAAACAGTAATGTGTGTATATACATACGTACGTACGTACGTACACACACACACACACACACACACACACACACACACACACACTCTCTCTCTCTTCAAGGTGGCTCTACAGACAACAATACAAAGTTCAGTTTTCTGCTGAAACAAAGATGCACACAAAATGGACAATTTTTCATCATTATTTCTCAAAGCAATACTTGTCTTTTAGGGGCACGTTTGGGATCATTTCCTCCCAGCAAGATCTCTAGTTCTGCTGCATTATGCACTATGCACAAACATGTTCTTATATTTTACATAATGCACATAGCCTTTTTAATGGCAGCTGAACAAATGCTGGGTAGATGAAGTAAGTGCTGGTGTGTATAAAATTTTGCAGTGACTTTTAAATTTCTACTTTATTTCTATTGTATTTATAATGCTAGGAATGCAATGGGAAAGTTAGATTAATTTATTATTACAATTTGTTTTTCTCCCTTTAATGTACCTGTTTCTGCTTGCTAATGGGACAAGACAATGCTCATGATGAAGAGAGGATGTATTCAGAAGTACACCTTAATGAAAGTCACAGCAGTTTTTTTGTATTGATAAATAGAGTTCTGCATCAAGGTATTTCACAAGCTACTGATATTTGAACAAAAATGGAAACTGAGGTTTAGGTCACTACTTTCAAGATACATATAGGAGTGTTTGATATTATTTTTAACTAAAAGCAGGTTTGTCAAGGAACCTGAAACCTCAAAAATCCATGCATCTTCTTCCTTCTACATAATCTAGATACACAATTGTTTGAAATAAAATCTGTGCAAGTGAGATATAACCAGCAAATTCTTGGATAACATGCAAATTAAATACATTCCATCATAACTGTTCATCAAGTAATGTCGTGTTTTTAAAAGCAAAACTTGTAAAACTTAAAGAAAAATCCCAGAAAAGTTGTTGACTCTGAAAGCTAATAATGGGCTAAATAAAATATTAAAAGAAGCAAATTATAAGCTATATCTGAAATAGCTGAAACCACAAAACAAAGCAAGAGAAAACATTAGTTTTCTGCAGATCTGCAGGGAAAAGGGAAGCGGTCGATACATCCTTAAATTGGAAGCAATTGCTGTTCTTCTATCCCAAGTTGGCAGCTGCTACATTTGCAGACCTGGTTCATTATTTACCCATAATGACCATCAAGCTCCAGTCAAAGTCAGATCACAACGACTGTCAGCAGCTCTTTTAATTAGCCTTGTTTGAATTCAGATAAATATCACAATGGCCCAGCTTCTGCTGAAAGAGCAACACAACACTGTAAGGGATGAGCTGCTTGGATTTCAGAAACCAGCACTCTAACAGATCCTAAACAACTGAAGTACAGAAGTCTATTTTAAAAAGCACAATGCATATGATCTTTTCCTATACCTGTCACAACCCATTGTTCCCATTTAGGGGGAAATTTCTGCACCTGAATTTTTCAACTCAAAAGCATTAAAATCGAAATGGTAAAAAATACAATGTTCTATTTTTTTCTTATTTATAATGGGTTAATAACATCCTTAAATAACTCCCTTCAGAATCATGCATGTTGCAAAGCCGAAATAAAATTAAAGGGATGTATATATTAAAAGGATCATCCTCTCTAATTTATCTCCTGTTTTTTTTTTTTTTTTATCCTCAGGGAACGTAATCTTCTGTTCCACTAAGCCACTCTCATTCTCCCCTTGTCAGTAGCATAATAATAATCTCCCCCCTAGCATGGACAAGAATGAAGAGGTAGAGTGGACTGGACCATGCGCTTCAATGCTTAGGCCCCCAAACACCAGATACTTGCATACTAATGGCACAGGTTGAAAAGGGGAATGGAAGCATGTGCAGAAGAGATTTGCAATTTGTTTGCATCACTCTTTCGGACGGCGTTCCATGAGCTGCAATACGCAGTTTGTACTTGTATAGTCCTCTTTCACACAGGTTTAGAAAAATATAGACGTGGCAGCTACATTTTTAATACCTACTAGCACTTATGTTTGGCTCCACAGTTAGGTCCCGATTGTGCTAGGCACTGTACAAATATAAACTATAGCATTTGTCCCTGCCTTTAAAACCCCAGTCATGACTGTAATTTGCAATTTCTGTGCCACTTAAGAAGCCCCACCGACTTCAAAAGAACATACTCAGTGACTACTAGGCTTTAATCTCGTGTCTTTTACCTGCGCACACAGCAAGGATATAAAGAAACGACATACTAAAAGCTGCAGTAAGAAAGGAGCAGGAGGTGGAAAATTCTGGACACGCCCCGTTCACCTTCCACTGAGAGACAGACTATTGGGCTGGATGAATGTATAGTCTGACACAGTAATAAGAGTTCTTATATTATGTTCCATAAGTCTATACAGATGTTGCAAGAGTATATAGCTCACACCTCTAGGAATTAAATACCACAAAGAATTGAAGTAAAAAATTAGTGCAGTTGGGAGGATAAGAAGGTGGTCAAACCAAAAGCAGAATGTTAATGAGAGGACTTATAATTTGAAAGGAAGTGTTGAAAGGAATGCCATTGGGATTAGTACTTGAACTTGGCCATGGACACTAAGACAAAAGCAATAAAAAGCTCAATTTGATTTCAATATATTATAGAAGGATGCCAAAAGACACACACAACATGCCACCTTAATAAATACTGGTTAAAGACTAAGCAGGAACTGTAGTCCAGGAAATTTAATATGAGGAGAATGGTGCCACAAAAAAAATTATGAGAAGCTTTTAAGTAGCAATTGACACTTGAAAAATGATTAGCCAAAGAAATAGGTCACCAAAGGCAAATACACGCAGAGAAGCTATTGTAGCTTCTACAACAAAATATAAGCCAAAGAAAGACATGATGAAATTGTTCCATCTGCTGTCATTTATATTCATTTCTGGTCACTGTAATGTCAAAGAGAGGTATTATAGCACTTGAAAACTTACTGCATTGGGTAAAGAGGCTAATGCTATTGCAGAAGGAGAGGAAAAACTTTACTTAGCTGTCATTATTTATTTTACTTTGGGGATTTTTTTGTACCTAAACACTGCACAAAAATCATTTAAAATCCACAGTTAATGCCAGTAAGCATTCCCCACCCATGCTCCCATTAGCCCTCACCTCCCTTCCAGAAATCCTAACAAAAAATATAGGTGTTCATGTTTGAATCCTGGAATTTGTTGCCCTGCCAGCATTCCCTGGCATTTAGCACTAATGCACAAGTCCACAATGCACACCTATGGAGCTATACACAGGAATGACAATGGTAGCACAGCAATCTCAGCAAGTCAGAATCCCAAATTCATGGGATTTTTCAAGCTGTTGATCTATAAACTGTACATTAAGAGGAAGGCACCACAGTCAACGAATGGGTGCAATATGATTCCCTGCATCAAGTATACCAAGATTTAGATCAGCCTTCAAAGGATACCCCAATATAGACCATATGGCATTAAACCACTAAAAGGAAAGATGCCTGGATAACAAGCTAGGTTCCCAAAGACAGTATCAAATGGTGTATTAAATGTGGACAAAACAGTTCTCTTGATTAATATGATGCCTAAGATTCTAGTATTGTAATGGGAATCAAAATACAATCCCAAACTGTGACTATATAAACAAATGCTGGACAAGCCATCAACAGAGGCAGGAGCCATCTCCTCTGTACACTGAAGAGCTTTCCTACCATCTACACATGCAACTTCCACGTGCTAACCTAATTTGCCATCTCAGCCATGCAACCTAAATATAACATTTCATTGCCTACATCCAAATTAAAAGACAACAACAAAAAAAGCGAAAAACCA
>NW_017728886.1:60552886-60560556 GCF_001723895.1 Crocodylus porosus
CCACCCCCACCCCCACGGGCTACATGTACTTTCTTTATCCAAATCCAGAGGAAAAACAGTGGCACTACATCCCACTGTTACAAAGCCAATGTACACAATGAACATTAGCAGCTACAGAGAGCAACCTTATAGCACCCATTATTTATTTATTCAAAAAAAATATGCTGACCTTCCCAACAAGGCTCATGGAGGTTTACAGGAAGAGAAACAGACCACATACCACGAGAACAACAAAAGTCATTTAGATGAGAATTAGAATATCAATATAAAAGACAGAAACCTCCCCGCCCCCCCCAAAAAACAAACCAACAATATAATGCATCTCAGATTCGCTTTGTTTGCTAAATGCCTACCCAAATAAGATGCTTCTGAAAGAGGTCAGGCTCTGACAGGCCTCAAGAGGGAGGGGGATTCAAAGATGGGGGAGAGGGGCAGAGGAGGGGAAAGAGGGCAACTCCTGAGAACCATGCATTGTCACCAAGTGGACTTCACATACTCATGGTACTTATAGAAGGCTGCTCTTAGCTACCTTAGGGAGAGGGTGATACTTTAGGTACTCAGGGCACAGACCATTTAGAGCCTTATGGGTCAAAAACAGCTCCTTGAATTGTATCAGAAAAAGCTACTGGGAGCCAGTGCAGACTCTGGGCACTAAAATGATGTGCCCCTGACTGTCATGTGTTATGGCTGTTATGAAATTGTACACATCCTGAAGACAAGCTACCAGATTCTGCACCAGCTGTAGCTTCCAGGTAGCCCTACATACAGTGCACTGCAGTAGTCTAGCCTGGAAGTTACAAAGGCATGGATAATGGTGGCCACATCTGAATCTGAAAGAAAGGGTTGCAGCCTTCTCAGCAGACAGAGCTGGTGAAAAGTACTGCTACCACCGGAATAACCAGATGCAGCAGAGGACCACCCCAACACTGCAAATGAGTGACAAGGAAGGTTAAGCCCCCTCTATGGTAGGTGTCCCATTTCCCTCCAGGTCTGCCATGTGGCAGCCTACTTAGTTGGCGATGCTTTGTGTTCTGGAGAATGCAATGGCTGTTAAGTGCAATTTGGTGTTGGGTACCAAGGGTTAGTTATGATTTATTAAAACTTTTCATAGCTTGCATCCTCTGCTCCTCTCTTCCTGTTTTACTCTGATGGCTGGGATGATGCAGCAAGTGCCCAAAAATTAAGCTGCAGTTCTTAAAGATATCAATGATTACATAGTCTGTCAAGTATTCTACATTATACTTTGTCCCATTTAAAAATGCAAGATTGAAATTACAGAAAAGCTGTACCAAGTTCTAAAGACAAGTCAGAATTTCAGGGTTATTGGAATCATGGGACTAAGAATAAATGCAAGTAATCACAATTTTTGCTTTCCTACCCTCTTGACTGAGGGCTACAAATTGTGGTTCAAGTTCCCATGCACAACCCTCCCTCCCCCCGCACCTCTGTTCCCCAACTGCAAAAAGCAGAACAACAGATGTGCTCACACTTATGCCATTCTGTAATTAGTTAGCCATGATCCAGCACAGGTTGGGATTCTGTTAATTTATAATTTGGACTTCTGTATTCTTACAGTTATTAGTATACTTGCACCTAATACCCTTGCATGTTACTGCAACATTCACACATGTTCAGAAGTTAAGATTAATACTACACAGAAGTGATTTTTCTGGTATGTATGTATGCATGTAAAAGTTAAAATGTTTTCCGGTATCTGCCTCAGCACAACAGTGGTAACAAGAACAGGGAGAACAATATAGATTGTTTAATTTGCTTGAAACGGTTTTATAGGCTTCACAAATGTTGCCTTCTGCCTTCCCTTTCTTTCACAAGATAACCCTAAATTGGCCCCAATTCATGTATGAATATTTTCTGCTAACTGGGCTCTTAAGTATGTTGTTTAAATCCCATCAGGCAACGCATTTAAACTTGTACTTAAATGCATGTTTAGTCCATACTGTTGAAGTGCTTTGCTGAATCAAAGACTCATTTTTTAAAAGAAGCCAGCTGCACCACTCCATCCAATATTAGGAAATGTTCTGTTCATGGGTCTGCAGAGAGAGCTCACACTCTCCGTAGCTGGGAAGGGAACACAAATATTCTATAAAAACAGAAAAATGAAGAATGAGAAGTGTTCAAAAAACAAGCAACATAAACAATGGTAGGAAAGAGGCCTATTGCTTCCTTGCCTCTTGCTACACATCTCCTAGATTTAAAGCTCCTGCCTCAAAGAATAAAAAATGGGGGAGAGAGAAACCGTGACCTGAACCTGTACATACTTAAGACATTTTTAAAAATTAACAGAGTATCCAACAGTAGCAACACAAGTGAATTCTAAACAACATAAGCAAAAATATACAGCTAACATGGAACAGGAAAAGCAGTGACATTAAACACAACCAATTCTAATATTTGCAATTGGAGAAAAGTTTGGATTTTACTGCCGCTGAAGTCTATGCTTAGACAACTTAATCAGTCCAAAAAGGGAAATGCTTAAAGAGTCCACACACCTTACACACAATTGCAGGTTGTCATGAACCAGTGGATACTCAGATATAAGATGCCCTGATTCTTACTCCCGTGTCCCCTTTACCTTCCCCCTCCTTACCTTTTGATTTTTGCTGAAGGGTACCAGTAAATAATCCACAGACTCCACTTCTTTTTTTTTAATCTGTATTTTCACCTACTTCTGTATACTTACTGCAGCAAACTGAAATTATATAGTCAAGAGACCTAAATCCGTAAGTTTTTATGTAGTACTGGAAAAAATTAGTGACAACTATGCAAGATTATGAACAATTCCTACAAAAGCAGCCTGGAGAGAAGCAATGTGGAACTTGCACATATGGAAAAATCACTTGGTTCTCTCAAACATTTACTTGGAATTCCTTTAATGACAGATCTCTTATTACTTGTTTCACAAGCTCCTTTCCTATTTCATAGAACGCTGTTCCATGATACTGCATGTCAGGGTAAATTTTAATGACCTGATCAACGCTCTCAAAAATTATTTGAATGCAGTTTATGCAACTGCAAGCAGTCATAATAAAACTAAAAGTACTGCAAGGGTTCAGTAGGATTGATCATTACAAATATTAAGGTGGCAATATAGAAAATACACTGAAAAATCTGACAAGAAAGATAAACAATAGCAACAGACTTCACACTTACATATAAGTACTGTATATGGTAAGTTTTTACATCCTTATATGCTCCAAAAGCAAAGAATGTGCTTTAATATACTGAATCAAAATTTAAAAAATCCCTATCAAATTAATTTGTGTTTGCATATCCCATATATGTACCAGCTTCCTGTTTTACTGAAAAACTGTCCCCCCGCAGTACTATAGGAACAATTTTGTAACTTAAAAAAAATATGATACTATCATCTTTTTTAAAACCTTTCTACAGCATACAATAAACTTGTCTATTTTTCCATTTAAAAAAAGGAAAATTGCCTTTTGCCCATGAATGGAATCAAGAGGGTAACAAAGTTAATTATTTCTCATAATCAGTAATTATGATTAGATAAGAGAGTCTTTGGTAATGAACTGCTCTAATGATGGAGGACCTGCATCCCAAGAAATATAATAATACATTAGCATAACTGTGTATGCAAAGTACATAGAACCATTGCCACAGTTAACTTGTCATTGAATGATTAAATAGGAATTCATAATTAGAAAAATCCACAGTATAATTTATTGGCCTTCTTGACAGTTCTGGTTCATTAGAAGTTGATTACCAAACAGTGACCTCTAGTGGCCCACAATTTTCTTATGTATCCTCTTTCTCTTAAAGGGACAGCTTTCAGTTACATTAATTTAAAATTCCTATTCATTGGAGTAGTAAAAATGTGTCCCTAACATGATTGTTAATTTTTTCCCCTCTTCCTTTACTCTGAATTCATTCCGTGAGGAAAATTACAGTTGTGACTATTTATAAGTGTACATATGTACCTTCTGGCTGAAAGAAAAGTCAGTCTGAAAGAATTTAAAACTAGTTAATATAGTTTTCCCCTATGGAATAGTTACATGCTGATTAACATATGGACAGAATGTCTTCTAACACCACTACAATTATCAGTTATCTAGTGTTGGATATAGAAATTTTACTAACTTGTATTTGAAGTAACCCTTGATATCAGGAATAGTGTCCCTGAGCACTAAAACGACTCTTTTAGATGGGGGGAAAGACCCTCAAACCAAGTAGTAGTTATTTGATACAAGTAAGCCGTTTAGCTGTAAACCCTACAATACCTATTACTTGAACTTTGTACTTGTCTTCTCAAGACAAAAAAGGGTCAAGTCAAATTTGCTTTACCTAGAGTTAATTAATTTTTTAAGCCTGTACAAGAAGAATTTTCCTCAGCTTTGATTTAATTCATTTTAAAAGCTATTTATAAAGGAACTTTTAATCACCCTATTACAGCATGCTTTCATTTTCTTGTCATATGAGTGATAAGTAATAATAATAAAAAAATCCAACAACTTTCTCTGACCATTTATTTTAACAGTGAACAGTAAATATGAAACTAATTTAGAAGCTACAGCAATTTTTAATGACACTCTACCTTCTACAAAAAGATGGAAAAGCAAGCAATTTAAATTTATCATATTAGTTTTATAACAAGTTGCTTTTTCCAGAGCTCAAATACAAAAATGCATTTCTTGTTCTGACTGTTTGTGAACCCTTCCCCATGGAACAACAAAAATAATATCCCTTAACTAGGAAGAGCAAAAACGCATCAACTTCACTTCATTTCATGCAAAAACAATTTTTCCACCGAGGACTACTATTCCAAATCTCCCAAACAGAGGATCTCTCTATCACTGCAATTCTCTTTAACAATTTTTGCAGGTATGGGGAAAAGGGTTCAGGTACAGATAAGAAGAGACACCCCACCTTTTGGGATTTTCCATTTCCACTGCTTTTGCACTAGATTCTAACCAATTTAACACAGTAGCTGGATAATGAGTTGTGCTTCCCATAGCAAGTGAATCACCACTTAATGTTATTATCAACAGTTCAAGACCCACTGGCATAAAATGTCAGCCTGATTAATCTGAATGTTACTGACCTTGGAGAGGGAAAGCTACTCTATTCTCTGAATATTGTATAGAAAATATAAAGATCTGATTAAGCAAAATATCTAAAAAAGGAAATCCATTCTTTTGTCCTTTTCCCCTTAAATTCACCAAGATGCAAAATAACATTTTAATAAAATTCCACTACATCTTTTAAAGGGTTGTAATTTATTTCACTATACATTTAAATATTTAAAAAGTGGCAGTTCAAGAAAACAACTTATTTTCCCTTTTTTGTATCAGCAAATCAGGATATGAGAAGGTAGGTTAAGAGATGCTACTGTCCATTAATACTGAAATAACCAGACTGTTTCCTCTGAAGTTAATAAAGTTGGAAGGAATGGAAGCCAAAGCATAGCTCTGCCCTGAATGTTAGCTTTTTGCTTCACTTTTCTTTTAACGGTTGCATAAACACCATAGGAATATGCTTCCATGTCTTTATGAACAATGAAGCAGGGTTTAAAATGGCTGAGTTCAACATCCAGAGCACTTATTTTACAAAGAGAAATTATTCTCTTTAAGAAAAATGTAGTTATAACTAACTTCTCTTTAAGCAGACACCTATATTTTTTATGTGAAACAGTATGGCTCAGAAGAAAGTTAATCTCAGTCTAACTACAGTCAGCTGGACGTGAATCAGAAATTTCTGCAACTACCTATTGGTTGAAATAACAGAAATATTGTCCCATGCCTATTTCACAATGATCACTTTTATCTGTGCCATTCTGTAACACTGACTAGCCTAATTCAACACACTTCCCGTAAATCAAATTTACTCCCTGCTGAGTTTATTTTTTAAGACCACAAACGTCAATAAAACAGATATTTTAGGTAACCTTTCCTATAAAATTTCCTTCTAAGAACTCTCTTAAATTAAAGTAGACAGGGTATGACCAAACCTCCACCCCCCGCAACCCTCCCAAAAAATCTTATAACACATGACTATTAAATCAGCTTTTCAAAATTTCTATACACCACAGTCTGCAAATACCTTGAACTGAAGCTAATAGGGCTTGTTTTACAGTATAACTTCAAATTGTGCAAAACCCTGAAACTACATGGCTCCACTGCCAAGTTTTAAAAATATTTCTGGTAGGAAGCACTCAGTCTCATGGAGCTTCTTATGATGATGTGCTGTATAGTCTTTTGGAATCAAGCCAGTAGTTTTTAAAAGGACATATTGGAATTTAAGCCAAAATACTAGCGTAGAGAATGTGAACATTTCTGAATTCATTTTTTATGAACAGCATGCAACTGCTTCTGCACTTACTGTTTTTACTTATTCACTGGGATGGAATGGGGGTTTTTTTTCCCCTCCAGAAGGAGGAACTGGAAAAAAGTCTGTCTAGGGTGTACACGGCTCTGTGTTGGACACTCACTTTTAACAACTGACAGCCAAAGGAAGGAGAACATGTAGAATGCTGAACAAACCAGCTTGACTGTTGCTCTCTCATATGGATTCTCTTGGTTAAAAAAGTCAGCAGGCAATGTAGAAAGGGAATGAATGAATCCTGGACACTGCTGGGCAGGGAGGCCAGTAATACTGCCAACCCAGATGTGTCTAAGTTTTGCTTTTACAGTCTTATTCCAAATCCTCTGCCAATTGACTAATAAATGCTAGTTTGTTTTTAAAAAGTAATTTGCTGTATTGCTGCAAATACTCACCAGTGGCACTGCTTGCAGAAAGGGCAAACTCTCTCCATGAGGTGGCAAAACACATTAGGCTGCACTAGAAGAGTTGCATTGAAAAACAGAGGTGCCAGAGCCAGTTCCAAAGTAATGAAGCCATTGACCCTGCCCTTCCCCATAGCCAAGGTCTAACCACGAAGGGACATACTATAAAGGTCAGAAACAAAGCATAACTTATAAATCCATGACAACTGGAAACATTAAGAACAATTACATATATAAACCCAATACTCTTTATTGGAAGATTATCCTGAGATGATCTAGAGGATACACTGAATCACATCATCTATTTGGCTCAGATGAAGAGAGACGAACTCGTCTATAACCTCTAAATACTGAGAAGTCTTGATTAGGTTGGCTGGCCTTTCTTAATGACCCACCTAGAATGCTATGGAATGAAATTTAGACAACAAACAAACAACAGCTGAGGTTAACAGTAGCCACAGAAATGCTTCCAAAACAGACAAACGAACAACGGCAAATAAGCCCAGGACAACAATTTCAAATTTGTTAAACTTTAACATTGAAACTAGGATAAAAAAAATCTTTACAGTAGGTTAGCCACCATTGTGCCAGTCACCGTACTAACATACAATAAATTACCTCATCTAAAGTGCTCACAATTGCAAAACAAAAGACAAAAAAAGTGGGCCAGACAGGGGTTTGAAGTGACAAACAGAAAAAGGATATCTGAACTCAGGTTGCACACAATTTTTAGTAAAAATAATGACAATTCACCACCTATCTAAATGTTATATTATTACCGCAAGAGAAGGTTGAGAGGCGACCTGGTGGCTGCCTATAAGTTCATCAGGGGGGCACAGAAGGGAATTGGTGAGTATTTATTCACCAAGGCCCCCCCGGGGGTTACAAGAAATAATGGCCACAAGCTAG
>NW_017728886.1:60560567-60564801 GCF_001723895.1 Crocodylus porosus
GATGTGTATCTAGCTGGGGTAATGTAGGCCCAGCACTCTTTCCTGCTTATGCAGGGGGTCGGACTCGATGATCTATTGAGGTCCCTTCCGACCCTAACATCTATGAATCTATGGGGGGTTTTACTGTATGCATTACAGGGCAGGTAAGAAAGTTTCACAAATAGTTTTGGTAGAACTTTTGTTCTGGGTGGATAGTCCCATGATGTTGTATACAGGTAGGGTGACCATAAATCCCATTTCTGCTGGGATGCTTGCATTTTACAATACCTGTCCCCAGCATCCCACTTGTTTCTTCAAATGAAGATTTTTTTATCCCATTTTTAGAAACCTCTTCTTTGGACAAAAGTGTTCATTTGAAGAAACCAACAAAACGTCCGGGACAAGTGTCTGGCCACACCTGTGTGCCCTGCTCCAAAATCCCCTTCTTCCTGCACGAGTTGATCCCCAAAATAACTGAGTGTGCCTAAGACACAGAGGGCAAGGGGATCTTCCTGTTTTGAGATGCAAGAAATAAAGGACCTCACACACCTTTAGCCTTTATTTGAGAACAGCCTGGGTACTGCTCATGGTTTGGAATATCTAAGCACATTTAAACTGCAAATCCTCTGCCTAGCACCCCTTTCTGAAACAAACCGGTCAACTTCCTGGGTCCTGGGACTAGCACAGTCCTTCAGACTCCCCTATATCCTTCTTAGCACGCTCTCAGAACAACAACTAAGTGGGCTCTGTGGTCTACAGTTTAGACGAGAGGTGCTCACTTCATGGCCCACAGGCCAGATGTCATTCATCCTGCGGGGCTCTCCACAGGTCCATAAATATGGCAACATGTTAGGGTAGTACTGCTCCCCCACTGGCAAATTCCTGAACTCACGTGGAGCCCTGGGCCCAGTGCATCGGATAGCTGCCTGATCTAGTGGCAGTGCCAGGCCTCAGAGTCCAAACCTGGTGTGGGGGGCTTGGAGGAGATGGTGCCAGGCCCTTCAGGGTACTAGCCCAGTGTGCTAGGGTGGGAGGGGGCAGTCCTGGGCCCTGGCAGACCAATCCAGGTGCATGGGAGCAGGAGGGGGTGACACCAAATCCCAAGGTCTGCTCAAGGCAGGGAGTGAGCAGTATTGGGCTCCAGGGCCCAGTACTGGCATGCAAGGTTCCATCCAGCCCACAGACTATCTCCACCCCACAAACAGGCTCTACCCTACTCATCTGGCCCCTGGGGCCAAAACGTTGAGTAGCACTGGTTTCGAGTAGCAGGAACCCACAACAATGAAAACAGAGAGAGAGAGATACACACACAGCATCTCATGCAAAATCTGACACCCCATTACTCCTTTACTTAACAGTAAGAAAAGCACAGGCTTGGACACAAATAAAACATCAAGGTGGGTGCAGGAGAATGAAGCAGTAGTCAGTTAAGGTTAGCATTCTTGGCAGCATGAAGATAGAAGACAACCTTGCTATGAGATAATAGCAATGATAAGCAAAGTAGAGCCAAACTGTGGAAGGCTTTGAAGATTAAAGCAGAAAGTTTGTTTGGCTTCTGCTCTTCTACTACAGCAATGAAGTGAGTGAAAGAAGGGAGTGATACATGTGATGATGTGCCAGGAAGATAATATTAGCACAGCAGCACTATAATTCTACTTTATAAATCTGCAAGCATCCAAGGAAGAGAAGAGTTTGCTGTGATCAAAGAGGAAAATAATTAGTGTTTGGTTGAGTTTTTTCAATATGAACGGAGAGGCAAGGATAGATCTCATTTATAAATGGTGCAATAAAAGATGCAATGAGATGTTATGCTTTCTAGATGCATGGTCAAATGAGGGAGCCAATAAAAAGAAGACAGAACAGAGGTGGCTGGTACTCAAGTTCAAGGAAGGGGTATCTTGAAGGATAGTGATTAATTTCCTTCATGGCAAAGAAAAGAGTAGAGTGGTGAGGCTGTATGGGTGATCAGGAGCTCAATTTGGTGACACTAAGTTTCTGATGATGGCTGTGCTTCCACAAAAAGATGTCCAAAAGAGGCTAAGATTTTTAGTCTGGAGTATAAACTTGAGTCATCAAGTAAAATAGAAGTCAAAACCACATTTTCAAAAGTGAGAGAAAATGAAGCAAAAAGGTAATGGTGAATGGGTGAAATGAGTGTAATAGGGGGGAAATGACCGATCATTTTAAGTTGTTTCAGACAAATGCAGGTAATTGGAAAAAATATCAAAACCTGAGCATATGAACAACAACTGTATACACAGCAAATCAGTTACATATCTGATAAACTGGACACAAAAAGCAAGTAAGGAAAGAATTAGTTGATCAGTCAGTCACATGGAGCAGTTTGTAAAGCCCTGGGCAATGGGAAAAAGGCAGCCAGTGTGAGTGAAGTATATTATTAATTCAGTTAGGGCAGGTCTAAACTACGTCAGCAGAGGCACACATGTCTACAGCCCCTTGGTGACAAACAGAAGAACTAAATGACGATGTTTCCAGGCTTATAACCAATAAGGAACAAAATAGTCTTATGAAAATGAGGGTTTTTTTGGGGATATCTACAGTTTTATAAGAATTAGACTGTGTTAAATACTGGGATACAAAATGGGTACCAAAAAAACAGAATTATTGCCTAAATTAAAAAGATGAGAAACTATATATCAGTTCAGACATTTCTTGTCTGTTCTCAAGAGTTCTCTTAAGTTAGTTACATGTATGCCAAAACTAGTTCAAATAGTTATACTTTCAGCTTCTCTCACTTTGAGTCTCAGAACAGCAGAGACTCTCTATGCCTGAAGAAGGGTGACTGAGGCCGAAAACTTGCTAAGAACTTTTTTCCAACTACTCAGTTGGTCTAATAAAAGATAAATCACATCTACTCAAAGAACCTTGCCCACTAGTTCAAACAGACTCATTCAGCAGACTGATTTTTCTCCCTTCTCAGAAAAAGAAAAATCAGGGGAAGCAAGCACCAGGAATAAAATGTTAAGTAATGTGGCTAGGTAGGACCATGGGCCATATATACAAAATGGCTTTTGAGTGTTTTCTACTTGGTCTATAAACTTCCTATAAAAAAAATAGCTAAGATCTTCTTTGAAAAGGTAGAAAAAAAGAACAGCAGCTAGATTTTTTACAGGCCTTTAAAAGCCCTCAAGTCAAAAGGAAAAAAAAAAATTTACAGTTGCCTTCGGAGCAGGGAGGCATTGGGCTTCAAAACCTTAAATTATATTATTGAGTAACAAACATAAAAACACCTTAGAATAAAAGGTGGGTAAGTAAGTGTATTGGCTCAGTCTTCCTCTGGTTTACCATGATCTGAGAATAAACAAAATCTATCCTAAGAAGCTTCCTTTTGTTGTAGCAACAATCCCAATATTTAAAACTTAGAGACAGAGTGAGCAAGAGCACAAGCAAGTGAATGAGCACACAAAATTTAAAAAACTACTTACCCCATGATCAGTCTGCAGGGAACAGTCCATTAGAGTACAGGAACTCATTTAAGAATAAAGAATTACTCTGAGGAGTATCACAGGAGGGGCGGAGGGAGGTTTTACACTGTTTCACCATAGGAAAATATAGCCAACTAAAACTGATTTGGACACCATTTCATTCTGGGAATCTCAGTCCAATGAAAATTTTTGCAGACTTTCAACAAAATTATGTTAATTTTAAAATATAGAATGAAGGAATAGTATGCACAGGTAGTAGCAGTAGTAGTAATAATAATAATAATAATACTTACAGAAGCTAGTATAAAACTCTTATAGGTAAATAAATTCATACTCCTTCCAGATTACAGGTCATGAAATTACTGTTTCATAAGCAGTTTTGGCAAATGTGCAGAGAATTTAGCATATCTAATAAGATTCTGCCCCAAAAACATAAGATTTATTATTTTCTGTCAGTATATGAAACTAAAAATGACGGGAATGAAGTATTAAACTGCCCTGCAAGATTTAGTATTTGAGATAGGTAACAGATAGCAAATATAAAACACAAAAATCTTATAAAAATGTCCTTTTGGGTAAGGGAACTTACTGTATGAACTTGAAATTCAGCTTCTCTATATTGTTAGACAGACAGACTAAACACTGTATGGCACATAGTACACACAGAGGGATGGACTCAAAATCAACACAAAGAAAGAAAATCTTTTTTTTTTATATATATATATATTTAAATTCGTTCAGCAGACATTTATCTTTTTCTTTTTATATTGAAAGAAAAATTATATTCAGTGCTAAGGGTTGGACTGTCA
>NW_017728886.1:60564901-60576658 GCF_001723895.1 Crocodylus porosus
GAGAGAGAGAGAGAGAGAGAGAGAGAGAGAGAGAGAAATGAGGTTTTGAGGTTTACTTCCCCACCCGCCTCTCAGGTCAGTGGATGAAAGGGACCCAATACAGGGCTACAGGGCTTTATACACAGCCAGGGTATACCTGTTGTGATTTTGGTTAACTGTTGCATTGGTTATCCTACTTCCCTGCAGTGCAAATTTAGTAGCAATCCAAGAAGATTAGCATCAGCTTTACTAGCAAATTTTTCTTGGGCCACAGACTAATGTGCATCTTCATTTAGCCCTGACTCCAGCCCGCTTACTTGTCCTGGGGCCAACCTTAAGTCACTTGACATCCCTCCTTAGACTCTAATAGACACCTAGGAAGGTCTAGGAAGAGTAGGAAGATTACAGGGACCTAATTTCTCCCAAAGGAAAAAAGGAGGGTGACTTGTGGAGGACACCACTCCACACACAGATTACAGCCAGCCTCATTTAGCCTTATATAGCTATTATTTTTCCTTAAGACAAATAATCTTATGGCTGTAATTTTGAGCGTGCATTAAAAAAGGTAGATAATTTCTGTAGGGACTCCTATTAATAACAAACCTGCATTAGACATGCAGTGCTCTGTTCACATCAATTATTTAATATGTTTCAATTACTAAGCAAGTAACACTTACCCCTGTAAAGAACTGTGAAAACTACCAAGCAAAATTTAACTGGACTGGCTAAACCCAGCCTAATACTATATTAGTATCAAGGAAGCTAAATACCGGTTACAACAAGTACAGTACCAAGATCTTTACTTTCACATGGATCAGGTCATTTCAACAATTGCTTCTTTCCTTCTGCATTACACAGTTGTGCAAACAATACTACTTGCATCTGAATACTTGATTCACTCCTGGCATGAGACACTGAAAAATCTGTATTCACTGCAAATAAAGAAGAAGCAGGAAAAAATGGATAAAAAAAAGAAATAGAAAAAAAACTCAGCAGATTGTGTTTTAAGCTCCATTTTCCAACTCCAACAAGATTTGCTCTAAAGCCGAAGAGGAATTATATTTTATATGCCAAACAATTTGCTGGTGGTTCTTTTCCAAATAAAATTATCCATGCAAAGAAAAATAAAAAGTTGATAAATATCTTAAATAGGCTATTACTATTTCCATTAAAACAAAGTCATCTTTGTATCAGAGTAAAGCAAGAAGTTGAAACATTACACCGAGGCTTCCAAATATTTAAATGCAGTTTCAGTAATATCTTATATACCATTTATGCAAAAAAAATATATATATATATAAAAGAGTGTTTGTGGCAGGTTAGCAGAAGTGAAGTGTATTGTTATCATGTAAATTTGAAAATACAGTTAAAATAGTCTCATTAAATCTATGGTCTTGGTACAGTCAAACATTTTCCCTCAAAACAACATAACATGACACAGTATAAGGAAATAAAAGTTGACAATTTCTTCTAAGGTATCTCTCTCAAGCTATCTTTCTAAACTGTTGGGCAAAAACTAGTGACTTATTCTGCTTTGCTTGTTGCCATTAGTATTTGAAACAGAGTTTCTCTGAGGTTATTGTACTTTAAGCCAACCCTTGTAGGCACACAGTTTTATTTTATAGCATCACTGAACTCAAAGGTTTATAATTTGTTACTTGAGCTTGTTCTGGTGAACAGATTTTCAAAATACGAAGTCAGTATCTTTGTAAATATTGTTATAAACAATTTATTGTATATTAAATGTTCAGTCACCTCAAGACAAAAGAAAAAACAGCTACAATTTTTAAGACTGAAAAAGAAAAATGAAGCCACTCTTCACTGTGACACTTTTTCCTACTCTACCTCTTTTTATATGGAAAAATTCTTGCTTGACAGCTTCTCAGATGGTATGAAATGCCCTTGCTGAGAAAGGGAGTTAATGTTTCGTGCTGTAGAACTTATTCTAAGAATGCTCCTCTTTGGACAAAAGAGAATGCATATGCTGTAAGAGATGAGACTGAATTCAGGCATAGACTTTATATAGGTCCATGCCTAGGCTGGCAATTTGGGCAGTTACATGAGATCAAAATCTAAGCTTTCATTTTTTGAAATTTCTTTCTAGCCCTCATGGTAGCAAAGTAAGATAGAAAATGTGAGTCAAGTGTAGCTGTTGCTGGCTTGAATATGTAGAGAGCCTGGAGCGTAAGTTTCACAAAGCTACCCAGGAATATAGGTTGTAGCCTTGTTGGTCTATAGGCAAAAGCAGTCAGAACTCTTGTGCTAGAGGTGGTGTCTTTTAGTAGGCCAACTATATAGTTGCAAAAATATTTCTTTATTTGCAAGCTTTCAGGCTCATGCATCCTACCTCAGGCAAAGGAGAATGCATAGATTGTAAAATTTCTCCTAGGCAGAAATGAAATTTCATATTGCACCTGTCTAGTTAGTCTAATACAAGATATTGCCTCCATCACAAGAGTTCTGACTGCTTTTGCTTTTAGACTGGGGCAGGCAATTATTTTGGGCAGAGGGCCGCTTACCGAGTTTCAGCAAGCCATTGAGGGCTGCATGACAGGCAGCCCAGGTCATATTAATATTAATTTTCTAAATTTTTTAGGGGCCCCATGGGCCTGATAAAATGACCTGGCAGGCCGCATCTGGCCCCTAGGCCGCATTTTGCCTACCCCTGCTTTAGACCAACATAGCTACCACATACATCTCTGAAACATGGAAGACACTGTAATTACCCATTTTTAAGTGAAAACTTCATAATTTTAAAAAGAAAGAAGCAAAATTCAACACCCTGGGACTTGGAAGCAAACTCCCCTTCTCCAGTCCTTTGTTCGAGTCAAATTTGCATGCTCGCACAGCAGCTTCACCGTAACAGATCTTCCTTACCCAGGAGAAACATTCCATCACTGATCCTCCTGTGCAAAATGAAACAACGTAACAAGAAAGAAGCAATATCCTGCTTGCCATCAGACAGCTCTGAGGTAAATACTCCTCCAACTTTTATCCAAACATAATTTGCATAAAATGAACTTTTCCACCCAGGAAAAAACTCATAGCATCCTCCAGTTCTCCTGTGCAATGACATTTCATTTCTATCTGGGAGAAATTTTACAATCTTTGCATTCTATTTGCTTGAGGAAGGATGCATGAGTCTGAAAGCTTGCAAATTTATTTTTTTTTTTGAAAATATCTACGTGATTTAATCAAAAGATACTGCCTCTACCACAAATTCTGACTACAAAGTTTCCCATTCATTTTCATCAAATATGCTGCTCTGGCCAAGAGCACCACCCAGCAGAGGATGCAGTGGTTTCCAATTCTGCCATGGTAGTGTCAACAAAGTCTTCTGCTCCAATGTTCTGAGGACAGGGTGCACTCCACCTCATACTGCTTTGGCAGCTCAGAGCTAACAGATATACCCTCTGCCACTGACTTCCCTGGCATCGGGGAAACTATAGCAAACCTTGGATTCTTCTGCACCACTACCTTCAGTAATCCCTGGGTAAAAAACAAGTGCTTCAGCTACCCCAAGCTCCCTTGGAGCCACAGTTAAGTAGCACAGTGTACTACATCATACAAGTCCTGCAAAGGATATGGATCTCTATTTGTGGTTTATACTTCAGCTGCTGAGAAAAATTATAAAACACAGCATATACAACATCGCTTTTGGCTGGTCAAACCAATCAAAGAGAAGTGCTGCAAGCCTGAACTGAGAAAGTGTCCAGGCTGGCTAAATTTGATTTTTTTGCTAGACAGGAAGTTCAAAACCCAAGAGACTTACAGCCATGGAAAAGGCTCATACGTAATCTAGTCATAATATCATTCAAATTTAGACAAATCTAAATGGCCTGGTAGTAATCCCTCTGCCATCCTCCAAGTAAAATCAGGAACTACTTCTCAGAAAAGCAAGAGGTAGCAATTCTGCCCCATCAGACCTGATGAAACAAGACAACCTTCTGATGGTGAGTAATACTGTCCATACATAATCAAATCTGGCCTTTTAGTACAATGGTATTGTTAACTTACAAGAATTTTTGAAAATCTTTAATCAGAGTTTAGTTTTTAGTACAGATAATTGATTCCCAAACAAGTCTTTGATTCAACCCCAAGGTTTTAAAAAACAAGTTTCACATGTTGACAAGTTAAAATGACTATGCTTGGCTTGCATCTTTCACTTTTTTTTTAAGAAAATTTAATGTTTTATCCCATGATCAGTTGCAGTATAATAGTAACTAATGAAGAGAAGATAGGGAGAAGATGAATCCCAAACAAACAGCCTATCCCGTAAAATAGGATTGATGCAGTCACAAAATAAAATACAAACAAAACCACAACAGCAATGTGGGAATCTCCAATACCAGGTGACAAAATGACAACATTGTAGTGCTTAATGCAGTAGTATCAACTATCAGAACGACCAGCTCTGTGCTGTGAATGAGGTGGAAATTGGATCAAGATGGTCACAAAAATGCAAAAAAGACAAGAGATCCAATTGATCTAGACCCCACTGCTATACAGCAATATAGTAAAAAGACTCTTACACCTACTGCTCACATGTCTCCAGCCAACGCCACACAAACCAGGTATCTGAAGGCTGTAAACCCTTAGAGAAGGGGACCATTTTTCTCAATGTCTAAGTGTCATGCAATCTACAGCACTATATAAACTGTATTCATCTTTCTTATACACATTACTTCATTGTTGCAGGCCATTGTTAACTGGTGTTTTAAAAAATGCTTGTTAAGTTTTTTGAAGCAATTTTAAGAAGGTATTATAGCTAAGTGACTTAGGATAATAAAATGCCAGCATCAATTTTAAAGAACATTTCTCAAATGCAACAAAAAAAGGCATTTTTTGGAGTTTCAGATTTTCATAATTGAAGACAACTCACAACATAAGCATAATTTAAGCAAAAAAAAAATTCTCTCTCTCTCTACTCATGGAGATTATTTGTTCAAATATGTGAATAAAATGGTTGTTTAAAAGTAAATGGACTATCATCTAAGTTGCTACTTGTGTTATTCCTTTCCTTTTACAGTGCATTTCCATAAGCTTCTCTATTTAGATGGATCTGATGCCTGTGATATAAAATGTGTCAAGCCAAATGAGAGGGATAAAAGGATACAAGCTGAAGTGTTTAGTTTAAAAGGTAACAAAAGCATGAAATTACGTTCTCTTTTACAGAGTCTGCATGCTTAGTTCAAAGCACAAATATTAGTATGAAAGCTAAACATCCAAAGGCTAACATAAAACGATAGATTCCTAACAGAATGCACAAGAACAGATTTGCTTGTCCTTGTTCAAGAATGGAAAGGCTTTTGGAAGGTTCAGTCTCAGTGGTAAAGCAGCAGCTACTTAACAGAAGCAGATTTCTGAAACATCTTAACAACTCTCACTGGTGACTTGTTACATCTTACCACTGGTCCCTGCAGGTCCTGTACCCTGACAGGCAGTATGAAAAGATTTTCTAACGGGGCCACTGGCTGTCAGAAGCCACCAGCTGGCCTGCCAGGGCTTTGCACTTGCATGGGCCAGCTGACAGTCTGGGCGTTGCTGACCATGCTGAGCAACGTGCCACCCAGCTGCTGTGTGGTCACGTCCATCTGGAGATCTCCAGCCAGACAAATCTCTACGCCTGTCAGATCTCTTCAGCAAGCCTTGTTATGCAAATTCAATTACTCAAGTGTGCCCTATTACTGCTGGCTAACTGCTCCTAGAACCAATCTCACACTGACAGTCAGTTCACATTTTTACTCACCAAAAGTACCTCATTTATTCTCCTTCAACTATTCCCTTGTATCATTAAAGCAGAACAGCCAGAGTCCATAGTGCTGTAACCTCTCTGCAGTGGGCTACTATTCCTTGCAAAGAGCTTGGAGAGAAATTAATTTTAAAAAACCCTCTCATCAAACATGATCTTGCTAAAGCCACAGCATCTACACAATCGCAAAGATGATTTTACTACCAGAAATGTGAATTATAGAACTTGAACAGAAGTCTGGGTAGTCTGACAAGGTTTTTAAAAATGCATGAAAGGAAATATTCAGGATGTTAAGTGAATTGAATTTTGGATACTTGCCTTACCTAGAGAAGTAAATCGGTAATGAGGAGAGGAAATTCATTCAGTCAGCATACAGAACAATTACACTTAGATCTGTTCAGTTAATGAGACTGTTTCACCATTAGCCTTTCATTTCCTTATCATATTTAAACATTGTAAATCCTGTTTACTAGCAGTCTTTTAAATGGACCCCATTTGGTTGGTGGGGTTATATGAAAAAAGGTTTACTGAAGAGTTATCAGCACGCAAACACTATGATAAAATTTATTATCAACAAAATGTACCTGGCTGATGTACCCAAATGAGTTAACATGTAAAGATTCTGAGTTCAGCCCTCACAGTATATCAATACAAATTCCTGTTTAGTGTTACTGTGAAAGTACATTTATATTTTGAAAAAATAATGCAGGATTTGCCATCAAAATCTCTGAACAGATTAAGAGAGTATTGGGAGACTGAACAAACTACAGTACCTAACTATTTTGCAAACACTCTAGATTTAAAAAATCCTTGATGTCTGCAACTTAAAAGCCAGAACAGAATTAGCAGGTTTTTGGCAGGATACAAAAATGCAAACTAACTGAAGTATTAAAAATTACAGTCTGTTTAATTATTAATGCAAATGGATATAAATAGAAAACAAGTACTTCAATCCAATTCAGGTAATAGGATAAAGTAACAAACCAAGATAAGTTTTTTTTGGTTCATTTTTTGTCCTCTCAGAGGGTTGAAATTGCTCTTCTATATGTAAGTATTTGATCAAAAGCAGAGGCAAACAAAGACTAGATTTTGATCCTAAAAAAAAAAAAGAAAGGATTCTAAGGAGGTTCACTTTGGAGACACTCATATTTGACTTGTTAAACACACATCTACCCTCTCCCACCTTTTTTGTTCGTTTGTTTTTCCCCTCAATATTTATGACATTTAAGTAAGTGTAGGAAGACTAACAAAGAGGAGAAGATATGGAGGAGTCAGAAACAGAGAACTTGATGGATGCAGAGAATCAAAGAGGATACTGAAGATCAGAAGGGTAATATACAGAAAGGCATGAGTCAAATCTGAAAAGGAGGCCAAGCAATGTCAAAGCGCACTGACATAGAAAAAATGCGTTGGCTTGAACAGCTAAGGTAGGTCAACAAAACTTTGCCTGGTAAAGCTGTTAAGGTGAGAATATTTGGATGCAATGCAGAGAGTGCAAGGAACAAAAAAGCCAGTAATATTAGACAGGAGAGAACAAAATAAATATCAAGGAAATCAGAAAGGAAAAAAGTTGCAATAATCAAACCAGAGATAAACACCAGAGACCACTGCCTCAGAAGTAGTATGGAATAATTTTAAATACTGACAGAGGAAAAAAAACAGGGGTATTTAACAAGCAGCAGATTGGGTAAGACAGAGAAAAGATCAGAGAAGCCAAAGAAAACAATGGGATTGCAAGGCAAAAAAACCAGAAGAATGGAAGAAAGCTCAGCAATCATAAAAAGCAGCAGGCACTTATTTGTACTAAAACTACAGAATTGCAAAATAATTTATTGTTCTAAAAATATAAAATTGGAATGGAAACTTTAAATGAAATAAAACTAGAAATAGAAAATACATCCTACTGCTGGCAGGTATATCAGAAAAGGGAATTGATTACAGAGAAAAAGTAATAGAACAAGTGATTCTGGAAGTACCTCAGGTACAGGCCCTGATTTAATAAAGCACTTAAATTTAAAAGTAGGGTTAGGGTGCTGCTATAGCCATACAGGCTCAGGAAATATATAAGCAGCAAGTTGTTTTGTTTTCATCTATTTTTTTGAGATCTTTTATTAGACCAACTGTGTACTTGGGAGAGATGTTAGACAGACAAGTTTTCAGGCACAAAGTGCCCTTCTTTAGGTCTGGGGAAAAATGTCAGACAACTTGAGCTAAATAACAGGCAGAAAAATGACTTGTGTATAGCTCCATGTGTAAATGAAAACAGTCACTTGGAAGAATGGAGCATGGTTGTAAAGTAGCATCCAAGTTTAAAGCAAGGAGGACTTAAGCATAAGCTTAAATTACTTTAATGAATGAGGGCCTTAATTAGTGATGAAAACTCAAGAAAGAGATTATTACTGAAGTAGGAGTTTTGGACAGTGTGCAAGGGAAATGGACACCAGTACATCTGTTTTTAATTGACCAGCTCCACTGCTGAAGAAACTAAGAGCCTTGTTTCTATTACAGGTGGTGGCATTTACCACTAGTTTCTAATAGGAATGAGATACAGATGGAATTACCCTTACCCTCTCTAAGTTTGTCCATCTTACTGTCATCTCTAACAAAGACTGACACTGTCTAAAGAGGGCTGTAACACACATTCAGTTTCTACTGGCAATGTCCACTGCTGAAAGTAAATAAAGACCGTGTCCATGAGATGTCTCAAAACACAATAACAACAAAAGATAATTTTGTACACAAAGGAACATTGCACAACAACCATCAGTGCTTATGAAAGAAAACCATCAGTTTTCTTCTTCTCTTAATTATTGGCATTTAGATTCATATTACTGTAGACTAAACCTCTGCAACTTGCTACATAATTATGCAGCAGAGTACATTACTATATTTTACAAATGAGTGGACACCAGCAAAGCAGCAGGCACTATCCTGCATCTCACTGACATATCCGAGACCTTGGGTCTGAAAATAGATTTTTTATAAATGTTATTGAAATGTTATACTATCATCTTGTCTACCTACCTGGGAAGTATTCTAAAGGGTATATTAATCTACCTGTTTTACAGTGGTAATGTAATAGTGGTAGTGTGGTAATCCAAGGTAATGTAATATATCAATTGCTAATTTGACTTTCTAATCCCTTAGTCAGAGTAGGCTCAATCGCGATTCATCCTCAAGGGAAAGCTAGTAGCTGTAAAAAGGTACTGCACCTCAGGGAAGCAAAATAAATGCCACAGCTTCATGGCAGGTGACTTAGCTCCATGTTTCCCAAAAAGTTATCTGGTCTGTCCTATTCTTTTGGCAGGTACCTAAAAGAAGCTACATCATAATTTCAACTCATCCAGCCCAGGGCCACATGAGGAAAAAATGAGGAAATTGCAAGCAATTGTGGGGGTTTTTTTTAACTTTGATCATGGACTTTAACATGCTCTAGCTTTCCAAAATTAATCCTGGATTCATACATTAAATAGCAGTTAGAGCTGGAACTTGCATGTAGACAGGAACAGGACATCTCAAATTAGGACTAATTTAGTTCACCTCTTTAGGACCACTGGGTATGTCTACACAAGATGCTACTGTGCAGTGGTTACAGCACATTTATTGTATAATCAAGTACTAAATAAATAAGTGTCCAGTAACCCCGTTAAAAATACTTGGGTCTTTTTTCAACTGCATAAATCAACAGCATTAAGTAGAAACACTTCCTTGCATCCATTATTGGTTCTCTTTTTACTTTTGATAAACCATTCCATATAATTCAACATGGACTTATTCTTCAACTTTTTCCACCATCTATTACTGGAAATACTTTTTGGAGACATGGGCCAGGTACAGACATTACACTTTTACTGGTAGTGTAAGTGATGAGAAACCAATGTAAACCCATAACAGAAGTTTAGGAAATACAGATGGGTTTAAAAAAATAGTAGAACCCAGCCTAAGATAGGCAGCCTGTATGCCCCCTCCAGCAAAAAGCAAATGTGTGTTCTTTCGCTACCAAGCTAAAGTATGTTGCTTACAGAAAACCACATAACTTAGACTGATTCTGCCTCAGGCTTTTCGAATGTCTGTACCTAGCCATTATAAACTGGTGGATGAAGTCAGAGAGTGAGTGAGTGAGTGAGTGAGTGCGTGCGTGCGCACGCACACACACACGAAAAAGAGAATAATTCTGTACCACCTAGAAGCCAGACATCATTTTTGGAGGGAACAAGAAACATGGGGAGGTTGGGGGTGACTGAAAAGGAGGTTGCAGTAGCAACAGCAAAAGGTTACAAGTTGTGGAGGTGGCATTAGGAAGATTTGCAAATGTGAATGTTGGAGGAGGAGAGTGCAGAGGCAAGAACATGTCAGATGTGGCTGACAGGAGACTGGAGCAGTGCAAACCAAGAGTTTTATATCTGAGGATATTTCTCTTGCCCTAGGTAAGTACTTTTGCCTTACAACTCTTAGATGAAGGAAGTTAAGATGAAACCACATGTTTTACTTGCTCAAGAAAGGCAGGAGTGAATGGACAGAGGACTATCATTAAAGAGGTCATAAGACATACACAACTAACCATCAAAGCAGTAGTTCTAATACAGATAAGATAACCAAGCACAAAAAAAGAGCAAAGGACTGGAGTATTTAATTTTATGGGATGACACAAGAGGTAAGGATTTAGCCATAGTTCTCAATCAGCCCAGAGACGCTTCCTCATCATCCTCTGTAAGGTGCTTTTAATTACTTTCTGTATCATATGTTCCCAGCAACTCTACCAATCCTGTCTGATTCCCTGTCCTGCTTGTGCTTGGTTTATAGAAGGATTCCAAGTGAAATGAAGTACAAGTCCATCCTTGCTTAAAAGCAAACTTAAAATTAGTTACCATTTTGGAAATTTCTTTGAAGCACTGCGATTAAAAAAGGGATAATGGGCTATGGACAGAGTTGTAAGGAGAAACTACAGAGAGAAGCAGGAGAGACAACAAACCAACAGTCACATGCCACCTTCCACAAATTTCCAGACAGCATTAACCAAATTTTTTTTACACAAACTTCCTTCAGCATGGTACTCAATCTCTCCCTTCGCTTCCGTCACTCTAATCATCTGGTCTTTCTCCCCACCCAAGCAGACATTTGAGAATATGCTCTTCCTTTATAAACTGAACAGTCTATTTAAAATTATAGCCTTAAAAATACTCAGCATTCTTGTCAACAGGTTCCCTTGATATTAGAAGTGCACCAATACATTGGTCTGATTTTGGATCAGTACCGATATAAAGAAAAGCAGCTGTATGGGATATTGGCACAATGGGGCCAATAATTTGGCCAATAAATGCCAGTGCTGCTTGCAGCTGCAGTGCAGCACTCAGGCAGCAAGGAGCACAGCCAACAGCATGGAGAGTTGCCTCTAGTTGGTAAGTCTGGTGTGGTGGAATGGGAGAGAGAGAGAGAGAGAAGGGGCGTGGGGGGCCAGATCAACACGGGAGGGGGCAGGGGCAGGTGCTGCTGAGGCAGGGCCAGGGGGGAGGCCAGAGCTGTGGCTTATGGTGGGGAGGGTTGGGAGGCAGCTCCCACTGTTGCTTGCACCACAGGAAGGCCTGGGGGGGACATGTGCCCCCCAGATCTGCATGGGGCAGGGTGGGCTGCAGCTGGGGCTGTGTGGGGCTTTTCTCAGTGGGGGCTGGGCTCAAAGCAGGTGCCAGAGGTGCTGGGAAGATGCTGCATCCACCCCAAATTTTGCCATCACTCTGCTCCCAGCAGTGGCACTGCCAATCACCCAGCACAACCCTGACTCTTCCCGGCACGTGACTGGAGGCAGGGCATTAAGCCATGGCTGTGCCAGATGGCTGGTGGCAGCAGCGCTGGGAGCAGAGCAGTGGCAAAATTTGGGGTGCATGCAGCATCCTCCCAGCACTGCCGGCACCCACTCCAAGTCTAGCCTCCACCAAGAGCCCTGTGCAGCCCTGGCTGCAGCCTGCCCTGCCTCATGCAGATCCAGGGGGCACATGCCCCCCCATGCCCTCCCAGGGTGTAAACTGTGG
>NW_017728886.1:60576758-60597270 GCF_001723895.1 Crocodylus porosus
GAGCCATGGCTCCACCACCTCCACCAGGGCAGTGCCTGCCCCTGCTCCCTCCTTCACCACAGGGGGCGTTGATCTGCCCCCCACCCCCACACCCTTTCCTCTTCCAACACACCAGACTTACTAGCTGGAGGCAGCTGCATCAGAAATTGGATCAGTATCGGCTGATATGCCTCCTTAAATATTGGCTATTGGTATCCACCCCAAAAATCTCTATCGGTGCACCCCTACTTGATACACTAGCCCAGAACCACAAATAAAAAAAAAAAAAAAATCTGTACCATGCTCTCTCACAGCATTCTCCACTTTCATGCACACAAGCCAGACTTTTTCCAGGCCACATTCTACTCTAGCCCAATAGGACCTGAACATCTAATCTTTAGCAAAAATATGCTGCTACTGCTGGTAAGAACGTTAGCATAGACAGATGGATAGATACTGTAGATAGGTCTTTGTTATGACATTTCACCTGTTTCAAAAGGCCTACACTTCACCACTTGTCACATACTCATTCAGTCAGCAGCTACATATTACTGCTCATGTCCTTTTAAGCAGATTAAAATGCCCTCGGGAATTATTTTTAAAATAATAATCCAATTTGCATCTGTTTTTCAAACTGGTTGGTTCAAAATAGATGTGCTGCCTTGATGTATGCTTTGGATTCATTCATACAATACTAGTTTCAAGATGCAATTTTAGAACCTCGCCTGCATTCTGGTGAGGTGCCAGCATAGTGCTAATCAGTTTTTTTTTCCTGTTTATACCTGTGAGTAACCAAAGAGTACTTCCATGGAGGTAACCTAGTTTGGAGAAGTCTGACCTTCTTATTCAGATAGCTGCGCTGGCCCTGGAATCTGTATTTTCACAGTAGCATCCCAGGATCACCATAGCTAAGTGCATCCAAGGTGCCTCCCAAACTGCATGTCCAGAAAGACCACAGGCTATAAGTTTATATTCTTTATCAATCCATAGAATATTTTTGTGATTGGAAACACCCACTTGAGCCCTACTTGTTTGTAAACTCTGAGGGTTTGAACTCTGCACTGTGCTTAATTCTGGGTCTCTGGAGGCACACTCCCAGGAGCCAAGTGCATGCTTGCCATTGTTTTTAGACTACAAGACCCCATATATCATTACATGTATTATATAAATAGTGTCACCTAGATCTTGGAAACGGTGACACCATTTATATAATCTATATCAATTAAAGGAAATTTTCGATCTCACATATGGTAAACATCCCAAACAGACCAACACTGTTCACACAGCAGTTCCAAATCTGTCACGCATCCTTCCTAGTCAGATCACAATGGGCACATACAAATATAGTAGTGTCCACATACTCCCATTAATCCCATACTTTTGGGCGTAAAGCTAGAATCTAAACCCAGTATTTCCTCCACGTCTTCAAATGCTATAGAGCAGTGTATGTGGTAAAATTTTCAGTTCTTAACATTGCAGCAACCAGGACTAAGCTGACATTTGTCTCACTGAGTCTGTGTACAAAGCCACACCACTTCAAAAATTTGGGTGGTAAAAACAACCTGCCCCTTGCAAATGTAGACTTTAGCAAGCAGTGGCTAATCAGCTTTCAATATATGTGGGAAAGATATTTTAGTGTTGGGTGGGGAAATAACACTCCAGCTTTGGCATGCTCTCTCAGGCCATCTGCATCACTTCCAGGGCTATGGGGTGGATACAAGAAAAACATTCCCCTCAACAGTAAGCTAATGAGCTCCTGCACTGACAAATAAGGGTTGATATTGCAACCAAGTCACTTTCAGACCATTCCCTTGGAACAGTTTATTAAATTCATTTAAAACAAAAAAGGTCAAAGTGACCTCACAAGCAAAGCCATTCCTTTGACAAGCACAAGCTGCAGTGGCCCAGAACCCTTCTTTTTTTGCCCCCCATTCCTCTCTCTCTGTGCCAGCACCTGCCCTTTATAGAAAATACCCATTCCCTGTACAACAGTACAGGGGAGGAGGCGTGGTCCTCATAATCCAACAGGTCTAGCTGGACTCTGTTCTCTATCCTTAAGGAGACAGACACCCTGTTACACATCCCAAAGTACTATTTTCTCTCTCTGCACTAACATCTTTTAGGACCCTCTGTGGCAACACTGTGGTTTCCATAGTAAGGAAGCAAGCACACATCTGTTTCTATGTCACCAAATCTGCCTTCTTGGGCCAGCTTGGCTCACATAACCTGAGCAGGAACCATCCCCCTCCAATTTGTTTGCTATTCACAGATACTGGGAAGGTGATCTGTGCTTACTAGCACTTCCTTGCCATAAGCAGGGGTAAAGATCCCTCCAACCAGCTACTTTGTTTGCATTCTCATAGACACCCGACTGCTACAATGAGGGATCATAGGCTCCTGTTAGTCCCTACAAGCAGAACCTGCTGAAGCAGCAAGGCAGAACACTTTGGCTCAAGCATGTGACATCACTCTCTAATATCGAAGTGAACATTCTCTAGTATTTCTGCCATGAGCATCCATGCTCTCCTGGGTCTTTAGCAAGGATCTAGTTTAAAGATGAAACACATGATTTTGCTTTTGCGACTTTTACCCACAACTGGCCATCTTCCAGCACCTGATGAGATTTCACTGCATGGGGCTTCCTAGCATATGGACCATGCCAGCATCCCTCCACCTGCGAAATGTCTTGCCATTAAACTTACGTCTTCTTCCCTTCCCCTTGGAGAGCTGTTTTTCCTCTGCTCCCATCAGACTACAACAGAACTTGTACAAGAGTGAGGGCTGAACTTAACTGCTTGTTTATTGCATGATGCAGGTGAGCTGGCTGTGGAATTCCCTCCCTCCAGAACCTGAGGCTAGAAACAGATGTCACCAAATGAAGTGGATCAGTTGTGACGTAATGTGGTCCAACACAGCCAATATGGTTCACTGCATGAAATATGTTGGCCTGTTGATGGGCGACGTGTTCCCTGCTTGTCTAGGAACACAGGCTCTGGGCATCTCCAGGCTGTGTCTCTGTAAGTGGGGAAACCCCAGCTCTGGGACCACATCGGAATATCAGTGGGCACCCAGGAAATCCCAAACAGAGAAACATTTCCCAGTGCCTCAGAGGCCTGACCCTGTGTGCCTAGAAATGCTCAAAATCAGGCCTCTAAAGCAGTGGTCTCCAAACTTTTTTGACCGTGCACCCCATCAGTAAACATTTTTTGAGCATGCACCCCCAATATATGTATATTTATATTAAAAAAAATAGAAGTTCTAATATTTTCTTTCCACACCCCAATGGATTGTCTTGCACACCCCCTGGTGTGCACACACCCCACTTTGGAGACCACTGCTCTAAAGCCCCAGGAGTGCCTGGCCAGGGCACCTGGAGAGCATGGGCAGCTCTGGGCTGGCTGCACTCTCCTGACATAAACCTAACAGATGTCTGCAGCAATACACAGCACAAATTGATACATCAAAGCTGCAAATTTTGGGCATTTGTGGTGTGACAAGAACTACAGACACTCGTTTGCTTGACATTTGTACCATGATAAAAATGTTTATGGTGGCACAAAGGCAATGTCTGTTTCCACCCTGGGTCTCACACTTAACCCACACGTTAGTTTAATGGATGGTCTGGCTGAAATACAAGTATGCAATCTTACTGTGAAGGCTTCCTCTTGATGCATGACCTGTCATCAGTTTGCCAACTTGTACCATGTTCCCTGACAATTAAAAAGCATCAGGTTATTGAGTCTCTCAGGGCCATTGCTTCTCTAAGCTTGGAACTACCAACTTCTTTTTGCAACACACAAGTAGATATTCTTCCTTCAAGGTCCTATCCTCAAGCTTTAGGTTCCTCTCAAAACAGACCTGCTGTTCTAGAATCACTGAAATCCAAATCTTAAAGAGAGTTCAGGAGAAACTACCTTCACAGAGGCAGGGTAAGTATCCTGTGACCAATCTCCAACAGATATTTGCCTAACATTGTTTAGAAACCTCCAGTGAAAAGAGATTCTATAAACATCACTAGATAGCCTTTTACAGTGTGACACCACCCTAACACTCCACCTTGTTCATGTGCAATATAGAGGTCTTCTAGCTTACCTCCTACCCACCAATCATAAATCTGTTCCAACCCAATTATTTCATGCTGCTCATTTAAAGTAGTGACTCAATCTTTGTTCCATTTGCTAAGAACACTCTGGCCATGTCATTAGGCAACCTAGTATTCTTTTGAAACCTGTAAAACTCTTTTCTAAAAGCATCTGGCTTCAAATACAGGGAACAAGTTAAAGTTGGACTCTGGAGAATAAGAACAAGACATTTCTCTTTCTCTTGTTTTCCCCTTCCACAGTTAAAGACTTGAACAAAATATAGAGCCAACATACTATGTAAATCCAGTTCAAGTCACAAGCATTTTTAAAAGCAAGGAAATAGGAATCAGTCCTCCTTCTCTCTCTTTCCCACTCCTCAGATTAAAAATTGAGCAACTCTTTAGTTTATGTTCTCCCTAGGCACATCTACATGTTCATTAATGCACAGTGGTTACTACGCATTTATTTAGTACTTGTATAATCAAGTACTAAATAAATACGCAGTAACCATAGTTACTGTATAGTAGCACCAGCACATTTTTGGTGATGTTATTGCACAGTAGCCTAATAATACTGTGCAGTAGTGTATTAGCACTGTTTGTACTGTGATGGACTACTGCACAGTATTATTAGGCTACTGCACAGTTAGCATCTTGTGTAGATGCACCCCCCTAAGTTTACATTCTACATTCTGTTCCTGCTTACTGAGTCAATAGGAGCCAGATTGTATTACCACCTATTACATGAATGCCACCCTATTCCATTCTGCCCTTAAGCACCATTAATACATTCACTTCTGTCCAGCTTTGCCTTAAACTAAGCATTGATACTGGCAAGGAGGGGGTGAAGGACAAGCATTAATAGCTTTTCAAGAAAATGACTGGGCTCAAGGTTTCTAAATGCACTTGTGGTCCCGTTTGCTCACTTCTGCCCCTGGCTAGCAAACAGTGTCTCCTAAAGACACAGACTCTCTTTCACAAAAAAGCAGCATCTCTCCCAGACTCGCTAATGCAGAGACCACTGCTCCTGTAGCTGCTACATATGCTGCTCTTGTAATTTTCCACAGCATCCTTTTGAAATAGCATTCTTAGACTCTCTACTCTGGCCTTTGTCTCTTAAGAGACGTGTATGCTCTTAGAAAACCAAGATCATCTTCTACATTCAAGTCAGGAGTTCATTCTTGCCTCTGGTCACCTTCACTTCAGCAAAGACAAACTGTGCCTTTTAAGCTCTTTAGAATTGAGATTACTTTGTTTGCAAAAACTTGATTAGCTCATCTTTTCTTTAGTAATTCTATAGTATTTTCCTCAACATGTTTTCCTCTTAGATTGTTCAGATTCACTAATTACTTTTCATTTAAGAGTGTTGGATCAATTCTTAGCATAGTCTCCTTTTTATAATGCTTCATCTTCTACCACGTCTATGCTATATACAGGTGCCCCCAAGGTATCTGAACTTTGTCCAGTCCTCCTTGCTTCCTTTCAGTGTTAGAACAGGATTCAAATCACAGAATCCCATGGGTTTAACTCCTTGGGTATGGGCAGCGACTCCTCACAGTTCTGGTCTTTCAGATACACTCCCCAGTACAGACCACACCCTTTCTGAGAGGTGAAAGCCCGCAGTCTAGCTTCCTTGACCTTCAAATCAGTGCTTAACAGTTCTCCTGAGCTTCTCTCAGCTACCTGGGCCACCCTTTGGCTGTAGGGTTTTATACTTGCATGCTTCAGAAACTACAAAGCAATAAGGCAAAAGCAGACCTAAAATGTCACACACACACACACACTTTAGTCTTTAAAAAAAGTGAAAAAGACTTTAGAAAAAAAAAACTTCCTCGGTGGATGCAATTACATGAGACACTTTACTGAAGTTCAGAGCAAATTACTGTGCAGTAAGCATCATCATCTACATGTGCAGACACTTACTGTGCAATAATTTGCTCTAAGCTTGTGTAGATTTGCTACCTGTAAATACTGCACAGTACAGCACTTGTTGACAGTCAACTGGGAGCATATGTGCTCCCAGGCAGCAGAGGGTGAGAGATTTCTCCCTGCCCATGGAAGCTGCCTGCTGCTAGGGTAGACTCCACCACCAAAGCCTGGGCAGGAAAATGTCCCCCTGCCCCAGCAGCAGGGAGCTCGAAGCCCCGCTTCGAGATTCTGACTGCCGAATAGAGGCCGATATAAGAATCTTCTTAGACAAGAATCTAATACTCTTCTTACGTAAGAATCTCCCAGGTTCAAGGTTGCACAGCCGCATGTCCCAGGCCCTGTTCTGTGACTGTGGAGTAGGGGCTGGGAGCTCCCTGCTACCTGGGCTGGGGGACATTGTCTCTGCCTGGGCTCCAGTGGTGGGCCTGCCTCAGCAGCAGGCAGCACCCACTGGCAGGGAGCAATGCCCCAGGCCCTGTGCTTCCTGCCAGCCCCTGGGCTAGCACCCCCGGGGCCTAGAGCTCCCCCTGGCTACTGCAGAGGTCTACTGCAGCACCAGAGGTAGAGGGAGCACACTGCTGCCACAAGCAGCAAATCTGTTCCCGCTTTCTTGCACACATAGACAACTGCTCGGGGTCGGTTTATGCTAAAGTAAGTTACACATGTTCTCACTGTCCATGTCTCCTGTGAGGCTTTGGTTGGAACAAGAGCTTTAGACCAGGCCTGGTGTTTGGCCTGGCCTATTTCCAGTAGTGGAATAGCTTCCTATGCATAGAGGACGTTCCTTTTTTAAGAGTGGGGGGAGCCTCTACTAAAATTTCTTGTCCCGATTCTTCCTTTGGAAAATATCCAAGCTTTAAACTCTCCTACCCCATTCACTGTCTGCATCTCCGACAAACATTGTTCTAATGGTCTGTTGGTAATAAGCCCATGGTTTACTAGCATACAGCTATTCAGTGTTGATTGCTCTTGCTTACTGCTGTAGCTCTTTTCAGTTTGTCCATTAAATGTCAAGTTCCTATTATAAAAAAAATAAACCCCTCAAAAACCACTCTAAAGGCCTTCAGAAAACAAAAACTAAATTCATAACCTGACAGATATATTCCATTAAAACATGATTTTATCTTACATGACAACTTTGATAATGAACCAAAATGCTGCAGCATAGTATAACTTCTAGAAGACTTCAGTTACATGTGGGATAATATAGGTGTGCTGCATAGTACTTTGGTACTTTATAATTAGGAGGAGAGTAAGCAGGTAAAGCATTGTACTGAGTCCACTGTCTATGCCATCTGGTAAGTATATTTTCTTTTAATTAAAAATATTGTCCAGTACAACTAGAGAAAGTAAATCCATGTGACAAACTGTACATTATTAATTATTGTAATTTGTGGAAAAAATCCCCTATGATTATCTAAAAAAAACAAAATAAACACCAACAAACATCAATTTAATCAAACAAAGTTTAAAACCTGCTCAAACAATCACTACTTTGGAGTGGTTTGCAGAATTCATAACCAATGCAAGCTTCTGATTAACACAGATTTTGAAATCATGACAAAATGTATCTGTTTCAGACAACTTGAAAATCCATTGGATCCTTATAGTAAAGGTAACGCAGGCTGTAGTGCAAACAAACGATGACAGCAGCACTGGAAACAAAATTCATTCACTGGATAATTATTTCAATTATGTTAATAATTAAGCAATAAGATAAGACAAGGTGTGCATTACTGGATTTTACTGCCATTTTTATGGCTTCAGGACATAGTTAGGCTGAAGGTTGAGTGCTCTTAACATATGAGAACGCATTATTACCCAATAATATACACCATGAAGTGCCTTGCTGGTATTATAAAATAAGTATATTTTGTTGGTGCAAGGAAGTTTTTTTTGCTGTTGCTGTTGTTCATTTTATGGAACAGTTCCTGATAGGTGGTACAGGTCACTGCAGAAAAAAGGAGAGGTAGTTAACTACGTTAGTCTAAGTCAGGCAGAAGGCAGGGCAGAGTGGCACCTTAAAGACTAACTCATTCTTAAAGGCATAAGCTTTCATAGGTGACAGCCTGCTTTGTTAGATGTTATTATCTACGAATGCTTATTCCTTTCTGAAGAAGTCAGGTTTTTAAGGTGCCACCCTGCCCCGCTTTCTGCAGAATAAGAGGAGAGAACAAGACAGGATTTACAAACATACTCAAATTTACCATCTGTCCTCCATTACTGCAACAATTACCACAGAGCAGAAGACTATTATGGATAGAAAATTTAAAATATTATCCGGCCCTCAGGCTCAACATATTTGTTCTCAAACCAGCATACCAGGCTCGATGCACAGCTTTTCATATCTGTTATACAGTCTACTTAGCTCAGTGATGCTCAACTTTCTGGCCCTGAGAGTCAGATAAGAAGCATGAGGATGGTTTGAGGGCTGGATCCCATGGGTGTGGTTGTACCACAGGCCCAATCCAGCATGAGAGTGATATGCCAGATGCAGCCACCGCATGACTTGCATGCTGGCCCAGTCGAGCACCTCATCCAGCTGCAGAGCAAACCCATGCACCAGATCTGGCTGCAGAGAGAATCCGTGCACTGATCTGATCCTATATGCCAGAGCTGGCCACAGCCAAAACCCATATGCTCACCCGACTGGGTTCTGGAGAGACCCCGTGCACCACTGCAATCTGCCATGCAGAGCCATGTCATCTGGCATGTGGGGTTCCCCGTAGGTCCACAAATTTGGCTGCAGAGGAGTGGTGGCAGCATTGTCACAGCTCTGGAAGCCAAAAGAATTAACACTGCCACTGCTTCTCTACCATCAAATATCTGCACTGGCGGGACACCCTGTGGGCTGGATGACATGGTCCATGTTTCTGATTCAGCCTGCAGGTTAGAGGTTGAACACTAGTGGTCTGGCTTTAGCTTATTAGTTGATTTTCTTATTTTTAACTAAACAGAACAAACAAACAACTCTCAATTAGCCACACTTATTATGAAACAGCAAAGGCCATAGCACTGTTTGAACTGAGATTCACAGAAGCACAGAAGGAAACTCTTTACTCAAATTCTAATAGCTCCCAGCAGAAACTCTAATAGCAAGTAATATTTGCTCTAGTAAGTAATTTTTAATCCCTTAACTGGAGTTGTACACCCAACAGCAAACAACAAAATGAATAACTCCCACAACAAGGATGTTTTATCAAATGTCCCCCTCCCCTTCTTGAACAGAACTACAGGGTAGTTAAGGAAGCTGAGGAATTTGAAAATAAACTTTTATATAAATGTCTTAATCTAATATTTATACATGGTTTCTCTGACTTTTTAATATTCCTATCCTGCTACTCCATTTTATAAGTCCTTCACCCAACTTCACACTTCAAGATTTTTAATTTTTTTTTTAGGGAAAAAAAAAAAAAAAGCACATTCTTCTACATGCTTATTATATATTAATGGTCATTACCATATCTTTGTTTTATGTGTTTCATTTTGCTTTTTCTCCTAGACCCTATCCCTAACATTTTTTCAGAACAAGGAGAAGCAGTATATTCTAGAGAACAATCTGGAGAATGGAGATTTTACTAACACGGTTACTACGGTCTTAGAAGGTATAAAAACTAGGTGTAGCTCTGAACAAATAAAATATGAAAAGATACATTAAAACGAATTTGTCTTTTGACATACAGCATTTTTAAGAGGCATAGACTCTGTATCATAGTTTTCTGTTCTGTATTTCTTTAAGATGGATGGTATAACCTTCCTTCAATATTATTGTTTTCAACTGTTCTCACTTTCCTTCCATTACCCAATGAATCCCAGCTGTGAGCTCAGCTTCTACAGTATACAACTGAACTTTCTGCAGATTTTATAGGATAAAATTTATAAATATTTACTATTATATCTACTCTTTTCACCTATATATTTAAGACACGTTTTACAAAGGGGTGATCCTGTAAATTAACTACAATTTTCTCCCCCCACCCTCCCAAAAAAAGTTAAATTAGTAAATAAATACATTTCATACTCATACTCATTTTAAATTTCAGAACATCTGAAAATCATGGAATTATGTTCAAGTGTCTAATTCATTCAGAAGCACTGAGGTGTTTGTTTGTTTTTTTTATGAAGAAGCATTAATTTGTCCTCTGTCTTTATGTACAAGTATAAACTGATCTCTGAAAGGTATTTTTAATAGTTAAAAATTATGTGCAACAACATCAGCCATTCTTAGTGTGGTATCCTTAATTTGCTTTAATAAGTTGGTTTTTTTTAAATGAGCTGATAGGTACATTTGGCAAAGATCTGAAAGCATGATGATTAATGCTATCTATATTTTGTATATATAGTTTGCTTCATTTAAAAAAAAATCAAAATAAAAAAAAACCAAGCATTTTTTTCCACTTAAGAAGGTTTAGAATTCCTAATAGGCAATATTTTTTTTAAATATTTTGCACTAACCAAATATTAAGCCAAAAAAATTACTGCATATGTACCCACGCTTTATTTTTCTTTTCTTTTCTTTTTTAATGTACATGCAGACTTTCAGAGTTTTTAGTACATATGGTAGAAATCTTAAGTTTTGATTAATACCACACTCTGTATAATTAATTATTTCCCATTGTGACTGACTCAAAACAACAGTTTAAGAACAGAGGAAAGAAAATGATAAGTCTAAATAGGAAATAAATCATATTCCTATGATACCTGAAGCAAGGATAAAATACACATTTTCCACAGATATTCTTTTATGCTGCCACATTAGTAACTGTAGCTTAGTATATCAAATGTTAGTTATTAATCAGTTATCTACATACAACTTTTTTTCCCCCCCAGGAAGTTCAATTAAAAGAATATTTATGCAACTATTTAAAAATGAGCAAAGTCATCTGCAATACAGGTATGTGTTTGACAAAAATAATGATCCTACAAGTGTAAACAAAAATGCCAAAGAGTCTGCACTCCACAGGGAAAGAAAAAGAATATTTTAGTAAATTGCTTGCTTGCTTCTAATCTTCCCCACACATCCATACATCACGTTTTAAGCTGGTAACTATTATTCCATTTTTTTCTTTTCACCCAGCCCTTCTTGTTTTTCACCTCTGTGCAGTAGTTCCCATAGCAACATTCAGTAGCATTGGTGCCATTCTGATCTGAGCTGGTGGAGCCAGAATCAAAACTACAGTACGATTAAATAGTTCTATTAGCTAACACTTTAGCTTAAAATCGGGATTCTTTACTCTGCAATCATTATTTTTAATGAGGCTAGTTTACTTTTGGAATCTTGGCAAAAAACAGTCATTTACTCTAATCCCAAAGCAACAACTACAAAACAGGCAAATATAAAAGATTACATGGCATGTAAAATCTGCATGTGCATATCATTATGTCGCAAAATCATGATGTGTTGGCAAAGAAAGGCCCAAACTATTGTGTTTGCTATTGAAAAGAATGGTTATTCTAAACCAGTCTACTGTATCAGGTTTGATAAAACAAGTGTTAACTAAATGTCTTGGTTAAAGGCTTTGATGAGAAAATCTAACACGTTAAACCAAGAAATAGTTCAAGGACAGCAGGAGGCAATTCCAGAACACAGGCACAATCTATAAAGGCAAACTAGCACAGCTTTTTGATGTTAAGTAAGTAGCAATATCAGCATACAACAAAGCTTAGAGGCAGACTGTTGTATCAAGTTTAAAAGTTTAATATCCCAGGTCAAAAGTCACAATTACCTTGTACTACCACAATTTTTTAATGGAATCTACGTTTGTTTTTTTTAAAATAGTACTTCAAAATTTATCTAATTTATAAACACTAATTTTATTCCCTTAATTAAAAATCTAAAAGAAAAGGTTACTTTGCATCTCATACTCAGACTACAGCAAAACATACACACTTGGACTTCAACAAGGTGGGAGGTCAGAGACACTTACTTTGAAAATGTATACATTTCTTAAAACAGATTATGCACATTAAATAGTCCAAGAGAAATGGCAGTGGTACAAGATGAGTGGCACTTAATAAAACTGTAGATAAATTACCGAAGTAGCGCATTAGCGGTACTCACTATATAGTGAAAGCATAAAAACAATTCTTATAGAAGAAAACTTAATGTACCATAGAAAAAATTGCCTTTTTATTCTAACCATAGATTTACCGACTTTGATTGCATTTTGTCAAATGCAATTAAACTTGTTAACAGACCATATGACATATGCTATTAGCTATGTAGTAAATTTGTTAAATAGTAGATTCTTTTCTTTTGTTTGTTTGGGAAAGAATTGTAAAGTATTAAGTTATAGATTAATGATACCCTACAAATTAATGTACTAAATATAGAAAGAACAAAAGGAAGATTCATAAATAGAGGATAGAAACACATATTTTAATAATAATTTTCATGCATGAAAATAATATCAAGATTCACTAACACATGACAAAGGAAGTAATGTGCATTTCATTACACACACCCACACCCCTCTTCCCGAACAACACAGCTCTTAATAAATTAATATGAACACCACAGTGAATGAATAAATCCAATTTGATTTATGAAATTGAACTAGGACATTAAGTTATGCTGCTGTCAGTGCACCGAAACAAACACAATACCTTGCAAAAGTACTGACGTAGGAATTTTAATTTTATCTTTTGTTCCTAATAAAAGCAGAAGGCAAAATCTCCTACTATTTCTTAGATATGCTAAACAGCCAACAGCTATCTAATTAGTTAGCACTACCAGAGGTTTGTTTTTTTGTTTTTTTTAAAAGAAGGCCTTTAAAGTTACAGAAAATAAATTTAAAATACATACTTCCATCCAAATCTTTCTAAGTCTATCCATGGACTATTTTGAGCAGGTTTGGCTGTGATGCCACCTGGTGGCTTAGAAAATTAACATTCCATTTGAACTGTGCTTAATGGTTTGGAAAATTTGCAATGTTCTATAAATATTTTTTCCAGTTTGGTATTTTAAGTTAATTATTTGTATTTAATAGCACAGTCTTTTTCATATGGATATTTTCAGTGTGCTGCATTCTAATGCAGTTTAAGTTTACATCCAGTACAAAGCAACCCACTATTTTACAATTGTTTTAAGTCCTGCAAATTGAACTCTTAGAGCAAAATATATTTACACTTCAGGCTACTTAGAAACAGCCCAGAAAGTTAAATTTTTCCATCTGAGAAAAAATGAAATGCTACAGAAGTCTTAAAGAAGGGTTACTGAACTGCTTTGTAAAATTACACAGTATAATTAATTCCATAGTAAGAACGTTTTTACGGTGTGTTTTGGTGACCTTTTATTACCATCAAGTTCACAATGCTGGTGGGCTGCCTTTTAATCCCTCCGCAGACAAAGGCCCTAAATAAACACAGATCCCTTCCTGGGAAAAAGTCCACTCTGGTTAAATGGTAAGGAAATGAGTAAATCATTAGTAATCTTTAAAGCCAAAGCTATAAACTCAAGTTACCTTAAGTTAAAATGAAAGTGTCCTGCAAGAGTTTCAAAGTTCTGTCACAGATAGAAATCTCCAGCTCTTGACTCCAGACTAGGCGCCAGCTGATAAACAAACAATTTAAGTCAAGAGCTGGAGAATTCCCAGCTTTTTCATTTAATGGCTTTGGCCAAGAGTATTTATTGCCTTCAGTTTTATTCTCACTTAGCTCTAAGAGGAAATTTAAACTCATCATTATCTTAAAGCCCCATATGGGCAACAGTCAGCTCACCTGATACAGCTTCTTCTCCTCTGCATAAGTTTAAGTCTCCACTAGAAGTGATGTAATAGTGTAGACTAATTAACTGTAGTTTTAGGTTGACTTTTTAATAGGTTAAATAAATTTTGTTCAATATGGTTTATATTCCCACTTGGGGCAGTAATGATTCCAAAAAGTTTAACTTTACAATTTCCAGTCCAAACTACAAGTAGCGTACAGCCATAAAGAACAATTGGGGGGGAAATATATTATTAGATCCTTCTCTATGCACAAGGGCACTACAATGCTACATGCAGTGACTGGGAATTCTTTGCTACAAATAAGAGTCTTCATCTGTGAACATCTACATAGTCTGTCTTTCAGAACTATGTTAACATCTATTACTTTTGCAGACATATTTCACAGATATAACATCAATATCTACAAACAGACATGAAACAATTAAATTGTACTTTTGTTTTAAAAAGATAATTGTAAGAAAAATAAAGTATTTTTAGTTAAAGCACAAAAGCAGTAGAACCCACATTAACAAATGCCACAAAATGGCAGGAAAAAAAAAAAGTCTCACCATAAAGCAAGGAGGAAACCCCCCCCCAAAAACGCTCTGTGCTTCAGATGTCAGTCTACTTTTCTTTCCGTCTACACTAAAGAAATCTAAAGTAGACGTATATCACACACAACTAAATGCTTACTTTCTCATGGTTTCTGTATGAAATTAAATAAACTGTTCTTAATTCAACAATTGTCATTCTGGTTCTTCCTATCCTAGTAATATCTATTAGCTTTGTGTTGTATAATATGGTTTAATTCCCTGCTGTAGAAGAACATTTTACACGTGGCATAAAGTCACTACAGTTGGCTTTAGCAAGGGGAAAACATTGAGTGTCATCCTAAAGGGTTAAATTAACATAACTCACAATTTAAAACCAGGAGGTTGCGTTCCTTCCCCTCCCACCTAAATTCTTTCCTAACCTGACTTGGCTAAAAAAGCCAATTAATTGTTCCAATGCCTGCCAAAACTTTCTTATTCCTTTAAAATGTGGATAGCATTTGAGACAGCTGCTTATTCCTGAAACAGGTAACACCCTAAACATGGAAAAATGAACTATGATTAACATTAAAAAAGGATTTGTATTGCAGACAGGTGTCTTAAAACATTACACTTTCACTACAGGCTTAAAAAAATCCTACAGTTGAAAACCCACAGAGTTTATAAGAGACCTGAAACTTGCTACAGGTTTTTTTGCTAATGTGTAGAAATTTTTCTTTAACTTATTTGTAACTAGTTTTTCCCCCCCATCTATGCTCCTACTAGGACAATAAATCAGATAATTAAAGCAACTGCTTTCTATTGTGTGAAGTTATCATTCTGAGTCCTTCAACAGAAAGTCTCAGACAATAATGATCTTACAACAACTTGCAGTTTTAGGTCAGGTTAAGGTCACTGAAAGGCAGAGTAAAAGAAACCCTTACTGCATTTGTCTTCCAAATACCTGATTCAGCAGCAAGAACTGAAATTAAATCATTTATATTTCTACAAGAATAGGAGGTCCAGAATTCTATGAAAAAATAATAGAAACGTAGTTATTAAAAGGAGAGAGAGACACATTTATGCACCTACTCTTTCTGAATTCACTAAAGTTATTTCTTTAGTTTACTGTCAAAGGCATTTAGAAAGGCCCCAGTAAGAAATCTTGGGATGATGTAAGTTACATGTTGGTCACATGTTTAAAGTGACAGATGCACTTTGAACAGATATCAGAGTAGTCAGATATAAAGTAAATATCTGAGAGGCGATAATGTCTGACAGGTACACTGTATTAGAACAATACACTGGAATCAACTACATAAATTCAATTATTGTACATGCTATTCAAGTCTTTTGACCTGAACCAATAGATCAGGGGTAGACAACCCCAACCACATGTGCCAGAGCATGACATGAGAAGGCATTTTGCTTGGCACATGCACTTTGGGGTGGACAGCAGGGGAGCCATGAGAAGCCTGATCCTTATGGTCACAGAACAGTCCCAGCCCCTTCCCCGCCATCCGCCTTGAGGCATATGTGCACCTGTTGCAGGCAACAAGCTGGGCTGGGGCTCTGCAGACCATGGTGCAGCTTCCCACCGCCTGCTGAGAGCAGCCTGGGATTCCATAGCAGGTGGCAGGGGCCCATCCAGATTTTGGGCCGGCTGTGGGATGCAGCCGGGAGGCTGTATGTGGCTGCACTGAGAGACTATAGAGCCCCAGGCCAGCTCATTGCTGGTGGCGGGTACATGCACATCTCAGGGCAGATGGTGAGGCAGAGGCCAGGGCTGAACTGAACAATAAGGATCAGGCCCATCACAGCTGCTCCACTGTCCATGCCTGGAACACCAACATTTTACAAGTTGAGGTTGCAGGTGTTTTTGGCACTGCCCAAAAAACATTGCTGACCCCTGCAATAGGTGAAGTTTTCAAAACTAAGCTCTTGATCGTGCATGCAAAAACTCTTGCGAACAATATATTTTGTATACTACTGCATGTGCTGACAGAGTGGACAGACATGCATGTTAAAATACTGGAGTCAGATGTGAAAGCAGAGGCAATTATCTCTGACTCTAGGCATTAAGTCATGATGGACCCCCTCCAAAAAAAGTCATGACAATTATATTGAAAAAACTCCAGTTTTTTAAAACCAAACAATGGGGATTTATACGCTTTCTGGTATCTAACACTTTACAGCATATTCTCTTAACATTTTTAGACTTGCCTCTGTAACTATGAACGCTGAACTTTTTTTTTTTTTTTTAAAGTAAGTGATTACTCATGTTTTCTCAATTCTAGCAGTTGGGCCTTTAAAAAAAAAAAAAAGGAAAAGACATCCCAAAACAACCCCCCTATTAAAACAAAAAATACGCTGCCAAATAAAGTCTCTTCCAGGTCCTAACAACTATAAAACTATGAGACTTGCAATATTCATAACATCAAGACCCTTATGCTTGCATAGTCCCACTATCACTGATAAGACTATATAGGCTCAGAGGTTCCTACAGCTGAATCAAAACGTGCAATGCAGACTTAAAAAATCTGTGACTCGGCCTCTTCATGCAAACTATTTTTATTCCACTTGAGCATTTGATATTTGCCCACAAGGTCAGACCTCAAGTGAACACCCCAGAATAAACCAAGACCTCAATCCAAGACCTCACAAGAGTTTTCCCACTGCCCTCAAATTTTACAGGTGCCTGTGCCTAACAGCAAAAAAAAATAAAAATAAAATAAAATTGGAGACTCCATAAGACTCTCTCTAGATCAGTGGTTCCCAACCCCCAGTCATGACCCAAATGAGGGCCACAGGGGCAATGCCAGTGGTGCTGCAGACAAAAGACAAGCTCCCCCACCCCCAAGCTGCTGCTGCCACTGCACTCCACTCCCAGCAGTGGGACACAGAGGGGGAAAAAAAAAAAAAAATGGTTGGGAACCACTGTTCTAGAGAGTAATCACTTACTTGTGTGGGTAAATCCATGAGCTTCAAATAGGAATTGTTTCAAGAAGTTCACAGATCAGATAAGTAACTGTTGCACAATGTAGATCCAAGGTTGTGAATTAAAACTCACTTTCAGCAGTTCAGGAAAACATGTAGAAAAGTCACTCCAAGAAACAGATGTGGTGAAAGGGATGGTGCGGGAGGCAAATGAGGAATAGAGAACTATCATCAAGTAATATCCAACTACAAGAATAGCTACATAAAAATCTCAGTACCATTCGGTAAATCAATTAAGGAAAAACACTCAAGTATTTTTTGTTAACTTACAAAAGCATCTGGAATAGCTGGAATTCTAGACTAAAGTAATAACGGAAACACATTTGGTAGCTTCCCTTGCTATTGCAATCTAGATCAAGTACTTGTGGACAAGTACCTTGCACCTGATAAACTGATCCCAAATCTCTCCCACACAGGATCCTGTACTTTTGGACTTATCTAGAAATCCAAGGCAACAACTGGAATTTAGGAACTCTGGTTTATGTTGTCAGCCAGTGTGGAAGGTATCCAAATTGTTAAAGATTAAAGAGATGAAGATTCAAGAATGCAGCTCCTTCCCAGCTGAAATTTTATTGGAAACAGTAAGTTAAGCTGTAACCTGTGGGGGAGGGGAAAACAGAATTTGCACAGTATTTTTGCTTCAGTCATTGGTTTGAGAAGTAAGGAACACTATTTAAAAAGGAGTCATTCACTGTTGTACTGGAAAATCAAAATGGTGGTAATAAAATAAACATTACCACTTGTAAAGTGTAGATAGATTTAAGATCATTTTTGCAAGAGTGTTAATTCCATGACTATATTTCCAAGAATAGCAACAAGAAGCTAAAATCATTGTGTCGATTTATCACATTTCAGTGAAATAATGCATCAGAATGACAGAAATAAAAAATGCTTTATTGCTGATATTTAAATTTGTGCCACCTCCAAAATATCTGAATTAAACCTAAACTTCAAACACAACTTAATTTCAAAATGAAGCAATGAAAGAAAGTTCACCTGTACCAGCAAACCAAAGGCTCCTAGTTCTAGAAAGGGAAGGGAAGGGAACAGCTGGCTAATTGGCTTGTGAAGACAAGTAGGCGGCTGGAACCAGGCTAGCTGCACAATAGGCAAGGGAAATAGGGCAGATGCTCAGGCAGGCAGCACAGCCAGGCTGCGGCCGAGAGGGGCAGAATGCCCATTGGACCTCAGGAGGAACAGCTGTGCTGGGGCTAGAGAGTCACTCTGTGCAGGTGGGGGCTAGAGAGTCACTCCAGGGCACACAAAAGCCAGTGCCTGGAAAAAGGCAAAGGGGTGGAGGGCCAGGGCTTTATAGGGGGCAGAGCTCTTAGAAATGGAACAGCTGTCTGAGAGACCCTGATGGACACCAAATGCCTTGAAGACAGAAAGGTGAGAGCCCTCCAGAAGGAGGGCTGACCATATATTTATTTTACCCTGAGGGTAGGAGAAGGTGGGTTTTTTTTATTGCTTTCTAAAGCAGTTTCTTGCCTTTTTGTTCTAGTTTAGACTGGATGTAGCTGTAAAGGGTGAAGAGGAAGCCACAGGGGTGCCTAAGGGGCACATGACAGGCAGGCAGGAGCTAAGATGGCCAAAACTCGAGCCGGGAAAGACAGAGGTGGCCTGAGGCTGAGAGAGCCAGGGCCAGAGCCTGAGGAAGGCAATTAGGGCCAGGAGCCCAGAGCCCAGGAAGGGGAAGATGGGGACTGGCACCTAAGAGCCAAGGTCTGGCGCAGCAGACTTGGGGTAAAGGAATGCACAGCCCAAAAAAGAGAGGCTAAAGCCAGGAAGACCAAAGGCTTTGAGGCCAGAGGGACCAAACACTGGATTAGGGGCAAGTTGTCCCACTGAAGTAATAACCTGTAACATCTGTAAGGCACGGATATGGTTTTGGGGGCAGATGGAAGCCATGAGCACAACCTTTAAAGGTGCCTGGTGTCATAGGACAGTAATAGGTCTGTGAGGGTCACAGTGGCAGAAGGCAGATCAGAAGTGCACTAGACTCATTTTGGACTCCCTGGGGCAGCCTCCCAATCCCAATTTGGGGATCGGGACATCAAGGCATGGCAGGAAAGCAATAGACAAGGGCACCCTAAAGGACTGGAGTGGGCAGGGGCTGTGTGCTCACCAGGGGGCATGATTTTTCTCTTTAATGCTTTGGGTTGGCTCTGCAGTTATGTTCTGTGCCTCTAAGGGTCACTGCAGGCTAGAGCCTTTACAGAGGCATAACTGCTAAATCAGATCTAGACTGCCAGTTCTACCAACTGCTCTGGGTAAGCGGACTCCTAACCTCTGACGAATCCCACTAACTTTTATTGTAGGAAGGGAATCACTAGTGTTAACAGCTTGCAGCCTCAGAGATTTAGAACCCAACTCAGCACAGCTTATCAGTTCAAGATTAATTCCCAATTTACATCAATGGGACTCAGACATTTAAGTGGGTGCATGCATTACCTGTATACAACTACAACCCCAAGTCCTCAATGGCAGATCAGGTGGAAGATGTCACAGTCTCAATGGATGTAAAGATGGAAGAAGGCTTCAACAAGATGGAGGTCTCCTGTCATCCAGGGTTCTCCCTTGCCACTGGATCCAGATCTCCTTGTCAAGATCACATGGTTTTCATGTGATCAGCTTCCTCACATTAAACAAAATCATGAGCATGCTTCTACCACACGAAACAACATACTCTCCTATACCAACCTTCAACAGAGACAGGACTAGGGAACCTGGTCGTTTCCAGCCACAAATATGTATGCAGGCAGTGATAGCCTGATGGTCATCTGATGGTTGAACTTAATGGTTCAACCTGGGTTGAACAGAGGGGTAATTCAGCAGCTGCTATTGTGCTGAGCAGTCCAATTCAAGATTCTTCCTGCTCACTCTAGAAGGGGAAGGAGCTAGAAAATGTACCCTAAACTAGGCTGTCTTATCTGCTCCTGGCTGGATAGCTGCACCCAGCAGTATCACCATCTCCGTGGCCAGAAAATAAATAAATAAATAAATAAATAAAAAAATCACAAGACAACAATGATTTTGGCAACATGGAGCATTCACACCTGAATGAACAACCAAGACAACAAATGACCAGAAAGAAGAACTGCCTTTGTCTTCATGGAACTAGGAAAATGCAAAGGCCTGGTGGCCTTTTACGATCAGATCACCAGATCATTAGACGCAGGGGTAGCAGTGGATATAATCTTCCTGGACTTCCGGAAGGCTTTTGACACTGTTTCTCACCCTGTTCTCATCAAGAAACTGGGGGGCTGTGGTGTAGACACCCACACAGTCAA
>NW_017728886.1:60597745-60600118 GCF_001723895.1 Crocodylus porosus
TCCCTTCCAACCCTACAAACTATAAAACATTAACACTGAATCTGAATGAGACAAAATGACTGGATGAGGGTAAGTTGAGGGTCTTTAATGTGAGGCAGACTACACCTTCTTCTGGAAGTGAAAACCAGCCTAAGACGGACAGGTTCAGAGCATTGGTTATAATACCCCACGGGTATCAATGAATGTTTTATGACCTTCAGTCTTAAACCCACTAGCAATGCCACTGTCAGTGACTATGCCCTGATGCCTGATCCTGCTAATGATTTTAAAGAACAATTCTACTCCACCCTTGACCGTGTTCTAATACTTTTGAGGACAAGATCATTCTCCTCAGTGATTTAACACCGGTTAGGCATGACCTGAAACTCTAGAGTGGCACCATTGGAAAGGACAGAGTACAGAAAACCAACTCCAGCAACATTCTCTCTCCTGACCAAATGCACAGAGCATGGTTTTGTCATCACAAACACCATCTTCAGACAGAGTGACAGACACAAGGTTACCTGGAGACACCCTCGCTTTAAGCACTAGCACATCCTCAACTATGTTATTGTTAGAGCCTGTGATGGAATTGAGGAACTTCAGAAGGGGTTTAAAACCACCACCCCTATGGCCTGTGCTGAAACCACTAACTATACTACCCACCAACACAAAGACTGGTTCAATGACAGCAATACCGATATCCAAGTCCTTCTTGATCAGAAGAGAATGGCTTATTCTTCTTGGCAAGATGACGACATCTCATCTCAGCAGGAGACATCTCAGCTCCTCAAACCCATAGCTCAAAGAAGGATCCAGGAGTTCAAAAAAAAAAAAAAAAAAAAAAAAAATCAGTGGTAGCAAGATAAAGTTGGGGAGCAGGAGCAAAGGAAGCAGGGTGCACATGTGCCACAAACACACGTGTACCCCTTTACCTCAGTGGCGGGGGGCAGCAGCTGCAGAGGAGACAGCAGTGGGGGCAGCAACAACTGATTCCCCCTAAGGTAAGTGGGGCAGAGGGTACAGCACAGCTGAGGGAGATCCAGAGTGGAAGCCCTTCGGAGCCCTCTTAGCTCACCCAACAGGGAGTCGCTGCGCATGGGCAGTGCGCGCGAACAGTGCACGCAAACAAGTGCGCTCTGTAAGGGCGCGCCGGTGTTCACCTAAGGCGGGCACGAGGTAGCTGCCCAGAGCGGCACCTCCAGCAAGCAAAAGCAGTACACACAGCTCTGCAGACATGGTGCAGACACAGAGTGTGGCTGCCATGGGCTCTTCTGAGGCCTCCATCCAAACAGAGCTCATGGCAGGGTTGACAGCCCCTTGCCCCCCTGTCGGGGGGGGGGAGGGGCTTGGTGGGGTCCTGGTTGTCCCCTTGCTTGTCCCTCCTGTGCATGACTTAGGGTCCTGAGGGAGCTCCAGGCTGAGGGGGATCAGGGATGAAATTGATGCCCATCTCCATTCTCTGCAGGCCCAGTGGCCCACTGTACAGTCCCCACAGGAGACGCATCCAACGCAGGAGTGGCAGAAGGAGTCCAAATCCAGAGCTTCTAGGCCTAGAGTGGTGGAAGCTCCCCAGGTTCACCTGGGGAACAGGTTTGGTGCCTTGGCAGCTGTGACGGAGAAAGACAGAGAAATTGCTTCCGACAGGGACGATGCCACTCCCCACATAGCAAGGAATGGGCAGAGAGTTAACGCCAGCAGGAGGAAAGGCCAGGTCCTTGTCATCGAAGACTCCATCCCACAAGCAGAAGGTCTTATCTGCCAGCCTGACCCCATGGCGCGAGAGGTCTGCTTCATGCCTGGGGCTCGGGTTAGGGACATCACGGAGAGGATCCCAGCCTACATCCGACTTGCAGACCAGCACCCCATGGTGGTCATCCACGTGGGAACGAATGACACGGCCAGGGGCAACCCTGACTCCATTATGAAGGAATTCAAGGCTCTGGGGGACAAGCTTAAGGAGACGGGGTTGCAGGTGTTATTCTCCTCTCTTCTTCCGGTGAGTAGGTGGGGACGGCGAAATGAGGTCTGCATTGGTGAGGTCAACCAGCGCTTATGCAGTTGGTGCCACCAGGCAGGCCTTGGGTTCCTAGATAATGACCCATGCTTTCAGGCGGGGGACTTGCTGGGGTGGGATGGGCTTTACCCCTCTCCTAAAGGCAAGTGTGTCTTCTCTTCCAGGTTGGGTGATGTCGCACAGTGAGCTTTAAACTAGCCTCGCCGGGGGAGGGGGGGCTGCAGGAAGATAAGGAGACACCACCCGAGCAAGACAGGTGACAAATGCAAGGAGTGCCCAGGTAAGAAACAGGGGTCCAGACAGTCTCCCAAATCAGGGGGTGGCACACACAGCTATGCAAGGCCTTAAATGCCTATATACCAATGCTCGTAGTATGG
>NW_017728886.1:60600218-60605992 GCF_001723895.1 Crocodylus porosus
TGGTGGACGGGTCATATTCAACCTGGGGGGAAGTGGGCAGCAGAGTTCTGTATAGCCTCATTGTTATGTGAACTTTTCATTTTGCTGGTGTTTGCAATATCAGCTAGCCTTGTTTCTTGCAAGCAGCTTATGGCCTCAAGTTTGCTTGCGTAACGTTTCTTTTCTTTTTCAATCACTGTGAGAAGATCTTCTAATACAACATAGTAATAGTAATTGTTACTTGCTCAGATTAACTGAACTTGGCACTAACCAGCTGAATCAGAGGGATGAAATGATAGGATATGTTAATAAAAGGTGATAAAGGAGACCAAAGTAAGACACCAGAAAAAGGCCAAATTAAGGTGTGTGCTTGTAATGGGTCTTTTGAACAAAGGAATATACTGACAAGATAAAATATGGACAATATGCTGACTGCCCTGAAAATTACATCAAGGCCCTGAGGCTGTTCCACAACCATATGACTGGAACTGTTCTTTGTGGTATATCAGAGACCAATCCGTTTGTCATCTAAACTAGGATCAAGCAAGGATACGTCATCACTAAATTACCTTCTCCATTTTTTCCCCAATTGTCATCTCGGTTTTCATTAAGGACTGCCTCCCTTCCAGAACTGACACTGAAAATCCCTTCACCCATTCAGTATTCAAGTCTGGGGATGCTTTTGCTCAAAAACCAAACTATTCAAAACAAGCATCCTTAACCTACAATATGCTGACAACCGTATCATCCTTGTGCACACTACAGAAAATCTCCATTGTGCTAGATCTCTTTGTAGAAGCCTATTGAACTTTGGGACTCTCTCTCAACATCAAGAAAGCTAAAGTACTCTATCAGCCTGCACCAGCCCTTGAATTCAACCCTCCCCCCCCACTCAAATCACCATGAAGGTAAAGACCCTGGAGATAGCTGAGCACTTCCCTTACCTTGATAGCTACCTATGAGAGAGTGAACATTGATAAGAAGATCCAGCACAGGATGTGGCATGCAAGTGTCTCCATCAGAAAATTGCTTTGGCATATATATTTTTTTTTAAATCAACTGCAAACTCCATAAGAGACACAAAGATCCAGTGCAGTCATCATCCTCACTCTCCTCTACGGATGTGAAGAATAGGTGAGCTACTGTCATCATCTCAAAAGCTTAGACAGGTACCACCAATGATTCCTTGAAAAATCCTCCACATAAAATAGGAGGATCATCACACAAATGCCAGCATCCGTGATGAAGCCAGTGTTACCAGCACTGAGTCAGTAATCCTCAAGCACCAACTGGATATTGTGTGTGGATGCCCAGCTCTCAACTCCCAAAACAAATGCTCTACTCCCAGCTTAGTTTCAGTCTGAGATTGAGATGGCCAGAGGAAATGCTGCAAAAACTCACTGAAGGTACACCTCAATAAAATGGATCCCAACATCAAGAGCTGGGAACAGTTGGCTGCTAACCATGTCCAATGGCACGAGAATCTCAACCAAGTGGTAGCCCACTTTGAGGTAAAGCACTTTGCTCCTGAAATGAGTAAGAGTGGAGAGGAAGGAAGAGAAAATCCTTGCCTATGGCCTATTTTTCCATGAGGAAAGACCTGCAACTTCTGCAGATGGATCTGCGGCTCAAAGATTGTACTCATAAGTCACCCTTTTCTTTCCAACCAGAAAAATAATACAATTTTTAACATACAACGACCTGCCATTTTACATGTTTTTTCCTACCATTAAATTAGTTCAAACAAATTTGGAGTCCAATTTGAAAACAAAAATCTTATCTGGATGCCATTATAGAAACAGCTTACAAACACCTCCTTCTTAGTTTTGTTTATTTTCAACTATTTATTTTGTATCCAGTAGTTTCCTTCTCTCTGCTCCTCTTAACTGAATCAAGTCATTAACCAGGGGTAGAGGGAAGGGCTGGAGCTATTTTACTATGATTTCCACTTATAATAAACTATTGCTGTTATCTTGTAATGCAATTGTTGATATGTAGTATTTATATATCATTAGTAAAATTATTTATAAATATATTTTTAATTTTGCTTAGCAATATAGCTACTACAGCTGCACTTAAAAATTAAAATTAGCCCGCGTGGCTATATTTACTGGAACACTGGAAACTGCAGTTTATACCACCCTGAAGACTAGATGCAACCAAAAATTAACTTTATATCTAGCCCTTCCCTTCAGGATATTAGTTGGAAAAAGCATCTCTGATGCAACAATTCCTAGGTAGTTTAGTGATTTACAGATCCCTTACTCCCACACTCTTCTCAATGAAGACCACTTATTCTGTAGGCTACTGTGTGGACAGCTACAGAACTTCCAGGAGAACACAGAAGTTTGTGGCATTACCATGTGAGAAAAATCTCACTGCTGGGAGCTTCAGTCCAGGTTCTGTTCATTATAACTTGTGTCGGTAGACAGGGACAAGAAGGGAGAGAGATAGTAGCAACTTAAAAATAGAAAAAATGTTTTTAAATACATTTGACACATGCAAGGAAGGGTAAATTATCTACAAAATACATGCAATGTATCTCTTTCATTATCAACATTTCTGAAACCAAACTTAAACACCATCTCCCCTTCCATTCAATACACAGCCTACAGTTAAAAAATGACCAAACTGAGTTAAATGAAATTCCATGAAATCTTTTGTACTTGGACAGAAAGGGCATGTTTGAGCCTAAAAGCAAAGTAAAACCACTAGGTTATAAACTTCTCAAAGAGAAGGTTTGTAGTGCAAATACCAACAGACTATACCAACTATAATACCAACTATAGCAGCAGTACTGTTAGGTCCCTACATGTAAACAATTTTAGTTTTTGTGATCATCTCACCATAAATTAGATACAGTGCTAATAGAAACAGTACAGTTGCGATTCAGTACACAATGAAGACCAAGAGGGCATGTTCAGATTTTAAGACAAGCAAAGCATAGATTTGACATTGGATCGAAAAAATGAATGCTTACAGACATTTGAAAACCAATAAAAACAAGACACCCCCCCTCCAAGTTCCTTAAACTCTATGCACCCTTATGCCAAGCCCAGCACATGGTCAGAAGAGGCAGAGAGTTAGTTGGACCCAGTTCTCCCAACATCTGTATAGATCAGGTGCTTTAGTGGGGTGTTTTGGCACTTTTATCTAATAGTTGGTTGAATCAGACTTGGTTAAAGCACCAAAAAGCCCTGATGAAGCACCCAATCTATACAGACACTGTGGAGCCAGGTTAAAGTAACATGCTTCTTCCTCTGGCAAAAGTGGTTTTGGTTTTTTTGTTTTGTTGTTAATGTGTGCAAGCAGCCAAAGTCTATATGGGGGCATTTGGATTTATAAATGAATGAACAAACACATAAATAAATAAATAACAAGCAAGTCAGCCAGCCACGTTCCAAATTCTTGAGAGCTTGTAAAATAAAAACTCCTTAACAGGCTTTGCTACCTACTGTTTCAATCTTCTAGGAATCTTGTAAGTAAGTTCCCCAAAACTGCTCCATTAAGAGCTTTGGAACAATTGTCTGTTAAGAAAATTCAGTATATATGCAAGCATGAATCAATATACACACATACAGCATAAAGAAGAGTTATTCAAAGTAGGTGCTAGCAGCTGCTGAAAAAAGAAAAAGAAGGGATACTGTTCTGCAAAAAGGGGGGGGGTATTGTGTATTCATCACATGCATATTAGTTATTAGACTCTTTTTTAAAATTGGTATGAGCCAGTTTGCACTAATAATAGTTACATCATTAATAAAACACCTTAAAATACTCTAATTCGCAATGCAACAATGACATGCTGAAACATACCAAAGACAACCTAATACTTATTCTGGTATTAGCAGATGTCAGATCAACTGCATTTCTACTGTGCCCTAGCAAGAAGGGGTACCATCCACTTGAACCCTAAATTAGGGCCAAGGTTCAAGTGGAGCCTCTACTGCTTTTGACTACTGGCAATACTAGGCAGTCTTTGAACTATTTACTGAAAATTTTTGGAAATCATAAAGCCCCAGAAAAAACTTATGAATTCACATAATTAACCCTTCAGACATCCAAATTAATCCAAACGTCAAATGAAATACCAGAAATGGCTAGAAATGTAACTATTTCATAACAGACATAAAATCATTGGCTAGGTATGGCCCAACTCCATTATACATTAAGTGAACTCGGTCCAACAATATTACCCAACTCAGAAAAAGTGAAAATATTTTCTTTAGTATCTATGGCTTTTGCAAACACCCTAATGCCTACGAACACTACATACCCATCAACTGTGATTTATCATGAAACAGAAGCGTACTTATGGAGAACAGAAAACTAACATGTATTCTTGCTGTCTTTGACAGTACACAAGTCATCATTACACAGTTTGGGTTACCCAATAACCAACCTCTCACTATGAAGTACATACATGTAAGTCAGTCTCATTGATTTACCAGAGGTATAAGTGAACTTCCGGTAGCTTACTGGCAAGAGTACTTGAGTTTAAAAAATTAACAAAACAAAAAAAGGAAGAAGTCTGCTGACAGTCTATTTAACCTAAAGGAACATCATCACGTAATTTAGGTCACTATTTTTTAAACACCTAAAGGGTTTCATAAAAATTTATACAATATTTTCACTTCTTTTCATTTCAGTGAAGATATTTATTTTAACATTTCCCTAGGGCACTAAAAAGCCAAACACAACTGCTCTGTTTCTGTAAGAACCAGACATTGAAACCAAACTAATCTAAGGGTGTGATTTCCAAGGGCACTCTGTATTGGCCTAGTTCTGCTCCATTGAAGCCTATGGTAAAAAATTTCCTGATTGCTTGGGAGCAGAATTAGGCCAAATGCTGACTGAATGTTAAAAAAAAAATTCCATGCTCAAGTGTCCAAACTAAGTGAATTTCAAGAATGAATAGCATATCTAGATTTTCTGCCCCATTTTAAGAGTTAAGGTTTTAGAGCAATCCTGGTACAGCACACTGTCTTGTTTCCACTTCAGTTTTATACTGTAATCAGTGTATTAGTGTAGAGGAATCTTCTATACTATCTTCTTTGTACCAAGGAATAGAGTTAAATTAAATTTCCTACCTTCCTCTGCTTCCCCTCTATCAGACAAGATTGCTAGAAAGACTTCATTGGTCTTAGATTCTCAGTTCAATTTTTAAATTTCACCATACAGAGATGCACCATTTCTTATTTAATGTAGTGGGTCTTGAATGGGATTGAAGGGGGAAGAAATTCAGTCAAGTTGATCCATAGATTCCACATGGCTTCAGATAATAAAAGATCTTTTTTTTTTCTTTTTTTTTTTTTTAGAAGAGAAAGGCTCAAGGAGTAGAATCAACTAATACTGACATTGTTAAGGTAGGTATTCTACAAACTGAATTAGTTTTTAAATACACAAAAATATTTCTTCTTTTACAACAATTTTTCTTCATGCCAGAACAACTTTAAAAAAAAAAAGAGAGATTAAAACTAATATCCTACAGATGTCCTTCATTGCTGAAGGAATCTCAGAAAACAAATAAGCTCCTCTCACACGGTCACTTGTATGCTTTCAAATGTATAAATAATTTCCATCCTTATGCAATCTCTACTATCTTTGTTTTAAGAAATTAACGGTAAGAACCCCCAAATGCTAACATCATCCAAATGGAACTCAATAGGAGGTCACCACTCAGACATACTTCACCCATCAATAAGCAAAACATTTTTTAAAGATAGCCTCCAAGGCCCATACCCTGCAAGCTCTCTGTGCTGGTAGGTTCTTGCACCTGCAAAGATATTATTTATTTA
>NW_017728886.1:60608152-60615675 GCF_001723895.1 Crocodylus porosus
CAGTGGGTACATCTACACAAGACACTAAATGTGCAGTAGGCAAAAACTGTGTTAATGCGCAATATAATTAATGTACTGAGCATTAGTCATAAAAATTTTTTAAAAAGAAGTATGCACCAGTGCTGCTGTACAGTAGCGCCAATTATGGTGCATTAAATCAACATGTAGACGTGTCCAGTTAATAGCAATTCTTATCTTCTTATTCAGTAAAGTACTAAGGGCGTTTATACATGTGCTCTAGAAGGTAGCAGGGGCACTTTAATTAGAGCAGCTACAAAAGTCGCTCTGATTAAAAGGGCCCAAGTGTCACATGTACATAGTGTTCCATATTTTCAGGATTTTTTATGGGTTGTTTTTTTTTAAAGTAAAGTCTGGGAATTTTTCAGGGTTTATTTTCCAAACATTGAAATTGGGATAAAAGGAAGAAAAGAAAAGAAAAATAGGTTTAAATCAGGGAAAATAATAAATACTTCCTTCCTCCCTCACTGCCACAGGGACGTAAGGCTGGGACTAGGGAAAGGGCAGGGGGAAGGGTGCAGCACAGGGTGTGCCGCCTGGCTCTTGCTACTACATATACCCCAGGAGGGCTGCACCGAACTATTCCCTTGGCAGTGCGTGTCCCCGCTACTGGGCTCAGGACCAAAGCAGACTGCCGCTACAGACTGGGGCCAGTGGCAGCACTGGGCTGTTCCTGGTACTCAGACTGGGCAGCAGCCTGCTCTCATGCTGCGTGCTGATATGGGGGCACATGCCCCCCGGTAAGAGCCCAGCACAATCCTCCAGCCTGCAGCCCTCCGAGGGTGCATGTAGCAGCAAGAGCCACTGCTCCCCACACCCACTGACTTACAGTTCCCTCCGCAGGTGGCATCAGCCACTACCAGGGCCGCTGCAGCAGGGGCTGGGGTGAGTGGGAACAAGCGGAGCCCCAGGGGGCACAGAGTATGGTGCAGCTTACCCCTGCTCAACCCAGCCCCTGCTGCAGTGGCCCCCAGAGCAGCCAATGCCAGCTGCCTGCACCTGCTGGGCAGTGCTGCACCCTGAAGCCTCTGGGGCTTGGCGTGTCCCTACTCACTCCAACCCCTGCTGCAGCGGCCCTGGGAGCACCACCTGCTTGTGCCATGGCACAGTGCAGCCCAGGGCATGGGGGAGTGGCGTGTAGCTGGACATGACGGGGTGGGGTGGGACCCCATCCTGACCCCAGCACTCATACTGGCACCAGGCACATCCTGCCCTACGTGATGTCAGAGCCGGAAGCTTTGTGCCCCCGGGTAGGGGCTCCAGCCCCCTGGGAGCAGCTGGGTGCAGCGCCCGTCGCAGGGAGTGGGACCGGGCTCTCCCACCTGCCCCCTGGTGGGGCTTGCAGCTCCCAGGGCCTGGGGCAGAGCCCCAGCCAGAGCCACTGGGGTGCAGCTGGGACCTGCCCACCCTGAGAGCAATTCCCATAGCCCTTCCCGCCCTGCCTGGGGTCAGAGCCAGGGGTCCCATGCCCCCAGGCAGCAGCTCTAGCCACCCTCCCCTGGGCCCCATGCAGCCATCAGCCTACTCTCCTACGTCCAGCCAGAACCCTGCACCTCAGGTAACTGTCACTTTTAGCTTACCAGCACCCCACAGCCATTCTCCACTCATGCTGGTTAACGGGGATTTTACTGTACCCAGTAAAATTGAGTGAACTGAAAAACAAGGAAATGTCAGGCAGGAGGCAGTTTTCCTGAACTGCACCCCGGGAGAACTGCTCTTCTGGTGTGGTTCAGTACCCGCTGAAGTGTAGCACCTTTAAGTCCAGTTTATGAAAATGGGAGTCTCCTCTCTTGCTTGCTCCGAGGGCCTTATCGCTAAGGGCAAGCAAAACTCAGGGGCATCTGCACCCCAAGCATCCGGGCTTGGGCCTGCAACTAGGATGCCCACCAAAGGTTTTGGAAACATCTGAAGGATGTTTGCTGGTAGTAGGGCTGCTTATGGTTCTGGCCTCTTGGATTTGGAATTATTTTTGGCTAATTTGGCTTTGGATACCAATTTAAAAAAAAAAAAAAAAAAAAAAAAAAAAAAAAAATCAGGAAATTTATCAGTGGGGGAAAAATAAAATAGATCAGTAAAAACTAAAAACATGAAACACTACATTTACAGTATCTGTGTCCCTGCACTGAAAAATGATGGCAGGGGTACTTTAACTAAAACCTGAACAAGCTTTAGTTAAAGCACCCTCAACACCATTTTTCAGAATGGGGACAGTGATACACGTGACACTGGAGTCTGCTGAAGTGTGGTAATTACCACACTTGAGCAGACGAGATTAATCTCGTCTGCTCCGAAGTGCTGTAATTACAGTGCATCACAGCAACCTCAATGCGCATCTTTAGGCACCCTCAGAGTCACTGATGGCAGCAGTAGTATTTTTCCTCCCTAAAGTCTGTTCATGGGCTTAGGCCCTAATTACCCAGGTGCATAACTTGCAAGTTGAGCTAGCCAGTTTATATAAGCAAAAGTGTGTGAACATGAAATTGCACCTGCAGAATTAAAGTCTGAACTGAAGCACCTTGAAAGAAAAACAACTTTTTAATTTGTTATAGCAATTGCTTCAGTCTAGAAACAAAAAAGATTCTGACTAAAACATGGTCACCTGATAGATAAAACAGAAAAAAAAAGATCTGAAACACTCTTTTTTAAACCAAAGGCATAATTAAAAAGAAAGCTGCCAGGGCAGATACAGAAGGGGTACAGTGGCAAAGATGTACCCCACTTTGGGATTGGACCCCATCATGAGATCCTCTGGGGACTTTTAAAAAGACCCAAAAGCAGGTAAGAAAGCTCTAGCCCCTCCATGCTCAAAGGCACCTCCCTTTCTACCCCTTACTTGATGCTCCTTTCCCCAGTGTATTGAGCATGGGGGCAGCTTCAAAGCCACTCCTACCCACTGCAACCAGGCTGCATGGGAGTTGTGCTCAACTATGGAAGCAGTGATGGGCAAGATGGTGGGTTCTTCACCCTGCCCAGTCTCCTGGGAACAGGAACCCAGCCCATTGCCACTGCACCTGTCACTGTTCCCAGCTGAGCTCAGTCTCAACACAGCCCAGCTGGAGCGTCTTTGAAGCTTCCTTGCCTCCAAACAGGGGGAAAAGAGCAGCAACAGGCAAAGGAGGAGAGGTGCTTTTGCACAGAGAGGAAGGGAAGGCTTTCTTACCTGATTCAGGGACTGTTTAAAAAGTCTCCGGAGGCTCCTCTGGTGCAGTCTGTCTTCACTGGTAGTTGTGGGGGGAGGCAGGGAGCAACTCACAGCCCGCTTTGCCAAATCCTGGATCTGCTGCTGACTGTTGCATATATCTTTAGAGCAGTCTTTGTATTCCAGAGACACTTAACAGAACCATTGGTATCCCATAACTCCAGGCACTTAAAGGGACACAAGTATTATTGTTAATAACAACAACATAAATAAATAAGTAGACTGGAATTTGAATTTCTAGAGCTTCTTTGCTTGTGCACCCCATACTACTTCATTACAGGATGAGTTAAGATACCCACAGCAAAGCAGCTTTAGGCAAACATAGGATCCATTAGGAATTTAGTAACAGCACACATACAGCCATGAATATCAGAACCAGTTTTATTGAGAAAAGGAATGTTGGCCATAATTCCAGAATTATCCCTTGCTCTTTTTCAAAGAGTGCCATGGGGATCTTTAACTTCCATCTGGACAGTTTTTCGTTAACTGTTCTTGAACACCATGTGTGAAAACACAATAGAATTGGAGAAATTAGAGATGGAAAAGACCTGTTAGATCATGCAACCCATCCTCTTGCCAGTTATAGATTTTCCCCTACAGAATAGTTTCTAGAGCTTTGCCCAGCCTAATTTTAAGCACCTCAAGGTATTTGGCTTCTATCAGCCCCCTTGGGAAAGCACTTCATAATCTATTAAGAATACTGTTGGGAAGTTTTTTTGGTGTATTCAGCCTACATTTTTCTCAATAATTTCCAGCCATTATTACTAGTTGTATCCCATTGGACCACCCTAAATAACTCATCTTTCTTCTTGACATTTACTTTTCTAAATATATGAAGGCAGATATGTTCCTGTGCACATCAGTCACTGGTTGGACAGACTACACACAGTTTTATAGCCAAACTATATGTTATACCTGAATAAATCAATCCCTCCACCCCCTTAGTCATAGCATGAATACTTCTCTCCCCAACCCACTCAAAAAAAGAAAAAAAGAGAGAGACATTTTCAAATCTGTTACCCATGCTCAAGCTTATAGGTCACCAGCAATCCATGCTATGCAAAAAGCAAGAACTGCAAATCATATGCCCTGCTCCAGAGTCAGCAGGCTGATAAATTTTTATCCAGTTCTTATGCAGCAGCAGCATGCAAACCTGTTGATGTGTTACTAAATGTATTATTCCTTGTATTCAGTAATTTGCATTGCATCTGTGGCTACATTTTCAAGCAAAACCAAACACCATAACAAGGAAACTGAAATGATATTTTTCTCCATATGCTAAAATAAAGACATAGCATCTTACAAATCCAAGTAATTATGAAATATAGATTAACCCTCTGTAAACATGTGCATATAGAAGGAAAAATTGGTTTAAACAAAAGAACCAAACAACAAACTTCATTATAATTTCACATCACTAGAATCAGAACATTTTTTCCAAACACAAATTGAACTATTTTTTTTTTATTGTATAAAAAGAATGCTTTTGTAACCCATACATAATTTCCTCTCCATGTTACGTGCATGCCATTAGCTGGATTTATGGCAATAGACTTTTTTCTAAACTACATTTAGAGGCATTAATCTGCACAGCTAACAAACTGGTACTAGCAAACTAGTTAGGTTAGCTTCACAATGGTACCATCTGTTCAAATTCTTTTGGGACAAAACACCCTACTGGACCTTTACCATATTTGACATTATAGTAAATGTATTTTCATCACCTAGTTTAGGATTTGGCCATGCTGATTTGCTTTGTCAACTGCTGAGATAGTGCCATTTGCTATATTAAGCTTCTCATGTCTTGCAAGAGGCCAACTGATTTTTATTGCTGGTAGAATACAACCCTTTCTCAAAGAACAACATATTACAGAGGAAACTCCACAATGTTTCTTAACACTCCCTGGCATTTCCCCACCCTAAGGACATGATCCAGCCACATTCTGGAATTCATCTGGGATTATTACTTTGTGAGCCAAAATAGAGCACTATGAAGTAAAAAGTAAATAAATAAATTGCAGGTGCTGCACTAAGATGCTTTCAATTGTTTAAAAGTTAATAAGGACTGGTGGAAAGGTTGTAAAAAAAACCAAAACCCAACCATTACATTACGTGGAACAGTTTGGAATAGTTATTGGATAAGGAACTCTGCCCTCAAGTGACAGTTGCAGTGTAGAGGATACACAGTGAGTTGCTCCAGTATAAAAAATGTATTTTGCCCCATCCTTAATTAAGTTAGCATGATAATTTTTTTTTTTTAATACACCACAACTCTTGCCAGTCATTTTTAGACCACCATTTTGCACAGATTTTCAGAATGGTGTGTGTCACAGCTACAATATATGGTGAAGGAAAACACATTACAGCCTCATAATCAGATCTACAAAAGTTCAAAACATTCCTAGTGACAACGTTACAGCTCTGAGAAGTTAACAAAACCAAACAAACCAACAGACATTGATTTTATGTGCCCTTTTCAAAAGACACTAATATTTTGACTGGAAGGAAAAATGGTATTTTGTTTTAAAGACTAAAGGAAAAAAAAACAAGGTGGTTAATGTTTGCCATGCAAGAATATAAATAAGATATTGCAGTGCAAATAACGAAGAGCTACACTGCATTTGTAACATAAAAGCAGTTCTTTAAATGAACATGCCAGCTCTAGTTTCAGGTACAACATTATATATGTAGCTTGCAAACACATTAAATTAAAAGGGGCAAAGTATCAAATCAGTTTTCTTATGAGGTAATAAGCTTAAAATATTCTTTGAACTGTGAAGTTAAATCTGGATGTGTGTTGCTGTCAGCAAAGTTAATGGGACATGATTTGCCCACCTAAGCAAGGGTATCAAAATCAACTCCTTAAAAATGAGCCATAATTTACCTAGCAATTACACCCTTTGATTTCAAAATAAGTTAATATTAAATATGCCCATATACAAGCTTGGGTGTTGTTTATAATCAGCTGTTTATACATCCAACCTATGTAATTTAATGAACTGACCTTTTCCAAAAGGAGAAAATTAAAAAAAAAAAAAATCATTTCTCCATTTGTCACATTCGAAGAGCAAGCAGCAGAACTCATTTCCTGCATTTAACCACATCAACACAAAGCTGTTAACTGTTACACAGACTCTTACATGGACCTGCAAATGATCCTAATCCTCATATAAAGCTGTCTAATGCTGTAAGCAGTATTAAGAGTCTAATCTGTATGCAATAGTATGGATGAGAAGTCTTTTCCAAAGTTAGTTAATACAAGATGATACACAAAATCACTATGGGGTTAAAAGCAGATTAGAAAATCTGGAATGCAGGCTGCAAGTGAAAGCATTTGATATCCAAAGACAAATTTCACTTGTTCGGTTTAATCATCAGTGAAGTTGCAATATCATATATTAGAGGCCAGCTTTCTCCACTAGGTATGCACCCCAAATGATTCCAAAAGGATTATTTGGTTAGCAAACACATCTTTTCACAATACACATAAACATTAACTTCTATTAGGAAACAGCTACAGCTTAGGAACACTTAGGAATACTTAATTACAATGCAGGCAGAGGATGATTACGTTTGTGTCTTTTGCCTCCTACCCACAGCTACCATGCATTTCAAAGCAGCAAAAAACTTTATACTCCTCCATTTTAATATTTTGTATAATGGCCAAGAGTACAATCAAGACATTGCAAAAATACCTCCAAACTGTGTGTTATGACTTGCTGCTTAAAGTTATGTTTTATTACTTAATGATGCTTTAGTTCCCCTCTAGTGGCACTTAAACATGCATTGCGTCTGCAATTGTTCGTTTTCATAACGTTAGAGCCAAGTTGCATCTTGTCCAGTTAGTATCTTTATATTTATCTACTAGGAAACTAAACATTTGTTTCCCAACCCCCATTATGGTAAGGCTTACATTATTTTATATTTTATTGCCATTAGGAACTGGGTGGAAGAATTTTATTCAGAACAAAGTCAGCTTCAGTTATTTATTATGGTTTAAAAAATGAAGATCCCTGTTATTTTCTCAAGCAACAAGTGACAGTATGGGCAATAGTCTGAACCAAATGTTTTTGCTTTTTTATAAAAGCCTCTTCTTTGTTAGTTGTAATAAAAATAAACAAACACTATAGCAACGAGTTCTGGCTAGAAATAAAGCACAGAATATTTTAATTGATTCTAGCAAGTAAGTGTTCTGAAATTACGATTGAGGTAGGGGTGAAGAGAACCACATAAAGACCTTGATGCTGCCGAACAAACAAACAGAAGATATGCTTCAAAAAACAACTATGCAAAAGCCACAAAAATT
>NW_017728886.1:60615775-60630830 GCF_001723895.1 Crocodylus porosus
AAACTTTTCTAAGATCTTCCCCAGGATAGAAGTCAGGCTGATGGGCCTATAGTTAGCTGGAACCACTTTCCTCCCTTTCTTGAAGATAGGCACCATATTGGCTTTCTTCCAGTCTTCGGGCACTATACCAGAGCGCCAGGAGTTCTCAAAGATCTGTGCCGGAGGCTGGGCTATGATGCTCACCAGCTCCTTGAGTACCCTGGGGTGTAGATTGTCAGGACTGGCTGACTTGAAGGTCTCAAGATGTTCCTTCACGAGGGCAGGGGATCTCCCCCACCTGGACCACCCTGTCCCATAGCGGGCATGGGCGTCCCATGGGACTGATGAAAGACCAATGCAAAGTACTCATTTAATAGGATGGCTTTTTCCTGGGCGTCAGTTGTCAGTTGCCCCATCTGGTTCAGCAGGGCAACAGATCCCAGGGAGAAGTTTTCAGGGTTGCTAACTTGAGGGGGGGAGAAGGGGGGGAGGAGGAGGGAAGAATGGAACTGGTTCTATGAAACAGACATCTCTCCCCACCACAATGCTTTAGAAATTAGAACTGTGATTTAACACTGGAAAAAGTCAAGAAGAAGCAAGTTTCCTTAGTATTTCATGAAAGTAAGATTTCTTTTTTTTTTTTAAATTTCAAGGCTGCCCTCTACTGTATTCTAGGTTGTTAATTCCAGTCTGAATCTTTTACTTTTAAGAATAAATTATTATTAGCATTGTACTCAAAAAGTGTTAGACTTACATACTTAAAAAAGTGTGAATGGGGGTGCAATTAGAGGTCAGTTAGAGGGGTGCAAATAGGAGGATTAGCTTCCAATTCCAAGAACATAAAAATATGATGTAAACACTTTGCAATAGTTTCCAGAACAAAAAGACAGAAAAACATTTGATGCATTATATTGTTAATGATTATGGAATGGAACAAGTTGTAAGTTCTTAACAGGCATCACAAACTTAAATAATAATATCATTACAATGGCTTTAAAATTATCTGACATATGTCACAACTTTAAGCTACAGGTTAGAGATGCAAATAGTCTGCCTACTAGTATCAGTGTAAAGGGAAACCCGGAACAAGTGAAAAAAAAACCAAACTGAAGTGTCACTGTGCTAAAAGAAAGCCAAGTGACCCCAGATCCACTATACTGTCCCCAAAGCTAAGTGCCATTAGTAGCAACAGGCAGCTCCTTCAGGACCACTAGCCTTTCCTCCTTGCTCCTACAGGAGCCTCAAACAGCTGAAACAAACAGGCTACAAGAGTAGGCAGCAGCCTACCAAACAAACTACATTTCTACTGCTACAGCACTCTTAGCCAAGAAAGTACAGCCCTTAAAACGGATCAAGTTCCCAGCCTAAAAGCAAGAGTACATGTGCTAAGGGAGGCAGAGGGCCTAGAATTCATACAAAAAATGAAACACGGAAAGAAAAGTGATACACATACACACGGCAAGAAGACAGGACGGAAAGAGAAAGGTAGCAAGTGTGAAGATATGGTGTGGCAGGCCAAAAGAGGGTGCTCCTGCATTAAGCCACCCACCTCACTGTGCCCAACCACCTTTCAGGCTCTGAGTGCCGTCCTGGGGGCACTTTTCATCCAGCTGACCTCCTTCCTGGAGCACACCTGCAAGCCTGGGGGTAACGCCGCCACCACCCAGGGTCTGGATTATCCTCGGCCCTGTGCTCCCTGGGAAACACAGGCCTAGTAGCCCTTGAGAGGTACCTGACCCACTGCAAGAACCAAAAGTGGTCTCCTTTAGGCAGCTGAACCAAGGGGATCCCCCCAAGGCATAATCTAGATCCTCTCCCAGTAAGTCTCCCACACTAGGTACAGAGGAGAACTTTATTGGTTACAAGGACTAGGTTTGGAATAGGGTACAGGGTAGAGGAATATTAGAGAAATACCTTAGAGCAAATACTGACATGGTAACCTTCAATCATGCATCTGAGTTACTGCAAGCTATATATCTAGTTAGATCTCAACTAGCTTACTCACAAGTACCATCCAGAGGCAGGTGGAGATTCCATCTGGAGGCAAGCAGTTCACGGAACATGAGTTTCAAGACAGCAAGTTTCAGATGGTCCAGCTTCTCCAAAAGCTCTCATCACAGCTACTGCTCTGCCTCCTGGGCAGTCCTTAACCTATATAGGCCTTATGACCTCATTTACCCAACTGATCCAATGAAGGCCAGCAGCTGCTGGCTGCCAGCCAACCAATTTGAAATCCATCACTGGTTGCCAGGTAGACTGGCAGGGTCTCTAGCCCCTTCCCAGTCATGATGACATTGCTTAGAACAATAGAGAGTTTAAGCCTCAACCCAGGTGTGAGAGTCCACTCAGGCAGAGGGAGCAGGTTTCCCCCTCCTTCTGAAATGTATCCAGCTCAGGTTACAACTTAGGGTTACCTGAAGCTGATAGGGCCAGGGGGGTCTGCCCTCTGCACTGACCATAGTAACCAAATTGTTAGATTAGGCATCTGCCTGATAGCAGAGTTTGGGAAGAAACAGAGATGGCATTCCACCACAATGGGATAGTGTTGCTTATCCATCAGGGACAAGAGACAGCTAGGTAAGTTGGTAGGACACACCAGTAGAGGTTTCATACAATATTATAGATTTAGCAGAGCTTTACCTCCAGAAACAGGGGCATCCATAAAAACAGCTCCCATTTTTTCAACTGCTTTAGCCAGTTCCTTTGAAACTGCAGGATCAATAGTACTGGAATCTATTAACAAGGAACCTTTCTTCACTTTCCTAAAAAGTAAGAAAAAAACCCCAAATTAGCCAAATAGCCACATGGCATCCTTAGCTATCACCATCAAGTGGACTGAATTAGCATTACCATGAATGAGAAATTAGCCACAGCTGCTGCTTAGTTTACTAACAATTTTATAACTTTAGTGAGTAAGATCTGCCAAGGTGTCACAATGTAACATTTTATTTGATATCACCATGCAGTTTACTTTTAGGTGATCCAGAAATAGTAATTCAAAATTAACTAAGAGCAGTTCTTATAAACCTGAACAGAAAAAATGATATTCTTTCTGCCTAAACCTTGCTAAGGCATAGTAGTAGACTATAAAATTTGTACTGTTTAAGTGAAGAGCTTATCAAATACAATGCTATATCTCAAATTTACAATACATTATATGTCTATGCATTATATCAGAGTTGTCCAACTGATGGCCTGTGGGCTGCATGCAGCCCACAAGGGGCCAGCATTCAGACCAACAGGCCCTTGTGGCCACTCTTCCATTGCTGTGTAGTACAGGGGGCGGGGAAGAGGGAGGAAGACCTGCAGGGAGGTGTGCACTACTGCCGCTTGTGTAGCACTGAACCTGTGTGCTGGCATGGCAGTGTCAATCCCAGGAGGAATCCCAGAGGGTTGTGTGTTCCCACTGATGCTGCCCCCGCAGCACATACCTCTTGTAGTATGTGGCCCCTGGCCACAGACATGTCAGACAATTCTGCATTAATGCATGCAATGCTGTGCCTAGGTTTTTATACAGTTTCCTTTAAACCTTAAAAAAATATTACGGATATATTCTTTTCAAAAAGCACTTTCTTTCATATCAAAATCATATATTCATCTCAGTATAGCAGCCTCCTTTTATTTTATTTCTATAACTAGTCCTAAATAAGAACAGATCCATAGGCTGCAACAGACTCAAGGGTATAGGACAGCAAACAAAATATGGAAGCAACATGGGAAATAGTTGTAAACTTTCTTTGTGGCAAATGTATGCAAGAAGAAAAGGGTCATGCCTGCCCCCCCCATCCTTTGCACCTTTGAAGAAAAAAACAAAGAGGAGAGCAATTACAAAAGAATCTATAGCAAACTCAGCTTGCATCTTTCCCCTTCTCCCCAAGCTCTCTCAGCCCATTACCATACATGTAATAAAGCACAAACCCACGCAAAACAGCATTTTTTCCCAGCAAAAATGGCAAATAATTTAAAACTACAAATAGAAATGGCCTTTTGCCCATACTATACTCCACCCAACTGGTTCTGAGTAAAGTCAAAATACAGAAATTAAATTCATCATATCAGCATGTTTATATTATAAACATGACACACATACCTTCAACCTCTAGGCCATGGGTGTAAACTCACCTTTGCACCCTAGGCCAGATATACACTACAAGGCTCCTTGTGGGCTGTATCCAACCCAGGCCATGTGGCAATGGCAGTGGCAGCAGCTGCTCTAGCTCTGACCCAGGACACATGGCGGCAGCAGTAGCAGCTCCAGCACAGGGCACACAGCACAGCTCTGGCTCCTGCTGCCAGAGCCAGAGCCACATGAACTATGCTATGGTGGTAGTTTTGGCTCTCACATGGGGCATGCAGCAGTAGGTCCCATATAGGGTGGTGGCAGAGCCAGCAGCTGAAGAGGCAAGACCATGGCAGTGGTGATGGGCAAAGAGGCTGGAGGGCGACTAGGGCCATAAATCAACCCTCCTGTTACCAATCGCTAAGTCCACCAGGGCTCAAAAGGTCTGGATTCTGTAGCAGGGCACTTAACCTCAACAGCATAGTAGACCAGATACAGCAGCTCCATGGGTCAGATCCAGCCCATGTATCTGACACCCCTGTTTCAGACTTTACTTATGCCTCCCTCAAACATTGTCTAATACCAGGAGCTAGTCCTACTTCCCAGAAAATATTATACTGGACACACTAATACTGGTGTCACCTACTGACCCCGCATTTGTATCATCTTCCATTAAGTTCGGAACAAGTTATAAAACACGATACCAAAAGTCTGTTCTACCAGATATAAACATAGATACATGCCTCCAAGCTAATGAAAATTTATGAAGTATGATTGGAATAACTTTTGAACATGAGATCAATGCTCTAAGTCTGGAGCCCAACCTTCTCGCCCATAGACTGGTTGGGCACTGCCAGGTCTCTCCTTGAGCTGGAAATCTGGCCAATGGGCCTGATCCAGCTACAAGGGGTTGCACAGCCCAACCCTGATTCATCCATTTGTGGTGGGAACAGGGCAGAGCTACCTCAGTCTAGACACACTGGGGGGGAAAGGGGAAGGAAGGGAAGCAGCCTGGTCCTGATACAGATGCATGGGGCAGGAGCAGATTGGGGTGGGGCATCCTCAATCTAGATGTGCAGTGGGGTGGGACATGGAACAGCCCTTATCTGGATGCAAGGGAAGGGGCAGAGCAACTCCAGCAACTGGTCATGATCCAGGCACGTGGGAAGGGTGGGGGCAGAGTGCCCCTAGTTTGAATGCTCAAAGGAGGTGGGACAAAAAGACACAGGGAAAAGCAGCCCCACTCTGGATGCAAAAGAGGCCTGGCCCTGATTCCACTGTGTGGGCAGTGGCCTCGGTGAAGCTGAATCTGGCTTTGCAGAGCTTCCACCACTCCCTGCTGCTAAGTTTCCAACCTGTGGGGGAGCCCTGAGAACTGGAAGTTATGACTCCACAGGCTGGATCTGCCCTGTGGGCTGGAAGTCGAGCACCCCTGCTCGTAGACAGCTGCCTTCAAACAAGCTTTTGGAGGCATTAAAAGGAGCATTGGTTAGCTCCATTAGTAGGAGCGCTGTGAGCAGATAGAGGGAAGTGATTATTTCCTTCCATTTGGTACTGATGAGGCCACATCTGGAGTACTATGTCCAGTTCTGGGCCCCCTACTACAGGAAGGATGTAGACATACTGGACAGAGTCCAGTGGAGGATGACCAAAATGGTTAGGGGGATGAGCCACATAACTTCTGAGAAGCTGAGGGACCTGGGCTTATTTCATCTGAAAAAGAGAAGATAGAGAAGATTTAATAGCAACCTTCAACTACCTGAAGGGTGGTTACAAAAAGGATGAATACACTGTTCTTAGTGGCAGTAGATGATAGAATAAGGAGCAAAAGTTACAGCATTAAGATACAGCAAGGGAAGTTATGTTAGATATTAGGAAAAAACTCACTAGGTGGATAGTAAAGCACTGGAACAGGCTACCTAGGAAGGTTGTGGAATCTCCATCCTTGGAGGTGGTGTTTAAGACTAGGCTAAACAAACCCTTGACTAGGCTAAAATAGTTGGGGATGGTCCTGCTTTGAGCAGGATGTTGGGTTTTCTAGCCTCCTGAGGTCCCCTACAACCCCAATTTTCTATGATTCTAAGACTCACTGAATGTATTCTACAGGTAATACGAGCTTTAAAATGCAACCAAAATTATAAAGGATAAGCTATATGGTAGTTTAAAATCCTAACTAGACCCTAGACACCATCCTAAAATACTATACCCATTTAGTCCTGATCCTCCTCTTTTTTTTTTTTTTTTTTTTAAAGAGGTGAAATAGGAAGTTCATCACCCCCATGGCTGGCTTGAGCCTGGTATATCAACAGGTCAAGTATACTCGGTGACACATTGAATAACAGAGCCCCTGATTTGTCCATGCAAGAACTAAGCAAAGCATTTCTAGTTGAGTGTCCTCTGGCTATGAACTGGAGATTCAGCTGAGCCAGAGGACTAGACACAGGAGCTGTACTGATTTAAAGTAAAGTAAAGGTCTAGATCAAAATCTTCATGCCTTTTGGCTGGTTTTAAACAGATGCCCATTTATAAAGGTATTACCCAAGCAACATATGGAGGAGCACAGTAAATATCTTCACAATAAAACTATAGTATTTATTAAACCCAGGAGATAAGAGACATCACAGAGACAGACATCCTAAAATGTTATTAAATGATGATCTTATGAAAGCCTTTTAGACTGCCACATCCCTAGCACTCTCAGGGAAGGGTGCCTTCAAGCAAGCCCTACCCAGCAGCTTACACTTGCTGTGCCAAACCCAGTAATGCAACAGTGAAGCTACTGAGGGGGCACTACACAGCCACTCTCAAGCAGACTGAAGACAAAGATTGAGAGCTTCACTACCACATTTCCAGGTTTGACACATACAAGCAGAAGAGGGAGAGCAATGCATGCTCAAGAGTGATAGGGCAATAGTATGGATATACCTCCAAGGAGTACCAACAACAACAGCTTGGTCTCAAATTAAAAAAAAAAAAAAAGGATTAAATTGCTAGATAACTGAAAAATGAGTCACTGATCCATTTATTTCTAGTGATAAATCCTAGAATTCCTTTATCAACATTGAGAATTTAAAAGAAAAAAGAAGAAAAAAAAAAATCAATAAAAATCTATCCAGACACAGTAACATGCAGTACCATAGCATCATTTCAGACCTAATCAAAAAAAACAAAAAAGATAAAAAAGTGGACTGTCTCAGAAAATGAACCACTGCCAGTGAGCATTAGCTGCTTACCGTTACTGTAAAACAACAACTATTACTGTAAAACAGTTTAGGATTATGTTAATTTTCTAAATATATGTATGTTTCCATTTGTCTTCTTTTAAATTCTTGCCTGTCCCTTCTTTTAGCTTTGGAGAAAAGCCTGCCTTTCTAAAACAGAGGGATTTTTGGGCAAAAGTATATTCAACAGTAAATGAAGATTAAATGAAATCCACAGTTAGCAAATTACACAGAAAAATATCCAGTTATGTACATGGCCCATGTACCATCTAGTAAAATGCAAATCAAAGTAATATAACCTTGATCACTAGTGGAAACCAGTCAGGGCAGAGAAAAATTCTTACTTTAAAATTCCATTTGCTCCCATGTAAACTTCTACTGCATTGGGGCTGGAAGGTAGCATAGTAATAATCCTGTCTGCTCTTTCTGCTACATCTGCTGGAGAATCCGTTACCTTTTTAAAAAAGGGGAAAGAGTTTCATGTAAGTTTCTGTTTCTTGAAAACTAGCTAGAGGCTACATGCTTAATGCTTTATAAAATGTTGGTCACAATTAACAGGTAGGCTAAAATGAATGGATTCAGATCATGGATCTGGCCACAGGACCAGATCCATGACACGGGTGAGACTGGATCTGGTGACAAAGAAAGAGAAGTTAGATGGGGGTCTTGTCACACAGATTCCTCCCAGTAGTGGGGGTATTAGACCATGCATGCATCTTTTAAGACTCGCAGCAGATAATTGGAATTAGTCACAAATCCATGGTCATCCATGCAAAACATGCTTCCTCGCTGCCTCTGAGCAAACCTAGCAATACTATGGAATCACTCCTATGTGGATGTCTGTTACATATGCCCTCCATGTAATGGGAATGGATGGCAGAGACTCCTTCCTATTAACAGACTGAGCTATTTATTACAAATAAAAGTACTGGTGCTATCACTAAGGCTACACTGGTAGATTCATGTGTACTCTCTGAGTTTGCTTGTTTGTTTGTTTTTTGGGGGGGGTCCAAAGGCCAAAGACCTCTGCAAAGAGAAATAAATACCAAATAATGACTGAGAAAGGAAAAAAGGAACAGATTCACAAGACCAACCACAGAGAGGTAACAGAAAAGTAAGGTTTTTTGTTGACATAGTGATCTACAAAACAATTAGTACATTTTTGAAAACACAGTCACTAACAAAACCCAGTAACGGAAGTGAGAAATATAGTAACTATTCAGTTGACTAATCCCAGAGAGTATGATTTCTATAGAGTTCCACCAAGAACAAACAACACACTAAATAGGTTTCTGCCTATTAAAGACAGTGAAACAAAATAACTTGAGAAAATGAAAGTTAAAAAACAGGTAATTTATGGCATTAAATGCATATGAAGTTGGAACCAGTCATAAAATAATAATGCTACCTAATTTAAAAATATTATATAAATACAACTGTATGCAAAGAGTCATCCTTAAAATCTAAACTGATACATACTCCTAATAAAAAAATTTAAACATTGTGCTTTAAGAAGAGAAACAAAGTGTATTAACATTTGTACACTTTGCAACAAGAGAAGAATATAAAGATTTCACACTCAATTCTAATCAAAAAGAACAGAGTCAGATCTCACAAGGCTGAGGGGAAAAAGGTAAAAACTTGATTGCTTTAATTTTCACTACAGATGTAAGTCATGGAAGGTATGTAAACTGATGTATAACTGTATAGCATCCCCACCCCCCACATTTTGGTTTCCCTTAGGTCAGAACTGTCAAACATACAACCCATGGGGTGGATTTGGTTCGCAAGCTGTTTCATCCAACCCAACAGGCTCTAGCAAGCTAATGAAGTTCAGGGGAGGGGAGAAGGGAGGCAGGGGTGGGGTCATAGAATTCAGGGTCCTTGAACCCCACTGGACATGGCCCTCAGTGACAGGGAGGCAAGTGAGAAGTCACACAGACCTGCTCAACTGGCAGATGTCTGGCCCACCACTACTGGACCTCCTCTGCCAATACCAGACCTGTTGCAAGCCACTGTTGGACCTGTGGATCCATCCTAGAAGCCCTGTAGCCTGGATCTGGCCTGGGGCCTGGTATGTGTTTGACATCCCTTCCTTAAATAATTGTGAAGTAACTCCTTTCCCATGATTCCCATTTTTGTCTCCAGTGTAGCATGAAGCTCTCCACAATGCACTGAAAGAATACCTATATCAGCAGTTATCAACTTTTTAGATTCAAGGTTCTAAACCTTGGAAAATGCCAGCTCTTAAGTTCTCATTCATTTTTAACTAGAGGAAAAACAAAAAAGAGCAACTCTTTTATTGCAACCCCCCCGCAAACAAATACCCACTCAGAAATAACACAAGAGGTCAGATTAATTTTTTTAAATCTCCAGTTTACCTTGTGAATAATGTCTGCACACATAACAGTGCTAACACTGCATAATACCCCATGGCACCCTTCAAAGGATCTCAAGGCGCTCTGTTGGCCTCAGCTGCAGTGTCCCTATTATGTATAGTGAACTATGCAGGACCATGACTTACTTTTGAGTATATGGGCATGCACAGTCAGGCTATTTTATGTAACTTACTTGTGGTGGGAAAATGTTGCCAGTCTTGGGTGACATAGCATGTACTTACCTGAGGTTAACTAACCATTGGTTAGTGAGATGATTGGCATGTGACTGACATGCTTCCCATCTGAGTGATTGGTCAGTGGAAGATTAATAGACGTGGAGTAATCGAAAGAGTTAAAAAGGGGATGATTCTGTGTCTCTCTGCTGCTGTCTGTAGTGTGCATGTGTGTGGGTATGTGTTGTTGAGAGCTGCTGTTGTAGAGCTGTGGTGTGTTGTGTTGTGGTGTAGGTGAGAACACTGGTTGAGTATGACAGTAGTAAACTGAGTTGGGCTTTGGTAGCTATTGATGGTAAAGTATTACCCATTCCTGGAATTGAGGACTGATCCTCGGGGCTGAGGCAAGTCCTGGTGGGAGTGAAGTTTGGAGGTTTTACTACTGGTCATAAAGGGAATCTGAGCCTAGTTTCTGGTATTAAGCTGTACTGTGCCTATGACAGCTAGCAACACTGTGGCTATCCCAAGTCTGAGGGTAGAGCTTTGTTTTGCTCTCTAATCTGTGTTTATAGTCCTGTATAATCTATTGTATATAATTGTATTATTGGTCTTTATACTTTTCTGCTGTTTTGTACTCCCTCTTTGAGATTGCTTAACATAGTCTAGTCATTGAATCGTTCATCTGAGTCTGTTGTCTTTGGTATCTAATTAGTATTTAGTCTGGCTGTAAGCTTATGGCTGGTATTGTAATAGGGCCCCACAAATTAAAGAGAGCAGGTAAATTTGCATAAGTTTGCGTAATTGGAGTCTCATTCTCAACAACCCCAGGATGCTGAAGTACCCCGATTGAGAATCACTGACCTTTACATAGTACCTCCCTTCCATTCATTTCTTCCCCTTTCCTCACCCCTCTTTGCCCTTCACTCTCACAGTTGATTGTTAATTAAACTACTGGTGTCTGTATTAAGCAACAGTAGCTGTCATTTCATAATTCATCATGAGCAGGTAAGTGGCTGCATCCCTTCCTTGCTTCAAGAGCTACTGCAGTAACTAAGGAATGAAGCTCTGAGCAGGCAAAGACAAAAACTATGTAGACTTGCAAGCAACTCGTCTCCTATCCTCAACGGACCTGGGCAGTAGGAGGAACCTGGCGCAGTATATGATGATGTTTGGCAGCCCTCACTACCTCCTAGGGAGTCATCTGCTCTCCCCTCTGGCACTCCTAATGTTTCCATCCAACCAGCCAGGCCAAAGGAAAGGCAGCCTGTGGAGCCCAATGTTCTTTCTGAAGCAACTTCTACAAGGCCCCCTGGACTCACAAGTTTCCAAGTCCTGCAAAAACCGTGGGGTAGGATTTACACTTATGGATCAAGAGGAAGTTATTTTCAAATATTTTTCTTTAAGTGGATTTTATTTGTATTTAAGCCTGCACGTGTATTCTGTTAGTGATTTATGGCCTTAAAGAGGCTTTTGGCTTTATTTTTTAAAAGCATTTAAACTCACCTTTAAAGTAACTTAATATCCCATGCAAGTCTGACAGCTGAAGCCAAGGATTTTATTACTAAGGCAACAACTGGTTTCCATTGAAGAAAGAGAATCAAAAAGAATTAATTTTGTACAAAAATAATTATATTGGTCCAGTGCCTAGCATAGAGGCCCTGTTCCATAACTGTAGTTCTTAATTGCTACCACAAAACAAGATACTAGCAGACAGGAAAATAAGCTGTAAAATTCATTTCTGCACTTACAGAATTGTCTCATTCACTATTCAAAGCCAGGAACAATCAGATGTCTACTAAAGCAGCGTTTTTTACCTTTTTTGATTTGCAGACCTCTAAACAAATTTTGAATGAAGGTGTGGATCCTTTTGAATTGTAAGTGTGCATATTCACACATTTTTGATGGATCACAGTCAGCTTTTATGGACCCCTTAGACACAGTTTGCAAAATCCAAGGGGTCTGTGAACCACAGGTTGAAAACCACTGTACTAGAGCATTCCATCTTTCAGAAAATCTTACTCTTATCTTTATCACCATTTATAACTTCAAATCAGAGTGACCTCTGCCAATTAAGACACTTAGAATTGTATTCCCTCAACATATTTACATTTTCCTTATCACTGCCAAAGAATTTCCTTTCCATATTTTGTCACATCTCATGAAAAATATTATTTCTGCTATAGGTTTTAGCTACTGTAACATAGTTTCATAGTCACTAGAGTCAAGAGGGACATGAACAAATCATCTAGCCTGACCCCCTGCCACAGGCAGGAATGAATGCTGGGTTCACAAGACCCCAGACAAGTGATCATCCAACCTCCTCCTGAATCTGCCCAACGTAGGGGTGCGTACCACTTCCCCGGGAAGTTGGTTCCAGATTTTGGCCACCCTAACTGTAAAATATTGCTTTCTGATCTCTAACCTAAACCTATTCTCCATCAGCTTATTAACATTGTTCCTCATCACCCCAGGTGGTGCTGGGGAGAAAAGGGCTCTACCTATTTGCTGTTGATCTCCCCTGATGAGTCTGTAATCAGCCACCAGGTCCCCCCTCAGCCTCCTCTTGCTGAGGCTGAACAGGTTCAGGTCCCTCAGTCTCTCCCTGCAGGGCCTGTCCTGCTTCCCTCTCAAGGCTGGCCACATCCCTTTTGAAGTGTGGCGCCCAGTACTGGACGAAGTACTCCAACTGCGGCCTGACCAAAGTCGCACAGAGGGGGAGTATCACCTCTCTGGACCAGCTTGAGATGCACCTTTGGATGCATGACAAGGTATGGCTGGCCTTGCTGGCTGTGGTCTGGCATTGGCAGCTCATGTTCATCTTCGAGTCAATAATGACTCCAAGATGAAAGCACAGAGGCAGAAAGGCAAGGAGGGAACTCCCCAGCCTGTATGTATGCTGTGGATTCCTTCTCCCAAGGTGCAGCACCCTACATTTGTCTATGTTGAACCCCATCCTATTCTCATCTGCCCAATTTTGTAATCTGTCTAAATCTGTTTGCAGCCTCTCTCTCCCTTCAAGTGTGTCCACCTTGCCCCACATCTTACCGTCATCAAAAAACTTGGATAGCGTGCTTTCCACCCCTCATCCAAGTCGCTGATGAAGACATTAAACAGTTTGGGCCCAAGGACCGAGCCCTGGAGTACCCCAATGCTCACATCTCACCAGGTTGAATACAACCTGTCCACCACTACTCTCTGGGTGTGCCCCATCAGCCAATTTTTTACCCATCCAACTGCAGGCATCTTAATTCAGTCGCTTAATTTATTGATGAGGATGAGGTCAAAGGCCTTCTTAAAGTCTAGAAAGACTACGTCCACGGTGACACCATCATCCAAGGATTTAGTTACTTGGTCATAAAAGGCAATCAGGTTGGTCAGGCAGGACCTGCCTTTGATGAACCCATGCTGATTGCCCCGAGCATGATCTCCCCTGCAGGCCCCCCACAAATGTGCTCCTTGATGATTCTTTCCAAGATTTTCCCGAGTACCAAGGTGAGGCTTACAAGCCTATAGTTACTTGGGTCCACCTTCTTCCCTTTCTTGAAAATTGGGACCACATTAGCCAGTTTCCAATCCCCCAGCACCTGGCCAGATGACCACAAATGCTCATACAGCTGGGCCAAGGGCTCCATGATGACCCCTGCCAGCTGCCTCAACACCTTTGGGTGGAGGGCATCTGGACCTACAGATTTAAAAATGTCTAGCCCTTCCAGAAGATCCCTAACTACATCTGTACTGACTGAAGGCCTGATAGAGCTATCCCCAAGACTGTCCCTACCTGTGGTAGGTGGGATATCCCAGATCCTGTTCAAGAAAACGGAGGCAAAGAAACTGTTAAAAATATCAGCTTTTTTGTCTGGCATAGCCACAAGATTACTGTTTGTGTCTTGCAGGGGCCCTACATTGCCTGGTGGCCTCTTCTTGCTCCCAATGTACTTGAAAAAGGACTTTTTGTTGTCCTTAATCCTGGACACTAGCCTGAATTCCATCTCTGCCTTGGCCTTCCTAATAGCCCTCCTACACTCACGGGCTGAGGAAGAGTACTCCTCCTTGGTGATAGCTCCTCCCTTTCACTGGTTGTATGCCCCCCTTTTAGTCCTCAGGCATTGCTGAATGCTCTTGCTGAGCCAAGGGGGTTTCTGAGCACTCTTACCCGCCTTGCTTCTCTCAGGAACTGTTACCCTTTGGGACTGGAGGATCATCCCCATAAAGTATGATCATCTCTCGTGGACTCCCATCTCCTCTACCTTCTGGGCCCCCCACTAGTCTCCTAAGCTCATTGAAATCAGCCCTTCTGAAGTCAGGGGCTTTAGCCTTGGTGTGAGCCCCTGATGGCCTGCGTTGGATAGCAAAATCCAGCAGGTGATGATCGCTATTGCCCAGGTGGTCAAGGACCTGCAGTCCCCTCACCAGGTCATCCGCCATGGCCAGGACCAGGTCCACCAAACATTCTTTTGTCAAATTTGTTTGGCCCCATTAGTCCATCAACAGAGGTGCAACGATAGAGATTTTTGGGGTGATAGCCGATTTTTAAAGGAGGCATATCAGCTGATATTGATCCGATTTCTGACAGCAGCCCAGCGGCTGGTAAGCCTGGTGTGGTGAAAGGGGGTGGGGGGAGATCAAGGCCCCCATGGTGAGGGAGGAATAGGGCTGGGGCAAGAGCTGCCCAGCTGGGGCAGGGCAGGTGCATCTGGGGGGTGCAGGAGACGGCTCCCGCTGCTGCTTGTCCAGGATATGCTAATTTGGTGGTTCCTTCTGCTTGCCTGGAAGGGCATTGGGGGAGAGGGGGGAAAGGAAGAGCAGGCATGCGCCCCCAGATCTGTGAAGGGTGGGACAGGGCAGGCTGAGCTTGGGACGAGCGGCAGGATGAGGGGTAAGGTGGAGACTATGGCAAATTTTGGGGTGGCTGCAGCCCCCCCATCTTCCTGCCCACACCTTCCCAGAGCTACCACCTCTTGCTCAGAGCCCAGGCCCATCCTGCTGGGAAGAGCTTGGCACAGCCCCAGCCCCAGCCCCCCCTGCCCCACATAGATCCAGGAGCACACTCTCCCCCACCCCCAGTGTCCTCCCGAACGAGCAGCAGGAGCATGACAGGGGCTGCTGGACAAGTGGGTGAGCACTAGACAAGATGCCCCTGGATGAGTGGCGCACAGAGGCAGGAGTCACCCCCACTCCCCAGATGAGCCCAGGCTCCATCCCGCACCTGTCCCGCCCCAGCTGGCCAGCACTTGTCCCAGCCCC
>NW_017728886.1:60630930-60644982 GCF_001723895.1 Crocodylus porosus
CTGCCCCATGCCCCTTCCCTTCCCCCCCTCCACCACACCACTTACCAGCTGCACACAGCTCTCAAGCTGCTGGGCTGTGCTTCTTACCGCCTACGTGCTGCACGCATGCCTGCATGCATGGGCCATTTATCAGCCAAATTATTGGCCATATCAGGCCAATTTCTGATATGGACAGAATTTCTTTATATCAGTGCCGATCCAATATCGGACCGATGTATCGGTGCACCTCTATCCATCTACTAATGACAACTGTCTAACGGGCTCAAAAAAAAGTGGGGAAACACACTCAGAGAAACATCATACAAGAAAGTGAATGGATCCGGAATCCATTCATGTCAACAGAATTATTGTAATCATCTGGAACAGGGCTAACCTAACACAAAGTAGGGCTGGGGACAGTTAGAGGGACAAGGGAATACAAGAATATTCTATCCATTTCCTTTTCTCCCTTCCTACCTTTTTCTTCATCTCTTATTACAACTTTTTCCCTCTCCCCTCCAATATGAATAACTTACATCTGTGTTTTTCCTACATGCATCTCAATGTAGAGGGAAGGTTCGTGCATTTCAGTGATGTTCAAAATTGTCTCAGTAGGAGTTTTAAACTGTGGTATGGTCCCCAAGCAGAAGAAGCCAAAGGGGAGACCAGATGACAAGCTGCCTACTGGCCCTCAGTTGGGAGTTAAGCAAAAAGCACGTTGAGTTGAATGGAGCAAAGCAGCCATTCTGGCAGACAGCATGATTGATAGAGATGCTGAAGACTTACTTGTGCTTGATGGCATGGGAAGGATTAAGATTCTCAACATGTTTATTAAACTGTCTTTTAGCTTTTAATGACACATGCATGCCCACACACACACACTCAGTGTTAAGAAAACAAAGAACAAGAAGAATTGCAAAGTGTACAGTTACACTAAAAATGTGTAAATAAAGTTGAATACTATACCTGTGCACCTGAGTCTTGAAATTCTTTGCAAGCTTCTGGGAATACATCATATGCAATAACAGGATATCCTTGTTTTACCAGGTTTTTGGCCATTGGATTTCCCATGTTACCCAGCCCAATGAATCCAACGGGGGTTTTGGAGGCCATTGCCCTAGAACACACTGATTTCAACACAATTTCAATACATGAATATCTTGGAGAAATGCACCACAAACAAAAACAACAACAACATAGTTTTAAGTGTTATAATTTACACAATAAACTATCACCACATTTTCTGAGATTTACTTGTGGGCACATAGTTACATGCACCTAGCTTTTGGGAAGGTAGAATGATTGGGGGGGGGGGGGATTTTTCCAGACTGTACAGTGCAGGAAGAGAGCCTAATCTTCAGCTCACTCACGCTCCCCTTCCTAATCAGGTATAAGCTGAGGACTGGACAACACAGGAAGATCTAGGATTTTTAAGAGCTAAAAAATAGACATAGGACTATGAAATAGGAGAAAGATCAGGACTAGCTAACAGACAGCAATAATGCTGAACAAAGGATGGCTCATCAGTGCAGCATCAAGATTATTAAAGAGGAAATGGGATCATTAACACCTGCAGAGTGAAGAGCAATTAGTAGGAATTAGGAAGGCTATAATGAGGCATGAAGTCAGTTGACTCCATCAGCACTGCAGGGATAGAAACGCCTCTGCTGCTGCACACAAATCATTTTAAACTTTGAGTAACGCAGAAATCAGATCTGCCCCAACTGCACCCCCCCTTCACTTCCATGCAGCTGCTGGAGGGTGGAGAAGGAAAAGGAGTAACAGTCATCTTATAGCATCTCCATGCTTCTATTCTGTATTCAGCACTATTTTAATTATTGTGGCCAGAAAGAAGTCAGCTTTCTGGTTAAGACAGGCACCCCAATTTGGAAAGGCTAATCTTTGGACAAAAGGTTAGTTTGGCATGCAAGTAAATATTGTACTTATCAAGAGCATCACAGTGTGATCATACTAAGAAACTGTACTGAATTTAGAACACTAGGGACAGTTTGTGACAAAATGAATATGCAAGTGAAATAATACCCAATTAACCAGGGCCTTGGGACTATGGGAGAATCAGTCAGGAAATATATAAAAGCACAGACAACATCTGTGCAAGTTTCTTTCCATTTTGTTACAGTCTCCTCTGCACAAAATGACATGGACAAGAAGCAAGTTCAGATTCCTTGCATATTTCATTCTGTGGCTCCAGGCAGAGCCAGATGACTGTGGCTGTGGCTTTGGGATACAGCAACCAGCCTCAAGAATTCAAACTGAAGGTACAGATACATTTCATACAAGCCTAACCACTACCAAGTAATACCTAGTCACAAATAACCCTGACCAGATTTAAAATCAATAATCTAAAGGTGAAAATTTTCATGATAGTACCAATGTCAAGAGGCATTCAATCTTTTTTATTGCTGCTTGAAAGTTGCCCTTAAACATTATTTGAGCATTCATGTCACCAGAACAATGACTAATAATTACAAAATGATGCAGTCTTCAGAACGAAGCATACAGGAAAACATGACAGAACAGTACACCATGATGTCAGGAACTAATACAGTATTCTATGGTGATTTATGGTATATATGGGAGACATTGTAATTTTAGCATGTATTATTAGTCCTACCTACCTATCAGGTACAAATAAAGAGAAACAGGCAATATATAATCCACAAAAATCCCCTTCCTCATCATTCTGACCTGAAATAATCTTACATCAAGGCTAGGACAAATGCTATTTTTTGTTCTCACTACCAGTTACAGAAGATGTTTCTTCTTTGAAAGCAAAAGAAGCTGACCAGGATAAAGGGGCAACCAAGCAAACAGGGATGAAGATAAGAAAACGATAAATTAACCAGACTCTAGAGTAGATTTTAGAGTACTCCATGTTTAGGTTTTAAGAAATCTCAATACTTAGATAGACTCCCCAGTAGATGGGTAACGCCTGATTAATTATTTTAAAGTATTTCTGATTCTAAGATCCTTCTCAGCCAACAAAAGCGACACCAGATTGTAAATATCATGCTTACTAAAGTAGGTGTTTTGAGAGGACTTCAGTTTAATCCCCAATTTCCATAGCTGCCTATACAAAGAAAAGCTGCACTGTAATTAAAAATAAAATGTACCCCAATAGGTATATCTCCTATTATAATAAAGCAGCAAAATGCTATAAAAAGTGCTAACAGATAGACAACTGCATTTTTCTTTTTTAAAATCTTGTCATTCCTTGGCTTCCCATGAGGGCATCCTCCTCGCTCACCTCCTTCCTCAGTACCTCAGTGTCTCCTTTCCAACTTTCCATGGGATTCAGTTCTTGTTCCCATTCTCTTCACACCTATCTCTGAACAGTCTCATCTGCAAAACACAAATCTAACTACCATCATCTCTGTGTTGATAACCCATAAATCTATTCCAGCCTTGTCTTTGTTTATCCAAATTAAAATTTGGGCCCATCTCTGACATCTGCTAGTGATACCCATTAGCTCAAATTCAGCTCGATTAATACAGAAATCTTCCCATCACTCTGCTGCTCATATCCAGGCTAATTCTTGCCAATTCTTTCTGTATAATATATTAGATATGGCCTTTCCCATGAGGATACACTCACACTGTGTTTCTATCACTGCAACAGCCTTCTATCCTGCATTCCCAGGTGCAATTTTGCCTCATTCACATCTATTGCCGAAGACCATTTTCCCCAATCTATCTCATTGGCCAGGTTGTCATCCTTGTCCTAGAATCCCTCTACTGCTTTCCCTTGCATTCTGCATTATATAAAAGCTACTTGTCTTCACATCCTCATCCCCCCTTCTAAGCTATTATATCTTCTAGTTTTAATTTAGTTACAAAAACATATTGAATTCAACTCAATTATATAATAGCCTTGAAATGAAGCTTTTGTCTATGCATCACTGACATGCTAGGTATATTAGGAAAGTCTGTGAACTTCTGACCTTGCTTTTGTAAAAAAAGGCACTGAAATATTCACTACTTTACAGTACCCATTATCAAAACTCCTGTGAAATTGTAAAAAATAGAATTTTTTTAAAAGCAGATTATTTTTACCACTTATTACTGGTATTTTATACTACTTTAAATAAAGTAGCCTTGCAATCCTTCAACGCAAAGGCCCTGATCCTGCATCTGGGTCTGCCTAGTTGGACCCTCAAATTCAGTGCATAGATATGATTGTAGGATCAAAGTTCTAGTTAAGAAGTAAAAAACTTAAAGGAATGTCCTGGCAAGAATCTCATCATGACAACAGAGGAGCTGGAATTATTTTAGTTGCTGGGCATGAAGATGTCACAGAATAAGCCAAATTAGTTCAAATTCTACCTAGGCACAAGTTCATTATTACAATCAGTACTATTGCATCTGAGCTCACAACAGGAATTTTGGGCCTGTAAAATATAAATGCACTTCAAAACAGACCCTAAACACAATGTCTATGTACAGTGGCGACGCGCAGGGTGTGCACCCCCTGACTGTCTGCACTCACTGCTTAGGCAATGGGTGGGGGAGGTGGGCAGGTGGGAGTGCCAGTTTCCCACCTGCAAGTGCTGGCTGATTGCTGAAGCCGCTCCCAGAAGCGGCCGCAGCTACTCCTGGAAGCGGCCACAGTGATCAGCCGTTGCAGGATTGGTCATGGGGGTACCCCCCAGACAGCAAGATTGGCCATGGGGGACCCCCCGGTTGGCAGGACTTATCACTGGAGGGGACGGGGAGGGGAAAACATGCCCTCCCTTACTGAGATGGCACCAGTCACCCATGTATTCATGACTGGATGACTCCAAGGTGTCACAGCTGGCTCTATTAAATTTTGGAAAGGCTAGTTTTGAGTGTCTACCTAAAATGGACACCTGGGATATTGCTACAATGATACTTAAATTCCTTATAATTTCCAACAGACAAATGCACTGCATTAAATGAGCACTTTAAAACATGGCAAGGCTTCAAACATGTTTTGATTCACTTTTTACCTGGAGACAGTCTATGCCAGCAACTTTCAACCATTTAAAAGCAGGTTCTCTTGTATATTTTGATAATTTAATTACTAAAATAATACACCTTGATTTGTTCAACTGCTAGTGTAGTATCCCAAGATGATGAGGGCAAAAAGCTCCACTGCAATAATGCTGAATACATCCAATTCCTAATGCTTTCAAATGTGTTCTAATTAACAAATACCAGTAAAATGCTTTTGGTATTACTGCAGTAGCTAAGACCCCTTGGTGCTAGCTGCTGTACAAACAGAACAAAAAGACTGCCCTCTCTCAGAAAAAGTTAAGACAAGAGGCTACAGATGGATACAGACAGGGAAACACAAAGATACAATGACACAATATTGATATTATTAGTCAGCTTGATATCAATGGTCTGAGGACTGAACTGTACTGAAGGTATCCTCTGTGGCTTTAGGCAAGTCATTGTGGGGTATATCCACAAAGGCACTGGGTTCCTGTACTAGAATCAACAGTCACCCAAACTTGTTTTAATTGGAAGGGTTGAATGCCTCAGAAATGTCCGCAGGGATCTCCTACTGGCCTGCTTCTACTTGTACATGCTAAACCTAGAAACATGTCAATGAAGCTCTTCTAGGGGCACATCCAGAACCATTATCAAGCATACCAAACACAATAAGGGGATGGATCCCAGAGCAGATTCACCAAAACATTTCCAGGTTTGTTATGGTATGGGTATCCAAGGGTTCCCCTTGAGCATGCCTGCCAGGGAATGAAAAACAGACACAACATGTCATTCTTTTAAAAAAAGCTGGATCAGGAGTCGCTTCAAAAATGCAAACACAAGTGGGGAAAAGGGGTGAAGCTGGGGCCATTTAAACATAAAAGACAAACAGTCCGTCACAGACCTGTGTGCAGAGTACCCCCGGAGCCCCAGTGCTCTTTCTACAAAGCCACCCACTAGAATTTACTCAATTGACTGAATGAACAGACCCCAAAATAATCATACAAAGCAAGTGATACGGGCATAGTTTGCCAGTTGCATGTGGCAATTAAACAAGCCAGTAGGGAACTCTCTGCAAGTAGGCAAAGGAGGTTAACTGGTTGATGGAGCTGCCAGATCTCAAAAATTACTCCATCAGTTGTTTCACTAGTAGGTATTTCAGTCAAATGATGGACATTACAAGCAGTTGCCTAAATCTGAGTTAGAATTAAAGGCAAAGATGCCAAGACTAATATTTATATAAAGAGAGAGAGAATGTGCATGTATGACTTGTTTGTGCGCGCACATAAAGTATGTGCCTTTGACAGAGAGCATAAATTCTGCTGGGTGTCAACCCTACAAACACTTCTCAAAGTCACTGGGATGTTGTATTAAGTACATGCATAAGCATTTGTGAGATTAGTGCTTAATCAAGTAGGGTGAAATCCTGGTCTCGTAAGAGAATAATGGAAAATGTTATCATTTACTTTAAGGGAATAAGGATTTGAACTCACTGACTCTTAGGTATTAAAGCAAATAGATTTGTCAGCCTTAAAACCTGAAGTAGTGTTTGGCAGATCCTCCCCCTTTAGAAAACATATTTCGTTGAATTTATTATAGTAATAATTTCAAGTAATCTAATTTCTAGATCATCTCCTCCCCACATTCATTCACCACTTTCAAGCCGTCATGTTTAAAATAGTGAACAAAATAACACAGCTACTTCAAAGTTGTTTTTTACTGAAATATTTGTGAACCATCTGTGACAGTGATACTTACTGCACATGATACTGCAGTATCAGAACAGGTACTATATATACACATATCATTTTTAAATTTAACTTCATTAGCTTATGAAAAAGCTTATGCTGTTCTGTGTTCTACCTGAAAAACTAAACACTTCGTAAAAGTCACACTTAGTTCTTTAAAATATTTCATAGTTGTGTGTCAGTGGAAGAGAACAGGCTAATTAAAAATACTGCTAAAAATCATTTTAAAATGAAATAAAGGAGTCAAGACACATTTGTTTTCATTGTCTGGGAGATCAAGTTAAAAGGGTATGTTCAGCTCTTTAAAAAGAAGTCCGCTTATTTGAGGGTAAAATAAACTGAATTTACTCTACACTTTTCCAGAGTCTTCATGTCAAATTACACACACACACACACACACACACACACCCCCACGCAGGAGAACAAAACAAACAAACAGAAAACCCCTAATACTCAAAAGAAAGCTAATATATTTGTTCCAATCTATTTCTGTTGTAGAAGTCTTAAGCATTACTTATTACTATAGGCAAAAGCAACTTCAAAAGCCAGTAATATGTTTAAATGCCACATCCCTTTAAAGGGAAAGATAAGAGACAGGGGAAAGGCTGTAAACTTGGGTTCCAGGCCTGCAAACACATATGCCTAGCTAGAAACACATATTCCAACCAACTGCAGAAACAGGCCTATTTCCATGTGCAATGTGAAGCATGTGTGTGCGTGTCTGCATGAACAAGAGAAGGGGTTTTGTTTCAGCTCTGACTAATATACACACACACACACACACACACACACACACACACACACAAAAGCAATATAAACATTGATTATGCTATGAATTATGGAGTGTTTTAAGCCACTAGCTCCACATAAACATCTGTGGCCTGCTTTAAACCTCTACATATACTATTTTAAGCAAACATGTTAAAGCGTTTACTATGCTAAGCTACTTTCAGGCAGATATAAGTATTGATATGAGCCTTGTACAATTTTACAACCCGTATAGTTTTATTAGTGGGTGCAAGGGAAGTGATAATCCTTTCCTGGTCCGAAGCACATCTGTCAGGGTTTTAATAAGCCAACAACAGTTTCATCTGAGGAATTATGAACTTGTTAGGGGAGGGCAGGCAGCCCTTCAAGCAAGCTGATGCAGATCATACAGTCATGAAGTCAAGTAGGCAGGTCCTGTGGATGGGAGTCCCAGTGCGGGGAGGGGGGTGAGGGTGCTGTCACTGCTCTGACAAGCCACTGAGCCTGGGGGGAGGGGTTGCTGGAAGTGTTGGGGAGCAGCAGCACTTTTGGGGCTGGTTTAAGAGAGAGGCCTGGCTTTTGCAATGCGCTGTGACCGTGCACAGCTCAAATGTCATGCCCCCAAAATCCACCCGCCTCCCCCCCCGGCCTGGAGACAGCCGCGTCCTTACCCAGTGTGAGGCTGGCAGCGTGCACAGTCCTGGGCTTGCAGAGCAAGCTGGCGGATCCGCGGAGCATTAAGGCTGCTGCCATGCTCCTTCCCCCCGCTCCACTCGGGTGACCTCCACTTGCACACCGCCGCTCCTCCTCTGCGCGAGCCCCTCGCGCCGCGCTCGCAGCGAGGCAGCAGCAGGAGTGAGGGAGAGTGGCAGCCGGCAAAGCCAACCACAGCTTAGCCCTGGCAGCTCCAGACCAATGAGAGGAGATATCCTCCAGCCCATGACCTGCCGGATCCACCCCCAGCCCCGTGACACGCGGGGCTGTGCCTCTTTTCCTCCCGCCGCCGCGAAAGCAGGGGAAGTGCGGGAGTCGTGTGGGATGAGACCGCGGCTTCAGCCCTGGGTGCTCAGCTGAAGCAGGATTTCCTCTACAACCCCTCGGCACCCTGCTCTCTCTGGGCCACCATTTCCCAGGGAAGCCACCCTGCCAGCTCATCGGGGGTCTTCCTCAGCTCTCCTTTGCTCACCAGGCGCCCAGGCTCAAGCCTTTCCCGTAGCATCTGCTCTGCCTTTGGTACCTGGGGCTCCCACCAGAGGGGAACAGTCCCTGCTGCCCTTTTGCCTCTTAAGCGATGGGTTGTCTGCTCCAGCCAGCTATCTCCACTAGTCACTGTGTGCACCTAATAATTAATGACACAAAAAAGGGGGAAAGCTAGGGCTTCCAACTCTATTCCAGGAGGTTTCTGGAAAGCCAGCATGCCCGTGACACGATGTGGACGTGACCACATGCTTGAATATATCCATTACAGACTACAGTGTGTAGATACTACATCAGGAAGTAAATGCACTTGACTATTACATTTTAAAATCCCACTGGACTACTGTATAAATTGGATTAAACATTTAATAGTCATGGGGAGCTGCTTTATCAGTATAAGGTTTAATTTATGTGAATAAAGAAGAATCCCTTTACTCCTCCTGCACTCAGGATAGGAATAGAGAGCCATTTGGATTGCATCTGAGTTTCAGTTACAAACTAATCTTTGCACCATCTCTACCAAAGAGGGGGTTGAGGACTGGGGTATAGTTTGTGCCAAATGATTCAGATTAGGGATCAGTGACAGGGAACCCTAGCCCTGTTACTAAGAGACAGGGTGGTCCCTTTAAATCCAGAACCTTCCAGTCACGGCTGGCTGGTCAAGTAGGGGTTAAGGCTCAAGCCCTGGAAGCCAGTCAGGTGACAGGAAGAGGAAGGCCCAGACCCTACAAATGGCAAGTGGAGAAGGCCAGAGGGGCAGTGGAGTGGGGGATTTTCAATGATCGTGGTGTTGTGGCTGCAATCTCTTTTGGAAGACTATACCATTCTGTAAGCCATCTGCATGATTGTCTAAAGTAAGCAGGAATGTTGCCTCTCTTGTTTCTGTATTATCACTTTTCCATTATATGGCTATAGAAGCCTATGTTTTGTGTTGGATGTTAAGACCAGTGGTTTGGGTGAGGCTATTTGGGGAAGGAAGAGGCCTTGTTGGGGGCCCACTGCAGTGTGGGGACCCCAGTGCTAGAGAGGGTGCAGTATTCGGGGGTGAGCAGACCCCAGTGCCACAGAGGGTGCAGGAGCCTGAGTGAGGTTTTTTTTTTGTTTTGATTTTTTTTTGTTTGAGAGCTAGAGCCTGGGAGTCAAACCCTGATTAGCCTGTTTTTTGACTGACAGGCCTAGCTAGAGAGAGAAGGGGTAGGCCCACAGCAGCCAAGACTCCAACATAAAGAGGAATTTACAAATACCATCTGTGAGGCTTGGGCTGCAGTGCAGGGGATGAATGGAGCTGCAGATAGCACCCCCTGACATCAGGGCATACAATGGGCAACCTCCAGCTTAATTAACAACAAGGCATGGCAAGTGAGAAAGTGGGTGGTTGGCCCATAACAGGTGGGTGGAGCCACCAGTAGACGGACCCTGAGCAGGCCCCTGTTACAGGATCCTCTAGAACAGTGGTCACCAACCAGTCAATCTCAATGTACTGGTTGACTGATGGAGCCTCTGACTGTTGTTCTCAGTCTGACAGAGGCTCCAAGATCAGGAGTGACAAGATGCATGTAACTGGGCTGAGCCACATCCCTGCCACCGGGGCTGGGCTGCATCAGTGGGATCAGAGCCTGGGCAGCTTGTCCAGTAGGTGGGGGGAGTGAGGAAGAGGGCAGTAGCGGGGCAGGTGGGAGAGGTGGCACGGTAGATCCTGGGGTGCCAAAAAGTGATCTTCACCATAAAAAGGTTGGAGACCACTGCTCTAGAAAGAGAACTATGCAAACTGAGCAGGTTTCAGAGCTGCAAGTCTGCTCATACTTCCTTGCACTCATTGGCTAGGTACAGATGTTATGCTCAAAGCTTATAGAAAGTGCTTTACAGCTGTAACAGAACAGATGTTCATAGCACATGAAGTGCTTTAAAATGGTAGATCCCACTCTAAGTTAACCCTCAATGGATGTGTATTAACCTAAAGTGCTTTCTGTTAGCATGTGTTATTGAATGTCTGTGCCAGATCCCACTGGGGGTTAATTTACAGAGCAATCACTGCCATCCCAGGCTTCATTGTGCAGGGCTGCTCTAGGCTTGGGTAGAGCTGGTTTGTTCTGTCTGAGGGCTGGGCTGGCCCTGCCCCCTTGGCTGCCACTTATCTGAGTCAGTGACAACCTCTGATCCTAGCCCCATGCACACCCTGGCTGGATGGGGGGGCAGGAGGGAGTTTGAGTTTCTGTCCTTGCAGCTGCCCTGGCGCCACAGCACACTGCAGTCTGACAACAGGCTCTTCTGGCAGCCACTGCCATAGCAGCCCAGCCCCCTCCCCTCCCCCCCCAGCTGGCAACTGTCAGCAGCAGCTGGGGGAGAAGGGATCTCCCCCTGCCATGAAGGTCCCCCCACAGCTTCCAGGCTTGGGGGTAGAGGGGTGCCTAGCTGGGTCCCCATAACATGAGGGCTCCCTTTTCCCATCCCTGCTGCAGTTATCAGTGTAGTTTAAAGCTGGAGCAGCTCTGTGCTACATGCTTCTGGTTATAGCTGCCAGGTTGCATGGCAGGAGGGGGAAGCCTCCCTGCTATGGGGGGCGGGGGGGGCTCCCAAAACTTGCTGGCTTGGGGCATGGGGGAGGGCTGGCCTGGGAAGGTGGGGAACACATGCAGCAGGGGGTGGTTTCTGTTCAAGAGTGACCTGGCAGCTGCAGCCAGAAGCTAAAGAGCAGGGCTGTTTGGCTTTTTGCAACACCAGGAACTGCAAGGGGGGGAGGGGAGGAAAGGGAAGAGAGCCCCTCCTGTGCAAGGTCCCCTCCACAGCTTGCCTGCTCAGGGCTCGTGGGGGTCAGCTTGGGTTCACACAGCATGGGGGCTCCCTTCTACCCCACTCCCACCCCCAGTTCCCAACACAGCAGAACATGGGGCACAGCAGCTTTCCTCCAGCTGTTGGCTGTCACTGTCAAGATGGTGAAGCAGGGAAAAGGGAGTCCCCCATCACTAGCCTCCACCTTCCCCACAGACCCCCAGCTTGCTAGTTGGGATCTTTGGTGGGGCCAGGCCAGGTATCCAGGTCTGCACAGCGGTGACGAGGGGGGTCCCTTCCCCCTGGCCCCAGGTCTTGCCACGGGGAAACATGGGGCTGAGCTGCCCCTCCTGCAGCTACTGGCTGCCACTGTTAGGAGGCTTGAGTTGGGGGGAAGGGAACTGAAGTTACTAGCATGAGCATTCTGGTAATATGAGAAGAAAACCAACAACAGCAGAACATATGCGTTTATAGACATTGGAAAAAATAGGTAAATTAAAGGAGGCATTTTTCCCCAAAATGCCCTCTAGTCATGTTTGAACTCTTAGCATTTTATAATAAAGTTAACTCATTTTGTTTAAAATAATATCGCCTTTTAGTACAGTTTGCCTTAATATAAATTAAGGCTTCCTACTTAATTTTATTTTGTATATGTTTCTCATTTCTTTGCCAAGCTAATCGCATTCTTTCCACACAAAGTAAAGAAAAAAAGCTTTGTTAGACTCCAAAATACTTTAAACAAAAGTAAATAACCATGAAGGCTTTCACTGGAGTTGCACCACAGGACAAAAATGTTCTAATCTATTCAGCAATATATCTATATTCATACCTAATAAGATTTTTTTTTAATGAAAAATAAGAGGTTTTCATAACGATTTATATATGATGATTTCTGAAACTGTTCAAGAGTTATAGTACAAATGTATAAATTTAAATATTTATTATTTGTATAGATTAGTGCTACATATTGTAACATTTTGTTTTCCACATGTTAAATATTTGGGTGCGTCTACTATCTGTGTGTATGAAGTAGAAGTATTTTTAAAATAAAACACTTTTTAAAATTAGAGTAGAACTTAAGGGCGTCTCTATATAAAAATTCATTAGAGATTTCAAAATATCTGTAAGTGTTAAATAAGCTTTCCAGAAATCAGTGATTATGCTGTGAACATGTCACAAAGGGGAGCTGTTAACAAGTGTGACTGCCAGTGGTAGGAAGATTGCCAACATTTAATTGGCTTTAAAGTTTCTATTCCATCAATGGAGTATTGTAGCTTACAGGCAATAATACTAGCCTTATGATCTAGGCATAAAACACTTTCAAAATATCTGACAGGATGTAGCACGAAGTAACTATTTTCTTCAACAAAATTGTTAACATGTTTGTTAAGCTTAATGCTTAATAAGTTTAATATTTGTTCTTATATTATTACCCAGATTTACACTCCAATTATAACAACAAACAATAAATACATAGTTTCTATACAGCAGTTTGTATTAGTAGATCTGCAAGTGCTTTAGTAATAGAAGAGAAGTAAATGCATCTTCAGCAAATTACTGGCAGATGAAGGAACAGAATGTAGGATTCCTGACCATCATCCCAGGACTGCTGTATTTACTAGGCCAGGAGTCTTAAATTCCCTAGGGCCCCTTGGCTGGAACTGGACCCATCTCCAGTAGTAGGGTGAGCAATGGCAGTAGGAGGAGCCATGGGGAGTAATACACCTGCTACTTATACCTCCATTGCCAACCCACATCTCCAATACAGCTCCCTATCCTGGAATTCAGCAGCGGGTCCTGCTCTATTTTCCAAGAGCCCCACAGACCATATCTTTGATACCCCTACAGTAAATGATATGGTCTCCCTATATCCAGTGAATAACTAGTAACCATGCCACTTTTTTTTTCTTTGTAAAATACTAATGGATCATTTCTACTGATCCCAAGTGATATATATTAGCTGTGAAGAGGTGCAGAAGCCTCTCTATTTTTCCACCCTCATAATTTATAATGTCATCAAAAACGCTTCAATTTCTAACAGAATAATTAATTCCAGCTCATGTTTATTGACTGTCAGCATCATAAACTAAATTTGTCTCACATTGGTATCTGACAATCTTCTATGTGACCCTTAAGACATCCCATAAGAGCATGGCATGGATGATCAGACATGAGACTAGCAAAGCTTTTAGATTTTATATATAAAATGTTCAAACACATGGAGATCATGAGGAGGCTCAGTTTTTTTTTTGTTTTTTTTTTCAGTATGATTGATGAGGCAGCAGATTTTAAAGCATTAGACAAGTTACTGCACTATAAGCTGATAACATTGCTAGAGTTCTCATAGTGCAGAAAGCATTTGTTTCTGATGAAAGCTATATTTGTCACTAAGTAATGAGTAAAGTCTCAAATATGTTTCATATGAGGTTCTTTTACATAGCCAAAAAAATGATTTTTATCCTTGTCCTTAATATGACATCTACCCTTTAATATGTGGTCAGGGATTTAAGTGTTGATCCGTAAAGATCAAATACAAATAATAGAACAAATACCATTTAATAATAAATAATACAAATATTTTATATTTGTATTTTATGTTCTTGACAACTTTAGTTGCATTAGAACTTAAGAGTTTTTT
>NW_017728886.1:60645082-60661319 GCF_001723895.1 Crocodylus porosus
TTTTTTTCCTCAATGATTAATCTCAAAAACAAATGGAGGTGCATATACTATGCCAAATTATGCTAAGAAGACTTCGATACAATTCAACACCATGCCACTGACTCATTTTGTGACCTGGTCTACTTGAGATTGGTCAGATTTTTTTCAAAAGTTTGTACTAATTTTGGATGAGTCAGTTAGGGGACTTAAGAAATTATTTTCAGAGGTGACAACTATTTAGTTTCCAACAGTAAATAAATCTAATATATAACCTCCACTGCTCATGTTTATTTATTTACCTTGTTTAACCTCCTTATGGGGGAACACAGCAAGACAGTGTTTACATTGAAGACTGTGTCAGATTCCTTCTCCCTGCTACCCACCTATCTATCACTTCAATCAAAGCTACACCCAAAGCCATAATCAAAGCTATGCTAAGCCATTGACAATAGTGTCAACTGGGGATACAACACAACCAATGAAGAGGGGGAACAGACTGAAGCATGGGCAGAGGTGCATCATTTGAGCCTCATCCATAGCCCAAAGCTTTCCAATTCTGTTAATAGCAGCCATTGGCACAGGGGCTACAACCCCAACCTAGCTAGCACTTGCTAATAACAACATGTTTGGCTTTTATAACAAAGCCATTGTAGAACCTATTCCCCACTCATAGCATAGACCAATCATTTTATAAATCAAAGCACCTATAACACCAGTCTTAGTTCCCCTTTGATGCTGTTTCAGCTTCAGGAAAGCAAAGTGGGATGATTTCACTAAATGCCTTGGACCCATTACAATAAACATCGAACCAGTACCAGAAAACTATGAGCAATTTGTAAAAATGTTACATAGCATCTCAGACATAGCCCAGAGGCTGCAGAATGAACTATGTGCCCTATCTAAAACTAGAATCAGCTGATAGATATGCAAAATACAGCAGGCTGTATGAAGCACATCTGTATGCAGAGGAAACTACTGCTACAGGAGAACTGGTCGCTGAAGAAAGAAGGAAGTCATGGCAGAACCTTATTGAGAATGTGACAAAACACGTATTAGTAAAAAAGCATAGCTATATCCAGAAACTTACTAACTACCCAAAAAAGAAAGAATACTATTACAATATTACTGTAACTCGGGTTGTATGTCAACTCACTGAAAATGGTAGGGCACCAAATAAACAACTAGGTTTGAATCCAGAGAAAAGAAGACCAGCAGGTTCTTCATTTGAGATACATTTTATAATGGCTGAATTAAGTAGTGCAATAAATACTCTGAAAAATGGCAAAGTCACCATCCTTGATGATATTCACACACAACAAAACACTTTAGACCAACAACAATGGCCTGGCTACTCCAATTGTTCAATACGTATGTTACCATCATATACAATGTGTAAGTGTTGACGGGGGGGGGGGCACAACTCCGTGGTGCTGCCACCACCACCCTGCCCCTGCTGTTGCCAGGCACTGGGTCTGGCTGGACTGTGTCCCCATGCCCCATGCCCTACTGTCAGCACAGAAGTTGCTGCTGGGCCCTGGCTCCAGCCCCATGCCCCGCCATTGGCACAGAAATCTTGGGGGACACAGACTCCCTAATATCCCCCCCCACACACATTACCTATGGTAACCATGTACAAAGTACCAAAGATATGGCATCAAACATGTATTGTAGTATCCTAAAAACAGAGAACAATCTCTCAGATCTAAAGAACATCAGACTTTATTCTTACTATGTCATCTTTTCAAAGTCTTCAAACCTCTTATCTTAAACCATTTGTCACTGAAAGAACACCTAGTCCATGAGCAAGCTGGCTTTCACACAGAGAAATCATGCACTGGTCAAGGGTTAAACATCACACAGCAATTGAAGATGGCTTTGAAAAAAGGAATGGTCATTGATGCCATATTTGTAGACGTGTCAGCAGCTTATGATACTGTAAACCACTGAAGGCTCCTTACAAAAATCATAAAATCATAGGGCTGGAAGGGATCCCTGCTGGACACAGCTTGTTCAGACCTACATGTGAAATTTAAATAACTAAATTATATCAGTGCCTTTTTGCACAAGAATATAAACTTGTGACTTAGACCACCTGAAGCATAACAGTACAGTTAATCTCATCTCTGGCTCTAGTATCAAATACAACCCATGACTGACTACTCTAATTTGGTTATGAACAAGCTCCCCTTTCAGAGTGATTACCTCTCCCTTGCTATTACATTCCTCGCCAATCTAGGTGTCTCTGGCAGTTGGAAAATATTTGGGGTTCCGCCCTGCTATCACAATAATGTATACAGTGTCTTACAATTTAGGATCTAAGGTGCTCAATTCAAGTAACCAAGTCCTACTGAAATTAAATCAAGTAGTGTGCCTCTGGTTTAGGGTGTTGGGTTTGAGCAATCAAACCATACTATAGTTAACCAAATGATAAACCTCTGGAGCCATCAAGGGTTTTTGTGCATGTCAGTCTCACCCACAACAACCAGAGATGGATCCAAAAGGCTAACATTCACATCACAACCAAAGAACAATAACCCTCCACCCTACCAGCTTTGTTTGGACCCTGATCTTCAACCCATTAAGCGAAATATGCTTTGGAGAAGGTGTATAAGAGAAGAAGGAAGCTGTCAACAAGGAGCACTCATTCTAGAAGGGAAACACCACGCTGACCCATCATAACCTGTGCCCAACTGACCACCCTCGGTGACGGGTCCACACCTGGTGAGAAGCTGCAAAGACCAGAACCACTTCCTTGCCCATGTTGGTGAGAAAACCACTATTAATAGTACTGGACTTGAACATGGTAACAGGACATGAGAAGAAGGCAACTTCCCTAATTCTTGAGATCCTGGAGGAAATATGCTGTATTTTAAAATTCAGAAATTTTGTTAGGATTCCCAGAGCAGTTTTCATTTTCCATATTGTGTGGAAAACAAAAACATATAAACAGTAAAGTTCTTGATTATTTGGCATCTACTATTATACACAGAGTGCAGTTCCTTTGCAAAGATGCGTTTCTGGCTGAGTTGTATGACATGTTGCCCATGATATGCTCCGAAATGTAATGTATGGAAGTAATGCTAAGGCAGTTATGGGAACGTTATTTCCTCCTGATTGATGTAAGATTAAAATCTCAATGGGCCTGTTACATCCATATAAGTACCTATCAAAATCATGATTCCATGGATTTTGCAGAAATTATGAAATCCCACATTGCCCGTGAAAGTGGATTACGTCCATGAAATCTGCAAAAAAGAAAGAAAACTTACTGAACAGTATGGGAGGGGCCACCATGACAGGCTGTGAATATGGCAGCTGGCCCTGCAGTCTCCCTGCAAAATCAGCTGGCCACCTCCCCAAGTTAGGTAGACCCCTAGATAGTTTCCTAGTTATTAGGGGCTGAAAGGGACCTTACAGATCATTGGGTCCAGCCCCCCACCCCACATTTGGGCAGGAAAGACTACTGGGATCAGGTGACCCCAGCAAGATGGGTGTTGAGATACTTTTTGAAGATCACCAGTATGGATGACTCTATCACCTCTGGGGAGTTAGTATTAAAGTTTACCCCAGTTCTATTTTGTATAGATTTTTTTATATACTTTTGTTGTCCAGCTGGATATTGAAGAGATGCCGGACGTGCAGTATGTGGAAAAGTATATTAGTGGGTTCACACCTGTGTTCATTTATATTAGGCTCAGTAAACCAATAGCTTTTACATCTTTTATGTCTGTGATAAATTACATTAGTGTGTTCATCCTAAATTCTGATGCTCTGTTTTTCAAAAAAAAAAGCTGTAAGAAATTAAACATCCATCTCCCCAGTACAATTTAGTTGGTTTTCAGCATGTAAGTCCTTTAGGTTCCACTGAAAAATCCTATCCTGAAAAAAAAAAGAAAAAAAGGCATAAACCATGACAGACATTATTTAAGTAATGCTACAAAGTTGCCACAAGCTCTGCAGCCTGGGGGCATAGGGGACTAATCTTTAGCTCTGTTGGCCTCCGACAGAGTCTGTCAGTAAGCCAAACAGGCTCAATGATTACTTGTGATCAGCTGTTGCTGCTGTGGCAACAGCTGATCAAGACAAGAGACCACTGCAGAAGCTGCAGGATCCAGCGGTCTACATTTGGGGGCTGCCTGTCAACCAGGAAATTTCAAAAACTCCTACTCAATGTTTTAGAGTTCTAACTACATTGCACACTTGTTTAATTTCTGTATATCACCAAAATGTACCTGGTAGCATGCTCACCTGTGAATTATTTCTAATTCATTGTTTGCATCTGTATGCCAACATGGTGAAGTATCCTCTTGCAGAACACATCTATAGGCTACTACTGCATAATGACATTTACTTAAAAATGTCTTCTGCAATGAAAAGTAATAATAAAGCCATGTAAGAGGCAACTGGGGAATAAAACATGCTGGGGACTCACTTTCATAGGTTTTGCAGCAGCTTCTGAGTTAATCATGCATGTTTCATTGCTGCCATCTGTGGTGTGACTGCTATGCTTTCGGGATATTGACAATTACTTCTGAAAGGGTAGTGTGAGTATTACTGTAAAAATGATGTGCTGTTGAACAAGAACAATGATTTGCTTTTTTGACAATCACTTGGAAAGGACAAAGGATTTATTTATAGCACCCCAATCTCACTGGAATAGTAGTTTTGACCTTTGTTTTCTGAGGTGCTGATAAGTTAAGAACTTGTATTACACAAACAGACGTGACTACACTTATTTATTTTGGATTTACACCAGCATATCACCAAAAACTTTGATGTAATTACTCTGGAATCACTAAGTACAACTAGTGAACCAAGCAAAACCTGAATTTGACCTGTTGCACGTACCTTTCAGTATCTATCCAACTCTAGTACCAGTCTTAGATGACATAGGAAAAAATAGATTAACATGTTTTGGATATCCAGAGTTTCTGACTATTTCTTATTTTGTAGGAGGATTGACTTTGTATGTGTCTTCACATATGGAAAATTGAAGACCTGATTCTCATAATAGATCAGAAAAAGAAAGATGAATTTGTTTGAAATGTATACACTTTTAGAACGTTTATTTTTGCCCCAGAACCATATTATTTACAGTGTACATTAAATCAAGGTTTGGTCTACTATTTCAAGAATGGACACACATTTATCATTATTACTAATGTAATACAAACTTATAATCATTTTACTAGATAAGCAGTGACGTTGTGTTTGTAACAGTCTACAGATGTATAATAAAGCTAGGCAGAGAATGTCAGCCTTGTCCAAGACATTAAAAGTAGAGAATAAAAATATAGTTCCTGGTACACAAACACTTTGCGGTCAGGAGATCATAGTTGCTCAGCTGTTCTTCATAAGCTGTACTGGAAATAAACTTTCATACCAAATACATTTAATGCTACTTAATACTACTATGGACTTAGTACAGTGCTGATATAAATGATTGTTTATGTTACGTATTGCGTATTGGCTGATCAATAAAAATTATGTGCAAGTGGCAAAATGAAAAAAGACTAGGCATGGAATGGGTATAATAGAGATTGTAATGGGTGGCCGCTGTTGTTACAGTTGTTGCAGGGCATTCTGAAATAAAATGACTCCAACCACAAGTGTGGGAAAGAATGCTGTCAAGCTGGCAGTCACTAAATATATTGCGAGCATAAAGTAATGCATGCGTTGCCATTAGCAGAATCAACAAAAAGTAACTTTACATTCTCCTGTGCATATTAAGCACATTCACATATCTTGTACCTTACTGTTTGAAATAATAGAACATAATTAAAATATGTAGTCTTAAGTCATGTATAGGTGTTATGTTTTTACTGGAAAAGTCACTGTTCTCTCAGTAGAAGCTAGGAGAGTTTTAGTTCCTTCAGTTCTCCTGGGGGAAACAAGCCCCCTCTTGGAGAACAGTCTACCATAGTGACACCTAGAGAAAATCTCTTGCAAGAAAAAACATGTGTACGCTTCCCTCCAGGTTTGGTCCAGAAGGGGAGTGGAGTAGCAAGGCAAAGCCCAATGGCTGTTCCCCAGAGAGGGGATTGTTGGTTTGGGGAGCAGGTAGGGAGCTTTGACGGCTGTTCCAGTCCCATCTTTGCCACTCCTTGCCCACCACACCTGCTTCCCAGACTAGACATCCCAGTCTGGGGAGTGCATGGGGGGTTTGCCCTGCTGCTTTAGTCCCCTCTTGGATTGGTCTGGGGTGGGGAGGGGTGAAGCCAACCTGCTTCCTTCCTGCCTCTTTCCCAAACTAGTCACTGCCTCACTTGGGGAATGGGCTAGAGGTCCTGCTGCTTTACTCCTGGAAACCAAGAATGTATTTGAGGAAACCAGGAACTGTTCCATACTCACTCCCAAACCATGGTATGAAGAAGATATAGGGAACCTTTCCCCACCACTCCACTCTCCCTAAGGACTGGAAGGAGTGGAATGGCCACTGCTCCCCTTGCCTTCCCAAACCAGTCACCCTGCTCTGGTGAAGGTGTGGAGAGCAGGGAAGGGGAGTGGCTTTAGGCTGGACACTTGTACACTCCCTCTCCAGAAAGATTTCTATCAGTGGAAATTTCTAGAAATGAACACCTGTTTGTGGCCTTAACTTACACTTTCCTCTCAGTTATTTTTTAACTTTATATAACTTTACTGCCCATTCAGTTAAGCTTCTTTTTCATATCTGATGAATGCTAGATTAATTTTAGTTACATTGACTTAGCAGTTCTATCCATTTTCTGATCAATTTAATAATATTGTGTACCATAAAAATAAACTGCAATATTTTTTCACTGCTGAATGTTGCCAATGGAGTTCGTATGAAAGTCTTCATTCTTATAACTCCATTGACCAAGTGACACACACTTAGTCCAAATTGCATATGCCTGCATTTGGCCCTAGATGCTCATGCATGAATACAATTAGCATTAAATGATGACTTAAGAATAACTGAATTCAGAAAAGAAAAGAAAATATGTACCAATTAATTCTGTCTTGGAGGCCTTCAGTAATAGCTAGTCAACGGAGGTTGAGGAAGGAGATGGAACTGCTTATTGAGTCTGCCTTTGGCATTGCTTCTGAGAAAAAAAATCCTGGCCTCTGGGGATTCTAAAAAAATATATACCATGGTATTGTTATGATGGGTAACATTTTCTAAAGCACTTACTGACATAAAATGCACTTAGAGACCCGTGTTATTTTTGAAGATTTTACTCTGTATCAGTGTTAGTCTTCTCATGACTATATTTCTGCAACCATTAGTTCTTCATCTGCTGCTGACAAACTCAAGTGGACTACACATGGTAGCAGATTTCAGGAAGGAAGTCCAAGCAGCCTTTACAACCATCTTTTAACATAAATATTATGATGTATTATGTGCCAGATGATGGCATCATTTTCATCTATACAAGCCCATTGAAGACAATAGGGTCATACAACTGTAGAGAGCAGATTCTGACCTTCTGTGTATATATAAGCGTAACTATGACAGACCAAATAAATCCATTGCAATCTACTGAAATAAAGACATATTTAGTGTCTGTGATATCCCAACTGGCTGCTTGCAGACATCAAAAAAAACAAAACAGAAATGGTGCTTTACTTGAAACTCAGTGTGCCCCACAGAAGAGGCAGTGTGTTACTTCAACCTGGTTTTGCAACATCGGTAAAGACCGCACGCTTTAGTGGTACTTTTTTGGGCATTTTTATCTGATAGCTTATTGAATCAGGTTTGTGCTTTAAACCTGTAAGAGCCTCTGTACAAATTAAGTAATGTAAGCAATTTGATTGATTCAATTTCCAAACAGCACTAATTTAAAATCAAACCTATGATTTAAAAAAAGAAAAAAATCATGAAAAATATTTTACACACTGACAATGAAATCTGTAACAAATGTCTGATTGGATTAATCCCTTTATATTTAATAATGTAAAACATTATAAGAGGATATAAGGATACTAAGATCTGTTTCTCCTTGAATAAAGATGACCTATTCTCTAAGAAAAAAAAAGTAGGAGGAGTTGGCTTCTTTTGTATATCTAATTGAAACATTAAAAGTGTCAAAAAGTGAAAGACTGAGTACAATTTTATAGCTAAGTGTATGGAAAATTTCATGAGAAATTAGTTTATATTTCTATAAAAGCATTAATTAATAATATACAGTAATGTAAAAAATTATTATGTTAAGGCCTTGGCACAAGACAGAATCATTAAGACTGAGCTCTTAGTTTTAAATGTTGCATTTCTTAATATTTGGTTGTCTGATTTTTCAATCCTAATATTACACAAATACTATTTTTCATGCCATTTAAAATCTAATATCAACTTGTGCAGTAAGAAAATGGGAAAACCCTGAATTCACAGGTTGCATATAAAAAGCTTTTCAATATTAAGGAGAAGGTTTAGCAGGAAAGGAAATAAAGGAATTGCTACAACAGACCAGTGTGTCATCTAGCCTAGGGACAGATATTACACATAAACTGGTTTAAGTGATCAGAAACTAGTTTAAACCTGTAACAGAACAGGTATTCAGTGCACATAAACCAGTTTGAAAATGGCCAAAACTCGTTTGAGATAAACCTGGTTGAACGTAGTATCAGACTTAACTGATTTGGCTCAAACTGGTTTATGCAATGTCTGTCCCAGACCCCTTCCTGATTTAAGTTGAACCAGAGTCCTCCAGCAGCTCAGTATGCTCTTTGGGCTGGTCTCTCTGCTCCAGCCACGGGGCTGACCCCACCCCTCTGCTCTCTACCCCAAGCAGGGACCAACCCTAGCAGAGACACTGGCCGACATGGTCTCTTTAAGGCAAAGTGGGCAGGAAGGGGGTTAATTCTTCCCTCCTTCCCTTCCTCCCATACCACAGCCAGGGTCTGCTGGGGTGCAGAGGGGAGAGGGCTGCGGCTGTGGCCCCTGGGGCTGGCAGACCCTGGCTACAGGACAGAAGGAATGGAGGGAAGAATTAATCCTTCTCCCTGCCACCTTAACAGGGCCATGCTGGGGCTCTGTTCTGTGCTGAGGGGGTAGCTCTTTCCCCTCCTCCCCCAGGGTGTGTGGGGGGGAGGCTCTGTGCAGCACTGGAGAGGGACTTCTGCTCCTCCTCCCTTTCCCCCTAACCTCCCTGGGATGGGGAGGGAGACGGCAAGTCTGCCCAGCCTCAGAAGGGTTTCTTCCCTCTCCTCCTCCCCACATCGCTGTGGGGTGGGGTGAGGGGCTCTGTTCAGTGCTGGGGGGTGGGGAGGGGGACTCTTCCCTCTCCTCTTCCCCCCCGCCTCCATGGGGTGGGGGCGGAGGCTCTGTGCAGTGCTCCTCGGGTCAGCTTGGCTCAGCCAGGGCATGGGGAACAGCTATAACAGAGCCACAGCTGCTGGCTTGGCCCTGCCCCTATGGCCTAGACCGGCATTGCTCAGCCCATGCTGAGGCAGTCACACCGTCTGGCAGAGCTGGGCTGTGGGGGTGGCCCCAACCCCATGGCCCAGCCAGACCGTGTGGCTGCCTAAGCCAGACCAGGAAGCAGGGCCAGCAGCTGAGCCAGGCTGGGCCAGGGAGCACCACGCAGAGCCCTGCTTTCCGTCCTGTGGGGACAGTGTGGATGATACTTACCTGGCAGGAGAGGTACCATAATCTAGTAGGTGGGGAGACACCATGATCAATCAGGTGATTACCTGGCAGGAGAAGCACCGTGCCCATGTAGGCGGGCTCCCCAGGGCAGGTGATTGTCTCTGATATGTCCTCCATTGGAGGTCTATATTGAGCAGATTCTTTTTGGTGTTGGGTGGTGGAACCAGAGCTTGCTCCATCCACTCCATGCATTGACCTGGTATTCCAGTTCTTCCAGGACTGGTGCAAAAAAAAAAGTCCCCCTCTGGGGCCAGACAGCCTTGCAGAGTCCCCCTCCCCACCCCAGGATGGCAGGGGGAGGAAGGAGGAGGGGAAATAACTCCCCCACCCCCAGCACCAAAAAGAGCCCCCCCGCAGCAGCAGTGGGGAAGAGCCCCACTCTGAGGCTGTGCAGCCTGGCATAGAGTCCCCTTCCCCACCCTGCAGCGGTGGTGGAGGAGCAGGGGAAGAGTCCCCCTCTTATGCTGGGAGCCCCACAGAGCCTCCCTCCCCACCCGACAGCAGCGGGGGAAGGAGGGGAAAGAGTCCCCCAACACCAAACAGGACCCACTCCCCTCCCTGTGGCAGTGGGGGAGAGGGAGGAGGAGGAGGAGGAGGAACAGTTTCCCTCTGGGGCTGGCCAGTCCTGTGTGCTGAGATTGCTTCTGGCTGTCAGGGCACCACTGTGGCAGGCAGAGCTCTCCTCTTCTCCTCCTCTGCCACAGCAGTCTGGCCAGGCTCCCTCTTCTCCCACCCTTGATATCCTGCAGGGGAGGGTCTGACCACACCCCCAACCCCACTTCAGCTCAGCTTCACTGTGGAAGGGAAGGGAGGGCTGCTTTAGTGCCCCCAGGCTTCTGGATTGAGCCACTGCAGGCATGTACCCAGGCATCCACCCACTTGCAAACCAGTTCACTCTCTGCAGGTTAGACTAGCCTGCAAAGATTGAATCAATTCAGGCTCCAGTTTATTTAATGTCTGTTAATGCTCTAGTCCTGAATGTTATAAATGTTGGCAGCCAGTACCAGATACTGCAGAAGGGGGTACAAGAAGTCCTGTTGTAGATTGTTATGGAAAGTTTCTTTTTAATCTCCATCTGTTTTATGCCCTGAAGTTTGCATCCCTACCGAAGAGTTGGTTTTAATGCCACATGTATTTGAATATAAAATACTGGCCATTTGGGAATGTAGCTTCCTATTACTTTTAGATAGCGTACAGGAAGATAAAAGGCGAGTGAAAATCGTAAATCTGCCAAATCTTATAAAGCATACAGTAAAAAATCATTTACCTGCTTTATATTTGTGAAGATTTAAATAGCACCTAGTTCATGGTCATTTACATGCAGTTCTCCACATACCAGTAGGAGGTGTGCTAAAAGAAAAACAAATTAAAAACACTATAAATAAGAAATGAAACACTCACCCAGACCTGGCTCTCCAGTGTGCACACATTAATTATGCACCAGAGAGCAGAGTCTCAATATGTGCAAGCATTTAATTAATTGTTTGCATTTATTAAAAACATTCCTTTTCACTTTAACAATACAGTAATCCAACTGTGAAATACCAGTGATTCAAATGTGGTCATTTACAGAAACATGGTTTCTTGTGCCCATTGTAGAGTGCAAAGCTGCCAAGTCTCACACCTTAGAAGTAATACCCTCCCTCCCTCTCTCTGTCTCTCTCTCTCTCACACACACACACGCACAAAATTAACATGTCTGCTCTCACCTACACCATTATTGTAAAAGTCACAAATTTCATCATGCTCACTCATTCAGATTTAAAAATCCTGACAGCTTTTGAATAGCTTTTCTCCATCAATCACAATAAAGTGTTGGAAAAGAAATCCAAAGTAGACATAGAGAAACTGGTCTCCTTAATAGGAAGTGTTAGCAGTATATGATTTCTAATATGTTCCAAAGGGGTACCTTTCCATATTTCTGGAACACAAAATCTGCATACACTGTGATTAACCATTTTTTTAATGTGCAGAAAGAAAACAGTGGTAGCTACAATACAATACTTCAAACACTATGGCTGATTCAAGCATTGTAATTATTTTTGTAATACGATATTAGGTTAAAAATTGATTATAAGGTACGATATACAACATGGCAAAAAGAACTCCTGTTTAGTAGTGATTTGTATCTTTTTCTATCATATTATCCCTGATTCTTTAAAGTTTGTTGAAACAGGGACTGGATTAAAACTACCAGTAAGTTGAATTTTGGAACTTACTTACAGCTACATCACTCTCCATCAGAACCACTAGATCGTGCCCTTATACTATCTATTTACAAAATCGAGTATGCTTTCTTGGGTACTAAAAATTAGAAGAGGATCATTTGTTTTTCATGTATAAGCAGATATGGCCCTGAGTGATGAAGTTCAGATCTAGATGCAAAATTCCTGTTTTGGTACAGTCCAATGATAGAGATATTAATCTGCCATGATACTTGAATTTTTTCTGACAAAAAGGAATGAGTCTTATAAATTTTAGACATTCTTATCACCATCATGGAATTTAAATTACTGTGGGAGCCCTAGTCATGAGCCAGGACTTCACTGTACTAGTTATTGTACAGACACCAAACCTTAAGATGGTCCCTGCCCCAAAGGGCTTACTCTCTTCTGAAGAATTTTGAAGCAAATCCTACAAAATTAAAAATATATGTCAAAATTGTTGTTAAAGGACTCCTTCTCTTCCACTGTTTACGTCTTTTTCTTCATCTTCTTCATCAGTCCTCCCTACTGCTTCTAGTTTCTCCTTCTCATCATTATCTGCATGCAAAAATTGTTTCACTATAAAATAACTTGATTTTTCAGTGTTATTATGACAGAAGCCATGTTAGAGTGGTTGACCATAACAACTATCCTTTATCCAGGATAAATTTAAGAAGTAGTAAATCTTATTCTTCTTTTTGGTATAAGATAGCTGAAACCATAGGAACAGTCACCCAAAAGAAAGACACTTGCAATGCTGGTAAAAAAAACTGGGCTCTGTGGACTTTACTGGGTACTGTTTAATTGAGATGTGTGTCTGGGAGTAGAAGCACCTGCGAAAAGCAAATAAAAGAACCACAAAATTTTTGTAATGTGGCCAGGAGAGAGAATTTTTTTCTAATAGGATCAGTATGTAGGTCAGATACTTTTGCCTGACTAGTGACTCATAAGAAAATTTTAAGTATTCAGAAAAGGGGAGGGAAGTAATAGCTTACATACTCAACAGTAAGCCATCCAAAAGATTGTCTCACAAATTAACTTCAGAGAGAATGCTGTCTCTCTTTACCCTGAAATATGTCAACCATCATAGAAATTTACTGATTTCATAATTGAATGGCCAGCCCCAATCTCCAAGCACACAGTTTACTCAAGTGGCTTTTACCTGTGCTTGACAGCTCTATTGTCTACTGTATATCACAACTTTTTTCATCTACACGTCTCCTGCACCAATACAACCATACAAATGGTTAATCCTGCAATTAAAATTCACAGATTTTCAAGAAGAGGGACTAGGTATAGAGTGTCTCAAGTGAAAGTTGCAAAAAGAACAGAATATGTTCTGTCTGGGCCTTGACAGATACTCTTCATTGTGTGATGTGAACTGTGGAATTTTGTTGTGGTATGGAAATGTTACATGCTGAACTATGTTAGACATTCATGGGCTCACTTTCTTGGATGGAAAAAAAATGGCAGGGGAGTTTGCATTGCCAGTACTTGCCAGCTGGGGTAGCTGGCAACATCACCCATCTCTGGGAGTTCCCAGGGACAGCTGAGAACAAAACACGGTGGACTGAGCTGTCCAGCAAGGGGCTTTTTACCCTCCTCTCCTCTCCACTCTAACTTGTGATGTGACTGTAAAGCTCCAGTGTGGTTGGCCCTTTTTCTCCCAGGACTCTCTGTCTGTGTCCTGTGACCCCCATTACAGATTCAGCTGGTACTGCTATGCATGCTTTTATCTTCCAGACAGAGCAGTCAGGGTTAGGTGAGGACTGGCCATGCAGTCACATTCTGTATAACAGGCCAGGTATCAAAATTGTTGCTGGTTACTTCTGTGCCACAGAAGTGGCTGTTTCAGCCAGCCACTTCTTTGTGGTCAATGCCCATGTTATCTGGGATTAAGTTCCTTTAACATCTGGAAAGCTATGATTTGTTACACAATAGTCTTATATAGCCTGCAACAAACAACAACTGCCAAGGCCCTATGACTCCTAGAGCAATACTGGGTACTAAACTTGAAAAAGGTCACAAATATACAAGTAAAAACATATCTATACAAACAGAGCCAACCCTAGAGGCGTGCAGGGCTTGGGGCATATCAGCCTGTGTGGGGAGTGAGTGGGAGGCTGGTGGCAAGTGGCCAGAGTGCAGAGCCAGTGGTGCATGATGGCTGCGCAGAGTGGTGGCGCCCTCAGAATGTGCCTGTATGGCACTGTCCACTGGGCCCCCCAAAGCATAGGGCCCGGGGTGGTGACCCTGATTCCCTCCTGCTCCCAAGGGATGGCTCTGTATACAAATATACAAGTAAAAACAAATCCATATGTGCATGTATTGAGGTCAATTATGAATGCTCTTAACATAAATCATAGAAGATCTATGTCAAGATTTTCTACATGATTAAAGGAGAAGCAGCCAACTTGGGGGGGATGTTAGATTCATAATAGTTTCAACAAACACTCAAGATTACTAAAACTCAAATAAATTATCAAAAATATTTCTCCTTTACTTGTTTACGTTATCCTCTTTGTCATACTGAATGTAATAGTTTGAATATTTGCAATAAATACCCATTAGCCAGTTTAGAAAAAAGGCAAGGTTCATCTTCTTATCTAGGCCATTACTTGTTTTGCCTGGCCTTGCAACGAATGTGCTGAAAGTCTTGGTTCTTGGATTTTATTTTTAGAGGCCTTTAACAAAGTTAACCTAAAAATGACCCTTAAGGAAAAATTCCAAGAGATCAAAACCTAGGGGTTTTCGAAAGGGCTTTGGGAAAAGAGGTCACTGTAGTGTTGTGGAAAATCTCCAAACTGCAAGAATACAAACTGACCACCCAGCAGAAAGATCCGAGCCCAAATTTGAGAGTAGTGACAGGTTTGGGTAGGAGGGGCCCAAGACAGCAACTCACCCAATAAAAACTGTAACCTACAGTCCCAGTTTGGAGGTAACCTCACTTGCAGAACACCAAAGGAAGAATCGCAAGTGTAGGCCAGATCAGATTGATTACCTGAACCACTCTCTGTGAACAAGAACTCCCGTTCACGCTGAAGCCGCAGAGCGCCCAAGTGGGACTGAAGGGGCTTGTTCCTATCGCTGCTGAGACCAACCCTAAAGCCATAACTAAAGAATGAAAGTATATCTGGGGATTTGGTTTCTCGGAATTCTAGGATTGTAAGTATACCATGAGAAATAACCTTTACTTGTAATTGTAGTTGTTTTTGTAATACTAATTCTTATAGCATTGTTTGGGAAGGATTTCTTAAAGCTAAGCAGGGTTATATGTGTAGCAAGGAATTTTAAAATAAAATTGTGTTGTATGAATTAAGTGTGCAGTCATTGTGAAATTGTGCAATCAACCCAATACTCCCCCATCCAGGCGCATCAAACAAATCAGTAAATTGTGTGAGATCTTTCTCTATTCCATAACCCACTAGAGACACTCTTGACAGCACCATGGGTGTAATTGGTTTAATTTAGAGATAATTAAAAATAAGAAATTTACTGAAAATCTACTGCCAGTAGATGAAGAATTAAATGCAGAAAAATGTATAAAGAATTCTAAAAAATTCAGGACTAATATCTGTTAAAACAGGGGTGGCCAACCTGTGCTATATGTGCCACAAGTGGCATGGGCAGCCTCTGTGTGTGGTATGGGGTAGATTAGGGAAGAAACAAGTAGCACAGTAGCACATAGGGCAGGAAGCATAAAACAGAGCAGCAGATCAGGCATGGAGCAGGGAGCAAAAGGCAGGGCAGCTTATCGGGCAGGGGAAGGGAATCTGACACTGGCACTTTGGAATGGTGTGGGGCTAATTTCTGGTATGCCTACCAAAAAGTTTGGGCCTCCACTGCTTTAGAAAATGGGACTTTCAAATTAGTCATTAAAAAAAAAAAATACAATGCAGTCTTGACTGAGAACATCTCATTGCATTCCCATAAATTGGTTCTGAATACAACTATATAAAACGAAAGCAAAACTGATTGCTCTTCTCATCAGCATTTATATTTCCCAAAATGCTACTTTAAAACTTTCACTGAATCAGAGATCTCTGAACTACAAGAGAACAGTGACAGGAAAATGACTAGTGATTCTTAACAGGCCATTACATTACATGGCACAGAGATCAAAGAGCAGCGTAGGAGAGAAATGGAAGAAAAAGATAAAACATATATACACAAGATAGCTTTATTTTCCATGATAACAAATTCACCACACTTAAGAGGAAGAGATTACTACATACTCAGTTCCTTTGCCTTTTAAACTAGTTAGCAAGTAAAACTTATGTTCATACTGAAGTAAAAAAAACCTCTCTCTCGGTTCGTTTTCTTTGGAGGCTCATTGAATAACAAATCCTTAGGCACACATTGTTGGTGAGACAAAAGGTATATATTTGCAAATAGGGTCAGAGGGAGAAGACAAAAGATCAAAACCCTCTGCCCCTGAGCACAATCA
>NW_017728886.1:60661330-60673030 GCF_001723895.1 Crocodylus porosus
AGATAGTAAATTTGCAGAACAAAGAGAGAGAATGATACCTTAGTACAAAGAGCTCTTGGAGTTTTTCCTTCAGTTTCCAACCCCCCCCTTCCCTCTCTCATTAAGGAGACAAGGAGTGGTGGCAGCCGTGCTTATTCAGAGGACAACACTATTGATGGGAGCTAACAGCTATTGATAATGCATTTTTAATAATATTTCTAACAATACTAAGTTAAGGAGCTTGTTTTATAACTTATTATCATTTATAAAATAAACACAAAAAAAATCAGTCATTTTGATAAGAGGCCAGAAATAAAGAAGTTTAAACAATATTTTAAAGTTGCTTCTGTGGAAAAAAACATAACAAACAGAAGAAATTACAGTGATTTGCTTTTTAATTGTTTGAAGTAAGGAATGTAAATGTAAAACACCAAGTCTGTGTGGGTTGTGTGTGGTAAAGTGTGTTTTGGTTTCATGTTCCTATACATCTTGTTTGTGCTGTATATTGTGCCTCCTCTAGGACTGAGAGAGAATCACCTCCCGTCCCCATCATTGTGTCCAGACCATTGCCTTAAAATTCCTTCCAAGGGACCTGTGGAACCAGTTTGGTGACTGGCCACTTCACCAGGAGTGCTGACCACCTTGGAATTGATTGGTCTGCATTAGCAGTGTTCAAAGGATGCTGCTTTTGATTGGGATGATGTCACTAAAGTTATTTAAAGTTCAGGTCACTTAGGCTGGGGTCTCTTTTTATTCTGCTTTCAGGTTTCAGCAACCCCAGGAGAACTGGGAGCCAGGAAACGTGCTCCCCATTGCGGGTGGTCTCAAAATGTTACACTTCTGCTGAGCACCTGTTGGCAGCAACAAGGGTTAGCTCAGTTTTGGAATTACTAAATACATTTCACCTTGGATTGAGCCCCCACCCAGACTACCTGGGAAACACTAAATGGAGTACTAGGGTGTCCAATAAAACCAACAACCCTTTCCTAGCAAGCAGTGTAGACACAAAATCAAAATTGATTACCAAAAAAAAAAGTAAACACCAACTATAGTTTATAGCATTTACAAAATATAAAACAGGTGGCACTCTTGGGAAAGCTTTACCCATACCCAGGCAGCCTGGGACTTGAGGCTCTCCAATGGGTAGATATGGGGGCCTGAACCCCTATACGTGCCCTTCAGCAGTGGGCTGGAGGGGGGGGGGGGGCACACTGGAGTCTCATGAGCAGCTCCATGGGTTTACTGTGCTGCAGGGAGCTGCTAGAGAGTGTAGATCCTTCTGCATTGCAAGGGCCCCTCATTGCTCCCTGGGAAGCTGTTGCACTGATCTCCACATCCATGTCATAGCTTTTGTCAGCATATTGCACGCTAAAGTTTCTAGTCCTAATCCCAGCTCTGCTGCAGCAGGAAACTGCAAGAGAACGCAAAGAAAAGCCAGCCAAACAGCAAAAAAGCTTGAACTCCAACCAGCGCCAACCATGCTGCTTGGTCAGGACACAGAGCTACAAAAGCAGCATGTGCTAGTATTTACCAAAATGTAAATCTGGTTCCAGGAGTAGTATGACCCCACTCTTTTATCATCTCATCATGCTTCCTTCAAAATAACCCATGAAGGAAAAGAACATATATGCACACATTTAAAGTAAAGAGCTAAAGTTCTGAGGAAAAGAGCTTTTCAGTAACAAATGTGCTGAACAAAATCAATGAGGCCAAATGCTTTTCAGTGTTCCTAGCCACTCAATCCCTCTGGCAGGGACACCTAGTTGGAATTTATTACTGGTGTAGGGAAGACAGTATTTCCAGGGTCTACTTGGGTAAATAAATAGTAGATGCCTCTAGTTTTAATAAATGATCTAGTGACAAATGGTAGACTAAGATTATGAATCAAAATCTACTGGGATTGACTAGATTTAGATGGATTACAAGCCATAAAGAACATAGCCCCCAACAATAACTCCGCTTCTGTTTCCATCACACTCTTACTTTGTCCTTATACATGACTTATCTCCAGTAACAGATTACCTAAATCCTTTTCTCACCAAGGCAACAGGCCCTGCAATGGACCCAGATGCCAGCTTTGCCTCCTCATCAACAGGAGCCACATCATTATTGGACCAAACAAGGGGGATTATAACATCTGGGATTCATGCACCTGTTCTTCTACCAATGTCATCATGTGGTTACAGTGCCCCTGTGCTGTCTGTATTAGACAAATGAGGCAAACTCTCTGTGAAACAATGAAAGAGTACCCATTTGACATCAGTCCAAAAAAGGACAAAGCCTTTAATCTTCCTGGACTTTCTATTGCTAACTTCAGAATACCTGTTCTTATACAGTGAAACTTTAAAAGTTGACTCGATCATAAACTTGCAGAACAAGAAATCATTCACAGATTGGATTGTGTTAAGTATGGTCTAAACAAGGACTATGGATTAACCCATTACCTACAGCGGATTGTATAACCCTATGGTTTTACTGCTTCATGTACACTTTTGCCTCTCAGCAGTGCTCCCTATTTTCTCCCTCCTCTTTGCATTTAAATGAGAGCTTTCTATTTAGAACCCTGCTTCCTTCTGGCATCTGAAAAAACTTCTTTACAAAACTTTGTGCCTCTGGGAATTGGTTAGTCTATAAGGTGCCACTCTGACCTGCCTTGTGGTTGACTAGATACAGTGGGACACCCTAGCTCAGAGGTGGCCAATGGGTTCTGTGAGCACCAAAATTTGACAGCCTGTGTGTGTGGCACACAGCAGATTGGGGAGGGGACAAGCAGAATGGTGACAGATGGGGCAAGGAACAAAAAACAGAGGAGCACATCAGGCAGGGAACACAGGGCAGGCAGCAGAAAGCAGCAGCAAGTTGGGAAGGGAAAGGGATTGGGGTGGGTCTTGGAGAGGAAGCATGTCTAATTTGTGGCCCCCATGGATGATATGGAGATATGTCAATGTTATGGAGTATCTGGGCAAATGCATAATTTCTGCTCTTCCCTCGCTACTGGGTAGGTTTGGAAGGATGTTTAGCAGAGAGGGTGGGATGACTATGGATGAAGTATTGGTCGCAAGGCTGTGAGCATGTGATGAAGTCTAGGGCTAAGTGAAGATCATGGGAACAAAGGTGCAGTGGTGTGGTCAGTGCCTTTCGTGGGCTATGCGTGTTTTACAGGGGTAGTGGAGAGGTCGACTTCTCATGCATGGTGAACTTCAGCAGTGTTTACAAACACGAGCTGTCCCTCACACTCAGGGAAGTGCTGAGTTAGGGGGTGACTCACCAAGGTTACTGTATTTGTTTGCACCTGGTTGGGGGCAAAGGGGTCTCAGGCATGCAGCAGAGGTTTAGCTCCCCATGGACTGCGTGTTTGTGTGTGTGTGTGTGTGGGGGATCCCTAGGGTCCCCCATCTGTGCTTTCAGGAAGGGGCACTAAGTCTGGCTCCCTGGGGCTAGAGGCCCTGCCAGAGGGGGACCCTTTATATAAAGTTAAGATGACTGTTTGTATGGGATGGTTTGGATAGGAACGATCCACTGTCAGGCAGCGGGTTGCACTAGTTACTAGATAAGCTCTGGAGCCCCCTTCCAGCCTCACTTCCCTATGACTATGCCCACGCCCGGGCTCCACGCATGCGCGGTGCTCTAAGCCTGAGCACTCGCTCACAGGACGCCAGGCACATGGGAGCCGGGAGGGGGAAGCGTGGGGAAAACCAGGGCCCGCTTGCACGTACTCAGTGCTCTCTCTATCCCACCTCTTCACTTCCGCTTGAGGGACCGGAGGGGGGAAGGGGAAGTGACGAAATACGGGTGACGGTGAGCCCAAATTCCCTACGGCGGAGCGCGCATGCGCGCCGTTTGCCATCGAGGCCACGCAGCTGCTGTGGTGGCGGCGGCTGCCCCGGGCGAGGGGGGCGGGGCACCTGCGCAGAGCTGACTCCGCCTCCGGGCTCCGCGGGGGCGGGGCTGGAAGTGACGCAGCGGGGTGGGGCGCGAGGCGCCGATGGCGACGGTCCGGTGTTGACGTCCGCGCAGGTGAGGTTCCGCGCTGCCCTGGTCCTCGGCGGTTTCCCTTCTCCGCCCCCCCGTCAGCCCAGCGGGCCCGGGGGCGGAGGGACAGGTGGTAGCCACTGGGCGCGGGGGTTGGGGTCACCGCCTCACGGGCGTTGGGCGGGGGCGTCCTCAGGCGCTTCCTGCGTAACGGGGCGGGGGCGGGGAGCCGCCGCTGCTCCGGCTCGTGGTGGCGCCGGCCTGACCGGCTGCTTCGGTGACATTGACTGCGCCGTGACCGCCCCGCCCCCCTGGAGCCGCCGGCGGTGGCAGTGACGCTGCGGGCGCCGCAATGCCCGTGCCACCCCCCCCCCTCGACCCAGAAGCCACGAGCTCTGTGTCGCTATCATACAAAACCCTGTGGGAACCGATTTGTTGTTTCAGAGCTTCCTTGTCAGACCTTTTAGCAGGTCTGGCTTATCTCTAGCTGCCTGCTGCTGGGTACAGGGGTGTGGGGGGGCTGCACAGTTGAGTACTTCTGAAGCTGGCAGGAACGACACAAGTTCCTGCCAGTCTGGGTGCTGAGGTGGGGGGGGCTCAACCTAAGCTGTCTCTTCCTTCCCAGTGTCTTTAGCACTGTCCCAGAGTCTTCCTTTCCGTTCAGTTTGATGTTTGTGCAAGTCCCTATTCATTTGTGTCCAGTGAAGTTTTGGTTGCACCTTAGGCTGGGAGGATTATTGTAAGGCTATAAACAGACAGCTCTTAATGCTCTGCTGATTGGTCCAGGGTATCAGTGCTATCAAAACGATGCTGACAGGTGCAGCTTAAACGGTAATTTATTCTTTATTCTAAGTTAAAGTGGTAATTTAGGCACTTCAGAGGTACTTGATGTCCAACAGTGGGCTTGTCCCTCTGTAGGGCCTGTCGTTCCGTCTAAGATGCAACACTCACGTTGGAATCAAGCTGGTTATCTGTTTTAGCCTCTTCAGTTCCAGGTTTTATTTAATGCTTGTGTTGGTGAAAGCACAAAACTGCTGCTTGTTTCACGCCTAATCTACCAAAAGAACTTGCCCTTGTTTTTTAGCACTTACTTGTGTTAATACTAAATTAGATGGTAAGAAGCTTAAGATACTTGGGAGCTGAGGGCTAGAAATCCTTGCATGGCTTGACAAAACAATGTCTGTTAATCCAGTTGTGCATGTTTGGGGAAAAACAAGCTATCTTTTTTTGCCTGGTTTTAAGAATGAATTCCAGCAAGCCGGCAGGAATGTTCTAGGAGGTGATTCTAAGTCTTTGTACTTTAGTGGGGATGAGACTGGGTCCTCTTGGATGGTATTTCCTTTGATTGTGGGGCTATAGATTTTGAAACTATGGATGAGTAATGTTTGTTTTTTTTTAAATTTTATTCTAGGCGTGTGCCAGGGTGGGTTTGATTTAAGTCACTGGTCAGAAAGCCTCAATTTAATCATAGTTTTCTACAAAATGTGCATTCTTGTTGCTGATATCCTTTATTTGTTTGACTTCTTGAAACTTTGCACATTTAGGGAGAGGTAAGGGCTTGACTCTGTGTATACATACTTGCAGAGACAAGAGGGCTGATGGGTAGATACTCAGGTCTGTTATCTCTCATCTCCTTATAGTGCTGTTAACAAGGATGTTATCTCTGAAGATAGGCAGGCCTGGTTCTTTGGGTAGATGCAATATCTTTTATTAGACCAATTGAGTAGTTGGAAAAAAGTTTGTAGCATTTGTATAATTTGGCAATTTGTGTAACAAGTTCTTTGCAAGCTTTCCGTTGCAATCACCCTTCTTCAGGCACAGGGAGATTCCAGAATCTCTTGTTTAGCTGAGATAAGGAGAGAGCTGTTTGATACACCCTGTTTAGATGCATGTTAGTAAGCACTGTTTGATGTTAATAATCTCTTAAATGAAACTAATACTTTTACCAGGGTAAATAAAATATAATTATACTGTTTCAGCTACACCAAGGACTACACCTTCCTGTCTGCTTTCTCTGCCATGACATAGTGAGGACATCAGCCCTACTAGTCTCCCTTCCAGATACAGAAGAGCAACAACCAGAAGAAGTTTTATGGTGAGAAGATTATGGGAGTCTCTCATCTATTTTGCATTCTTTTCTTACATATCTAGCATAATCTAATGTCAAGTGTGTGTTTGAGCCCTCTTATTTTCTTCTTTTTTCCACATAGGGTGATGGTCTTTTCCTTTCTTGCTGCCCAAATGACCATATTTTGTTGCCTGATGGTGTCTAAGTTCCAAAAATGCCACATGCAGGCTGGCATTCTATTTTGGGCATATGTGGCTATTCATATGTGTAGGGCTGCACATGCAGAACCAGAGTGCCAACCTCTGAGTAGGTGGCACTTGTGCCTGGCATTCAGAAATAGATGCTAAGGATGGCATTCCAATTCTTTTCTGGATTCAGAGGCGCCTGTCTGGAACACTTGTCCGAGTGGCTCTTTCTGTATGGGTCTCTCTCTTTCATTTGCGTTTCATTTGGTATGCAAGATTAAATTATAATTTCAATTCCAGAAATGGTCACTCTGGGTGTAGGCTAAGCCAAAGAGCTTGTTTTGAAGTGGTCTCTGTGCTATCTGTAGATGATGTTCTGTGATTGAAGGAATTCATTTTTAGGGTTTACTTTAAGAAATTAAGTTATACCTCTTTCTACTAAGCTAATGTTTAACTTCTTTTAGGAAAAGTATTCTTCTAATAAATCGCTTTTCAAATAATAACTTTGTTATGTTACAGATCAGTCATGTCATCCTTTCAAGAAGCCCCATCTTCAAGTAATACTTTGCAGACTTCCAACTTTGCACATGTAATCTTTCAAAATGTGGCAAAGAGTTATCTTCCTAATGCACACCTTGAATGCCATTATACTCTGACACAATATATCCATCCTCACCAGAAAGATTGGGTTGGTATTTTCAAGGTAAGCAATTGGTACTCTTTCTCCCCTCTCTGCCCCCCTCCAATATGTTATGTTGTATATTTTTGATTACATGCAGGAGGTTTTCTAGCAGTTTTTAAAGTAACTGTTCGCTGGTCCTGGTCCAAATTGTATATTGTAACTGATTTCTGCTGTGACTTATTTCATTAGCTCAATGGGTGGGTGTTTATGCAGTGGAACTAACCTGCTGATTCAGGGTTTCCAACCCTGCTGACTCTGTGGGTGCCAGTATGAGGTCGTGTGATTTTTTTTTTTTTTTTTTAAAATTCCTGGTTTGTGTTATTAAAAACAATCCATAGGGAATTACGCACAAGCATAAAACTACACCAGCAAGTTGTTACTAATGTTGTAAAGTCCGGCACTCAAATTTAGGAAAATCCTGCTTAACAGCTCCAAGGTGTATTTTGATACAGTTGTTAATTGATCACATACAGGTCTTTCTACAAGACTTCTGCCTTGTTCTGTGCACAGGATGGATGGGGATTACATAGTGGGCAGATGCTCAATATTTTGTTTAATTCTCATTGATCATGTGTAACACATGCTTTATTTATTTATTTATTACTGCATGCTATTCAAACCTTGCCCAGAATCCAGAATTAATTTTCTGTGATGCCTATCTCTTGTTTTATCTAAGTGCTTCATAAACATGAGTGGTTTTATTTTTATAACCCCTCCCAGAGGTAAGGATGCTGATTATCCCTGGAGAGCTGAAGCAGAGGGAGATTCAAGTAAAAACTGTATTTTAAGTCTGTGCGCTGAAGTTGACAGTTTTCCAGCTTGCTAGCATAAATAGCACTTCATCTGTTCAAAGCATAGTTCCCATTGTCTTCAGTTGCAGCTGTGAGTGCACAGCAGTTCTACAAATCAGACCTTAGTTGGATATCCAGAAAATGAGGAATATAATTAGGGATGGGTTGTGGAGGACATTGGTTCAGTAATTTGCCTTTTATCATGTTGGACATCTTTATCAAGGGTAGAGAGAAAATCCAGTTTTTTAGGGCAGCAGTCACTTACCAGAATTGCAAAGCCACCTTTTCTTTTATGTAAACTATTGCCTCTTTCGTTATGTAACTTTCATCTTCTGCATCAAAAGAAGCAGGGGTTCTACAGACAATAACCACCTTTGCTACTTAACCATGATTCCCCCCATAGCTTATCTGTTCTTTGTGTTGGATGAAGTTTGGGTGCTGTGGAAAAATATGTAATCATGTAACTAAAATGTCAATAAGTATGCCCAATGGGCTGAATTAAGTTTGCACAGAAAATGCAAATGAATATTGCAAATATCCATTTGCGTTTTTAGAGTTCTTTTAGCATTTTTGCATATCTTATTAGAAAACTTGGAGGGGTGGTTTATTTCATATTCCCCTTCAAAAATATATTGTCTCCTTTTGTTTTTTAAACGTAGCTAAAATTATGAATACACTTTTTATATTAGTATCTATCTTAGAAGAAATTTTCTGTGCACCTGCATAATTGATGACAGCGAGGACATAGGAGAGCGTTGGCTTTTGTATCTTTCCTTTTTGCCAATAGGTCCATATCAAAGGTAGCAGTAGAAGGAAATATGGAGCTTAGAGTTTGGAGTTAGTTTCCTTATAGCTGATTCACCTGCAGGGTTCCTTCTGTCTCTCTCAGACCTCTGGCAGATGTTCATTTAATGACGTGATGTCATTTCATTCCTGATCCCAACAGTCACGCTTCTTGCCTTACCAAACATTTATGGCAGGATGCATGGGATTGGGATCAGATCCCAGCTGCACCCTTTCTATTTGTCAGTGCAAGCGGAGCCCAGGATCATCATTCTAGGCATTACCTGCACTGGTAAGTTCAAAGCTGGTGTTTCATGGCTCTGCAAGGGCCACGTGGGAAGCTGATCAGGTCCTCCTACATGTCAAGTTCAAAACTGATGAGCTTCCCCTGTGTGGCACTTCTCTGCATGTACAGTTGCAAGTGCATGGCTTTGAACTTGCTGTTTGGGGAAGTAGCTCACTGACTGATTGTTGGAATGGGTATAGGACAGCCTGGGTCTTCAACTGCGCCAGTGTTGCACTCCTCCTGATGTTGATAGCTAATTGACAGTACGGTGTGTTGGGATGGTATTTGGGAGCATAGGTGCTTCACTTTCAGTTCAGGGCAATAGGCAAACCAGCCATGAAGATGTTCTATGTTATAGGTGGAACATCTTTGTGGCTTCTTTCTCATTTTATCACACCATTAATTGCTTAAATGTGTGTCAGGGTTACTACTTGTGGCACCATAAACACAGTAATAATACCACAAAGGTAACATCTGCCAGATCCCTTAGATGACTGTCTTTTGGGTGTCCTATTTTCTGTTCTGGTTGACAGTGTCTTTGTATCTGTGTGTTGGGGGAGTGAGAAGGGGAAGTAGTTGTAAAATATTCCTTGTGTGCTTATACATGGGCAGGCACTCTTTCTCTTATATACATGTTTACATACATGTATGTCATACATATGTATATGGATTTTTCTACACTAGAAACCTTTTATTTAGCTGTCTTGTCCAAAATGACTTCCTCTTCACCCCTGCCATCCCAAGTATGAATGTAGTTACATTGCTGTGAATGTGCTCGTATCAGTATTGTTTATTTAGGAGGTGAAAAATCATACTAGTGTAATCTTTACCATATCTTTTATAAGAGTATAACTGCATCCACTCTAAGGCTTATACTGCTATGTCTGTAGTAATGAAAATATCATGATTATATCAGTAGTTAGAGGTACTGTGAGAATTTCTGTTGTGTAGAACGGGCATTAAGCTGGCATTTTAACAAAGTGGTGTAGCCTCTGTTGATCTTTATTCTTTTTAATATAGTTGGCTTTCTTTTTAGGAATGGAGGAGAAGTTGGGTGTTCCTTCACATTAGGATAATTATTCAAATGAGAAGTTTGCTTGTCCTTTTTAAAAGCTTCTGATTTCATGCTGGATTACTGTAATAGTTAGGAAACTGACTGGAAGGAGGGAGACTAAGAATGAAATGTCTGCTTTGTGTGATTCAAGTCAGGGCTTGAACCTCTGTCTCATTGCTTGGGTGCCTATCCCAACCAGTGGGCTGTTGACTGTTCTCAAGCATATAATCTCTGTCTCCAACTAGAAATTTCAGTTTTTTTAAATTGATGTGCTCATTCTCATTAACAGTCCTGACTTCAGTGAATCAACCAAATGAGTCAAAATTTTTTAATATAGAGTTTTCTAGATATTTTTTGTCAGAGGTGCTCAATGCTAGGTATAAATAAGCCATTAAATCTTGACATTTTATCTCCAGATTAGTTAATAATTTAAGCTTTCTAGGTCAGTCAAATTACTTTATTTTTCCTATAGATAGGTACAGTAGATTCCCAATATACCCACTGGATATATGGGAGTAATATTTCAGTGTTGTAGCCAATGGACCGTGCAGAAGTATTTTCTTTTTTGATAAAGCGGAGAGGACTGTCTTCTTACTGTCCAAGCTTATTAAATTACTTTAAAGCATCTATGTAATTGGAAAAAGTACCTGAGTTTATTCAGTTGAGTGCAACTGAGTAAATCCAGTCCTTGAAGTAAAATACATATAAGTTTGAAGAATGGAGGTTCCAGTAGGAACCCTCAAAAGGATGCAATTTTTATAAATTTCAATTTTTTTTTAAATTTTAGTAAAAGTTGCAAGAAATTTTGCAGTAACTACCATTTGAATACACTTGAGAGAATACTTGATGTATATTATTTTAAAATGATAACAAGGGGCTAGTACACACAAAGCAACAAGAAAGGGAAGTAGTGGATAGTGGGTATATATTGTTAATTTAGTGAATTTTAATTCTGTAAAATTTATGCATTTTGAATATAAATAATGATGTTTTAAAAAACTTCTAACAAGTAACATAACATATTCCATATCTGAAGCAATTTAAATGCTAACTTCAACTGTTTGTATCTTGTATTTAGGAAGCTATTAGTATATACGTTCTAGTGTTTCTGTCAAAACACTGTTTTGTGTTTTTAAAAAAAAAAAAAAATCCCGGTTCCCCCTTACCCACCCTCCCCCAAGCATTGCATATTTCCCTTTTAAACATTTTGTGGCCATACAATGATACTGATACAGGTCATGTTAAACAGGATGCCTAAAATATCTCGACTACAGCTCTAGATCAAACATTTAACTAGCTTTAAAAAGTCTTATTAGGATAGAACTAACACCTGAGTAGTTAATGATCTTGTTCTGTATTATGGAGTAGTTCATAAATCATAGTTCAAATATCTGTATATAGTTTATTTTGATAATAGTTACAGAAGAAAATAATAACTTGTATGTAAGATGGAAACATTCACATGAATAGAAATAGCAGATAAGTCTACTATTCTAGTATAATTTACATAATGAAGCCAGCTGACACTGTGTGTGTGTATGTATGTTAAAATATGATAATTGCTTAGAATGAATGCATCCGGGTATGTCTCCTTGCTAAAAAGGAGGCTTACACCCAGTGGAAGGAAGGGGTCATCACCAGGGATGTAGGGGGGTAGTTAGGAAGGCCAAGGCAGAGATGGAACTGGGGCTAGCTTCCCAGATTAAGGACAATAACAAGTCCTTTTTTAAATACGTAGGGGGTAAAAAAGAAGGTCCTGGGTAATGTGGGGCCCTTGCAGGACGCGATGGGAAACTTGGTCGTCACACCAGACGGCAAAGCTAACATGTTTAACGATTTCTTTGCCTCCGTCTTCCTAAGTAGGGACCAGAACAGCCACCTCCCTGCTGGGCCCCCCTCG
>NW_017728886.1:60673041-60685235 GCF_001723895.1 Crocodylus porosus
GAAACTATGAAGCAGTATCTCTAGTCAAGAAACTCTGTCATCTTATTGACCTCAGTTGTTGAGTCAAGATGAAACAAACTACTGTGGTCAAAGTATACTATTAAAGATTGCTTTAGGATTGTTTAGTAAATTGATTAAATGCTTTCCTGTTATGGACTTTATGTTGGTGAGTGATAAGAGTTTGAAGAGTATGACATGTGCCTAGTGAAGTTATGAATATCAAGCATTTTAACAACGAAATCATTAAATAACAAGAATGACTTATGCCCTTTGGTTGGGTTGTGATAATGTGGATAAGGAGAAGTAGGCTTGCTGTTTTTAAAGGTAGAAGCACTTTGTGCAGAATTAATTGCCCTCTTAGAGGACAGTTCTGTGTAAGCCAACATGTACTGTTGTATAAGCTTCTCTGGAACCTGAGAGGATGTCATTGCTATTGCAGCTCAGATAGTTGGGGTGGGGGTAACAAGTCTCTCCTTCTCTCTGTATCTGCAAAGATCTACAGAAATATTTTCTTTCCTCCACCCCCCTAACATGAATATAGGCGTCTATAGGGATAACAAGGAACTGATCCCTAGTACTTTATGGTACATCTTTTTTGCATCCAAATAAAATTAACATATATTGCATCTTGCTGTGTTTTAAATGCATTCACTTGTGCTTTGCTGCCTTAGTCATTTATAAAATATTTACTTAGCACAGTGAACATTTTCTTTACTACCTTTAGGTTGTCTTCATTTTAAGGCCTGCCTTTATTTATTATTTTTTACATTCTCTTTAGGTTACTCTCCCTAAAGGTAACTTTTATTCCATTTTTTCTAAAGTGATCCTAGAAACAACAGTGGCTTGTTTTTTCTGCTTTCAAGCCGCATGCTTGCTTACCCTGAAATTCAGTATGCTCCTTGTAAGTTAGTGTACCAGGTAATGGGTTTCTCAGGTTGGATACCTCCTGTTGTATCCCATCCCCTCCCTCCTCTTCCAGAAGTGCAAGATTTTCCTTTGGCAGAAGCCACCAGCCACATCTTTCTCTGAACACTTGGCATTCCAATTACAGCTTTTGTGCCCAAAATGATCTCAGTTGTTCAGCGTTTACCCTGCAACTCTGCTCCCCAAATGCCTGGCACCCCATAACCTTTTAGGGGAGCAAAATTTAAAATGGTATTTGGGGAAGAATTAGACCCACTAGGCAGTTATAGACATTAGATGCACATTTAAACTATAATACTGAACATGCAGTGAAGTTAGACAACATTTCAAACTTGTTGCTTTCATCATCAACTCTGGGACGTGAAGTACTTACTGAATATCTCTTTGCCCAGCTACTGTCTTTGTAAACTGGGGAGAGAGGATTACAAGAACAATGAAGTCATCCTGACACAGACTGCCTCTGTCAAAGTCTGTGTGTGTCCACAATACAAAACAAAAGATCATCTGAAACAAAGCAAAATATTCAGGAAGTGATCTGACTGCTCTCAAAGTGAAATAAACTACATGCAGATTCTTGAAAGAAGGGGAGGAGGAACTGAGAGAGTAGTGGGACAAAGCACTGGGGCAGGGATTTGGGACTGGTGAGAAGATTATGGTGGGGAGTGGGATGAGTGGGAAGGAAGAGGGTGGGTTGGTTCAGGTCGGGGAAGAAAGTAGAGATTAAAGAGAGAGAGGTGACGGTGAGGCAGGATGAATGGGGGAAGTGGTATTATGGAGTAGTGCCACTTGTGCTGCTAGTGATATTGGCACAGCCAGTTGTCTGCTACAGCAGTGGCTATTTTTTGCATCTCCTTCTCCGCTGGTTATGTTGTTGGTGAAGGTATTAGGATGGGTGTGCAATTCAGCTTCCTATTTTACTTCCATGTGTGTCTGTATATGTGTGCTTGAGTTTAGTTGGGAGACTCCCTTGGGGAAGGCTGGCCTCTCCTGCTTCCTGTTCAGAGTTTGATTCCGCTTTGGGTATTTCAGAGCCCCTTTTTCCCCCCCCCCCGCCAGTTAAAGTAGGATAAGCGGGGGACCCTCTCTTTCCCTGCCCCTCTTCTGGGAGCTGCTTTCTGTGTGTCCATGTAGGTGTATATCATTCTCCCTGCTCCTTTAGGTGAGTTGGGCTAAGTATAGCTGTCAAAAAGCCCAAGGCTGAATTGATTCCATCTTCACAGGTTAGTCTAAGCTACATAGATTGAACCAGTAAGCAAGTGAACAGACATTCACTCTTAACTCTGGAAATGCAGCCACACGCCTGCAGTGGCTCAGTCCAGAAGCTAGGGGGCGCCAGAGGAGCTAAGCCTTGCTTAGCTGGAACAGACAGCTTGGGCCAAGGCTAGCCTACCCACCATGTGAGGGGGGGGATTGCAGGGGAGATGCAAAGCATCCTGGGATATTGTGGGACTGTGAGCTAACTCGAATCTGGAGGAGATCTGGGATAGAAGTTCAGTAAACCAATTTAACCTAATGCAGTTAAGTCTCGTACTACGTCCATCCATTTATCTTAACCCAGTTTCAGACATTTTGAAAGTGGTTTATGTACGCTAAGTTTCTGTTGTGTTACAGATTTGAACTATTTTTTGATCAACTTTACTGCTTACTGTGTAATTTCTGTCCCTCACCTTGGAGCGCGTAAGACTTTCCTGATCAAGCTGATTTTTGCCCCTTTTCTGGTTCTGAGCTAGCAAGTGGTAGGGGCTTACTGTTGTGGGGAAGCAGGGAGACAATCGGAGACATCCTTTTGTGAATTGGGGCCAAGGTATGAGAGTAACTCTATGCTGTATGTGGGCTTTCTGTTCCTGTCATGTCTGAGATATGGCTTCTGGCCTTTTGTGGGTGTCCAAACTACTCTATGCTATCTGAATAAGCTAGTGTTTGGCAAAGCCCTGCCTCTCTCTGTGAGGACCTAAAAGGAGAAATGCTGGGAGCATGCACCAAATGCTTGATACTGAGGTTGGGGTAAAGAGTTGAGAATAGGTGCTTGATGCATATCACAAACACTGGTTTTGAGAGAGGGGGGTCCTGAGAATATTCACTGAGTGAGAAGAGCAGTATATACCTTTCAGAGCTATTGTTGCACCTGGTATTCATCTACTTTAGGTATACTTACTCAGCTAGAATATCACACTGAAATGGGTGGGATGGTTTACATCTGTAGTTTATAAGAGCTGAATGTGGGTTATAGTCATGTATTTAAACATTTAGAATTTGCAGTCACTAACAAGGCCAGTCAAGAGAAATTGCATATGTGATCTTTTTATCACAAAGTCATAAAATAAACATTTATGTTTGTTGACTGCATATAGGTCAAAACCATATATAAAATCAGGTATCTTTTAGAAATATTAATGACTATGAGAATTGAGTACCTATAGCAGTACAATTCATTTAATCTATGATATGAGCCCTGTACAGATACTCAGTGTGTGCCAAGAGAAAATCCTTTTTCCTGGTACAAAAAGAGAGCTGTACAGATGTTCAGGAGGCATTTTGCAGAAGAGAACTGACTTTTGATCAAAAAGTTATACCAGTTACCTATGACGATGATTTTTTTCTCCTTTTCTCCTGATTCAACTCGAATACCTGTGTACTGTTTTTGTGGGAAGAGATGGAGCCAGTAGCTAAGGTTCTCTGTTCTCCCTCCCTCCCTCTGGGGACTCTGCCCCCTGTCCTGCTAATCAGCTGGTTGACAAGAGGAGGTAGGGCCCCAGTTTGGTGCACTCCTTCCATTCAACCAAGAGGAGTGCAGTGGAAATCAGGTGCAGGGTTGCAAGCCTCCCAGAGTCCTGGGATTGTTACAGCCTTAGGAGAATTTACCTCCAGACACATCTCCCCCCCCGCCCCCCGACTTGGGCAGCTTTGCCAGTTGTGGGAAAATTCTCCCACTCCTCACATGCCCTCCCACTCCTTTTATATCTCCTGATGGAACTAGTAGCAGCAAGTGGAAAGGATGGACTGTCAAGTAATGGGCTTCAGAGGGTAGTGGATGGCCAAGGGAGCAGCCCTCTACTTCCCTCTGGCTGGAAATGAATGTCTGTACCTGGCCATGGTTTCCCAAGTCATTCCTAAGTTATTAGCATTTTTCCCCTGGCATTCCATCACATCTTTATATCAGTCCTGCCAAGTGTCGTCCTGTATAGAGTTTCTTGTGCTTTTATCTGTTCTGTGATGCCCTCAGTATTGTCAGATGTTGCTATTTGGCATCAGTACAATAGATCAAGCTGTGTCTAAGTGGACCTATCCAAATAGATGCTTGACCACAATTTTTATTGTTACTTTACTAGCACAGAACTTCAAAGATATGTGAAGTTGTCAAATTCATGTCAGTGCCACAAGTCAACGTATCTATTTTTGTCTCACAGATCTGTATATTGTGTACAAAGGACTGTTGCTTTAACTCAAGGTCATATCACTGTTCAGAAAACTCTTTGCAGGATAACCAATCCAGTTGCCTTTTTCTTAAATGTTTATATTTTCTAATTTTTGTCAAAGAAGGGATATTACTCTGTTGTATAAAATGTTTAAAAAGCTTCTGTTTTTATTGTTTTTATTAGTGATGCTTCTGGTATGATGTCTGAAGCCTTGCCAGCTGTCTAACAGTTTTTCTGCTTTTGTTGGACTGTTCATGTGCTAAAGAGCTTTGTTAGATTGTATTTACAATACAGTTATCCCCTTTAAAGAAAACTACCTATAATTCTTGTTCGTAAGGTTTTAAATCATTTCAACAACTCTAGTTAACTGCAGAAATGGGTCATGTAGAGGATTATAGAAGTTTCCCTCCTACTAACACTGGTTCAGTTAAACCAGTGTTTACACTGTATATATTGGTGGAGGGGAAGGGGAGCCTTTGCACTGTAGTTGAGGCCTCTTAAGGACATTGTGTTTAACATGGCAGCTGCAAAATTGTTGCCCTTCAAAATATCACTTCTCGGCTAAGCGGGGGAGTGCAAGTCAGCTCTAAGTTATTTCTTGATTGAATGCTTTCATGAGATTTAGTGAATCAACTATAAATAAGCTTTTACAAAAGGCAAAGAACCTTAAAAATAGAAAAATATTTTATTTAATCTTTGTTTTACTGGATGAAAATATTTAATGTGTTAGCTGCTCAGCTGAATTTTTTTTTTTTTGAGTTACCTCAAGGCATACAGAAAACAGTTATGGAAGCACTTTCACCTGAAAGTTAAGAGGTCACACTTAAGTAAAACAGTATTATTTATTACTAGCAAATTGCCTGTCAAGCATGATGGGTTGGGGGGGTAGGTGGGGACAGAGGCCTGTATCACCCCCAGCTGCCTTGGTTTGGAGTCCAGCTCCTCCCCTGGATGGGCTGGGGAGGAACTTGCACACGGTGGCAGTGCCCTGCTGGCTGTTGTTAGTGGGGAGGGAGCCACTCTAGCTCCAAGGAGCAGGGCTGGGGGGGAGGGGGTTGAGGCCAGCTGGCCTTGCCTCCCTGCTCCAGGCCCTTAGTTCCTGGTGTCATGATGTTGTTCCACTTTGTCAGGGGGCCAGGCCAGCACTGCACCACCAACACCACCACCGCCGCCTCCAAGGAGCAGGGCTGGTGGTGGGGGAGGGGCCGAGGTCAGCAGTGCTGGCCTCGCCGCCCCCGCTTCGTCCCCTCCATCATGGTGGCGCTCTGGTCCCTGCTGTCCCCCTCTGCCTCCAAGGAACAGGACTGGCAAGATTAGCACCACTGGCCTCACTCCCAGCTCTGGCCCCTCAGTCCCTGGCTGTCATGGCAGTGCTCCACTGTGTATCTGTCTGTGCAGAGCACTCTGGCTGCTGAGACGATCAGAGTATTAATAAAGGATTATGGACAGTCGGGCAGACAGACAGACTAAGGCTTTTATATTAGAATTTGAGTCTGGTAGTATCTACAACATAGAAGCATGAACTCGGACTTATTTTTAAAGAGTTTATATTCTAAATACCACGCCCCCTAAATAGATTAACGATAAAGGAAGTAGCTATAACAGACATAAAGCAAACGAGGAAATGATTACCCATATAAAGCGGAATTCTGGTTCCCTTTTTGCATCTAAGTGGTAGTCTTCTAGCTGCATAAGTGGCATTTTTGTCACTTGCATTCTGATAACTAACAATTCATCATCTTCAATGTGGATGTGTAAATGTAGGCTAATCACTGACGAAGAAGTTACATGGATATTGTGAGCGCCTGTCTATGTCTAACTCAGAGAAACATAACTAGTCAAACCTCACTCAGAGTCATCGGACTCAGGAGGAGTAGAGCTGCCCTCTTTTATATTCTGGTCCCAGTGGCAAGTGCCCTAATGACTTAGCTTAGGAAGCCAGAGACCCAGGTTTTAGGCCCTCCTTGGCCAGCGGGGGCTTGGTTCTGCATGTGTCTGACTTGTCAGCACAGTGCTTATAACCTGGGTGTGGTAGTTAGCAATATTCAGAAATCCTCCAGTCTCTCTCCAGCATTCCTTTGGCTAGCTTTGAAGCAGAAGATACTTGGGATCAGGCGGAAGAGAGCAAGGCAGAGTGTGTGAGACTCAGTGAAATGCATGCCGTTCTGGAAGAGAGGAGGCCTTCACTACTGGCCTTAACCTTTGCTCCCAGTGGGGTAGAAACTTCCTCACTACAGTGGTCTCCACTTTATCCAGCAGCTATTAAATATAAGGCTCAGCATCAGTAGTTCAGCTTCAAAAGGAGTACTGGAGGGGACTGGATAATGCTTAACCTGCAATGTCATGAGTAGACCATTACTCTGGGAAGTCCAGAAAGATTCTCCCCTCTATACAAGGGGGGAGAGGCTAAACCCTGGTCTTTGGCTTTCTGGGTGAGCCCCAATAGCTGAGTGGTTTGTGTAGGAAAACATGGGAACTGTCCCCTGCCCACCTTCCTACTCTTCCCTCCTCTCCCATCTATCCAGGTATGCATGTAGCTACGTGTGTAGCCCAATTGAGCATGCTCACTTCATGCATACATACTTCTTTGTCCACAGTGTAAGCTTAAGGCCAAAAGCATCAGGTACATGGATAGGAAACTGCCCTTTAGATGCACAAATAGAAATTTAAATTTACCTTGCTGCAATTCAAAACTGTTACTACTTGTCCTACCTTCTTTAAGCATAATAAATAGTCTGTGGCAGTGGTGCTAGGACCAGATGAGTGGGGTGGGGCTGGTTTGTGGGCCAGATTGAGCCCCATGCTCCAAGGCTGGACTCTGGAGCCTGGCACTGCCCAGTCCTTGTCCCTTACTCCAGGACTGGATTCTGGGGCCTAGCACTGCCCTCTCCTGCCGTCATGCTCTGAGACTGGATTCTGGGGCCTAGCATTACCCTCTTCCCATCCAGTGCACTGGAATTGCCCCCACAGGCCCTGCACCACTCTCTGTAGCTCCCCGCATGTTGAGATTGGGCTCTGGGACCCAATGCTTCTCCAGTCCGGCCCTGCTTGCTGTAATTGGGTGGCCAGTCCAGGGTGTGGGCTCAGCAGCTCCCCACTGGTCCAGCAATTTGGCAGTGGAGGAGAAGTGCCACTGTTGTCCCGCTGTCAGATTTCCAGGTCCGTGGAAATCATGGGCCAGATAACATGCTCTCTGTAACTGTGCTTTGGGTATTCGAAGATTGTTATCAAATCTCCTCTTAGTCTTCTCCAGCCTAAATAATCCCTGCTCTTCCACCTTTTCTGATAAATCTTGTTTCCTAGACCTTTTTTGTTTTCTTCATCTGCTGCACTCCTTTTAAATTCCCAATTCTTGGAGCATGATGCCCAAACTGGACATAGTATTCCAAGTGAAGCCTCACTACTGCTGAATAGAGTAAAAGAACCACTTCCCTTTATTTGCAAGTGACAATCTTGTATACTCCCTAGTACGCTATTGGCCTTTTTTGCAACAAGAGCATACTTGTTAAGAATGCATGTGTCAGTGACTAATCTAGAAGTCAGGAGTTCCATGCACTAGATCATTTGTTGCCAGCCGTTCTGGTTATGCCACTAACTAAGACCTGTCCTTTCCCCTTATGCTGCTTTGATACATACCACCCCAAAGGTATGCCTGGAGTTTCATACCCAGGTATGCCTGATGGAGTTTCAGACCCACAAAGATATGCCTGATGGGGTTCCAGAATGGCAGCAGGTGGGCTTAAGAAAATCAGGGGCAAAAATCAGGGGCAGGATATACCTGGAAGAAAAGTGTCACCACCAAGAGCTGGATTTAACTCTGGAAAAAAAATCAGTTGAGCCACCTGAAATTTCTTACAGATTTTGCCTGTAAAACTTGGAGTGTACACAGGTGATTTTGCTAACCAAGTTGTGTTGTTCACTGTTTTTCTTGTGTAACTGATGTGGCGCTGTCAGCGAAAAATTGAGTTTGTGTCAGACGAGGCGCAAGTAAAGGTTTCAGTATCATTTGATTTAATCCTGAAGTAAAAGTGTTTTTTTGGGTGGAAAGATGTCTTCAAAAACCAAAGCAATGTTGAAATGGAAAATCATGACAAAAATTGAGTGCAAATTCTTAACTGGAATTTCTGCTGGTATGTAATGGTATAATACTTTTTCCCCCCCGTTGCATACGATACTTCCAGTAAAGGAGTTCCAGTTAAGTTCTTACACAGGAATTAAATCTGTAATTTTATCAGACATGGGTGCCATCTGTTTCGTCTGTTACTGCTACAAAAACAAAAATCCAAAAACTATTCTCTAAATTTTTGCAGTAATCTTTTTCTTTTCTTTTTCTTTTACCTTTAAGTGAAATATTTCTGTATTACCTGACACGATTCAGAAATACTAAAAACAATTTACTACTAGTGGTAAACCTTGAAAAGCATTATTTCAGAAGTACTTTTATCCCTGTGTTGCTTCACATGCTGCCATTGTAAGGCATTATTCTTATAAAAGCTACCATATTTCATGGTGTGTAAGTTGAGTTTTGAAGCCAAATTTTTTAACTCTTAACATTCAGCCTTGACTTATACACCATCCCCTGTAAACTGGACCCTCCTCTGGGAACTCCCTGGAAACTCAGCTGGCCAGCTCTGGAAGGTTTTCACCACTGCAGAGGGAAGGACCTCTCACAACTCAGGGACTGTTCATCCTGCCGGCAGCTTGCCTCCCAGCAGGCAGGAAGGAAGAATCAGGCCCCTCGCTGCTTCTGCTTTAAAGCAGCATCCTGAGGCCAGCAGGATGTCTGGCGCTGCCAGGGAAGGGGCTGGCATGCCCCCATGGGCTGGGCAGGATGTTGATGGGTAAGGGGGGGAGGCTGATCCTGCTTTTGGTAAAGCCTGCCCTGTGGTCGGGGTCAAGTTGCTCGTGGACTGTGCAGCCCCCTAGCTTCAGGGGGGCCTCGGTGGCAGCACCCCCTGGAGCTAGCTGGCCGGGCTGCCAGCAGGCTGTGTGCTGCCTGAGCACCCAGTGGCCCGATCCAACTTCCTGGAAGCCTGCCAGCACACCACCTCTCCCATGAGCCTGCCTGTGGGGTTGACTTGTACAACAGATCTACAAAAATCCTAACTTTTTTGTACAGAAACATGCGGTTGACTTGTATGCTGTGTTGCCTTATACACTGTAAAATATGGTACTTAATCTTTTATCTTTTGATTTTAGAACTGATTATGTTAGGAATGAATGAAATATTGTAAAGAGAATTTTCATTGTATGTAGAACAAAACCAGGATACAACATTTTTTATCCCTGTTTTTTAGGGGATTTGTTGGGGCCCAGTTGTACAGGCAGCATAGGTGGTGGAAGGCTGGGGCTAAGGGGGCTTAGCGGGACAGTGGGTAGGACTGGACTGTAAGGCAGTCTGGCCGCAGGCTCTGGGCAGTTACAGCAGGGATGGGGAGGAGCACACACACGGCCAGGATTTGTACCATGAACTTACCTGGTGGGTGGGGGGAAGGGACAGAGCCCCCAACAAATAATTTTTTTCTCCTTCCACCTATGACAGGCACATGAATGGTTTTTACACTTGTGAGGAGTCAAGACAATGAATAAGTTTTTTTTTGTACAATGAGGACATTAGTAAAACAAATGAAGGGGGAAAAAACCCAGTATGATGTAGCCCAGGGGTGGGCAAAGTCTGGCTCGTGGGCCCAGTCTGGCTGGCAGTGGACTCCGTTTCCCAGCAGCCCCTGCCCGTGTGGCTGGGGCCATTTTTCATGGAGTTGTCACAGCGCAGCTGCTTCTGGGGTCCTATGGAAACCAGCCCCAGCCACGTGGGCAGGGGCTGCTGGGAAATGGAGTCTCACCATCAGCCTGATCCTTCATTTTGTCCACCCCGATATAGCTGGAGAATTGTTCCTAAATAAGATCCTTTCATGAATATTGGGAAAACTGTGTTCAAACATTGACAGAAATAATTATTAAAATACAAATATAGAAACAAATGTGGGGGGTATAAGTCCTCCAGCTTTTTTGTGCAGTGATTAGAACCTCTTCATATTGTGGCTAATTAGCACATAATTCTTACGGTTTTAAATTTATTTTTTATGTTAGCTATTAAATAAATGTCATGCTTAGATAGTTTGGGTATGTATTGTATAGTCCCTCCAGATCCAGAGCAGTGGTGCTAGCCTCCATGGAGGGAGTGGAACATGAGTAGGTGCCATAAGGTGTACAGTGATGGTTGTTGTCAACTTCACTTATTATTGTAGGCTTCTGTTTGTCATGGGGGATGCCATTCTTGGTGTTGTGACCATTTTGTGATAAGTACTTATTGTACAGTGCTATTGTATTTGCATTTTTTTTCTTCTGCCTCCATTGAGAACAGTCTGCCAGATGCTAACTAGCTTTTAACTTTTGTTAAAGAAGCAGAGGTATAGACTTCTGAAGGATAGTTCTCCAGTTCTGTGTATAATTCTGTTCAGAGCCTTCATTAACTTTTTAACATATACCTCATCTTTTCCAGTGTAGCAGAATATGTGAAGGAGTACAGTTTCTGTTGACAGATGAGAGTAGATTCTTTTTCCTTCAGCACTCATGAAATGAGGGTCCTCAGTTACGATAGAACTACTGTTATTCCATTGGGTAAAATAACATGAACAGTGCATATGGCTATCGTTGCATCTCCTGTGTGCTCCTGGGACCTGTTGCACATGTACACAGTTTGACAACTGGGTGATTAGTTTTCTTAGCCACTACTTTTTCCACAGATGTTGTGCAGGAAATGTACAAGTTAGGATGTTCCAGGAAATGGAGCAATCAGCTACTTGGTAGACTGAGTATTGCCTTGTTGTATGGTACTTTAAGAAATAATTACAAGTAAGAGTGGCTATTTAAAGCAGGGAAATAGATTCAAATAGAATGCTGGTGTAAAGTGAGTTGAAGTAGAACAAGGATGATAGCTTCCGTTCTTTACAGTTTTTACTGGAAACTGGTTAAGAAGTTACAAGTGGCTTCATGTTTTATGAAAATGCTTATGTCATGGCAGGTGCTATATGCTCAGTGGCTGTTCAATTTCTAAATTCTAAAATTAGACCTTCTCCAGTTTGATATATTTGTTTTTTGTTTTTTAATCTAATTCATTATTCTGTCTTCAAAAACCAAAGCAATGTTGAAATAGTATGTGTAAGAACAAAAAGAAGCTTCAGCAAAACAGTGCATTAAAAGAAGATAGGATTTGAAATCCCACAAAAGCAAAAATGTATTTTATAAATGGTCAGAATGTAGATCTTATACATTGCTAAGAAGTAAGGTTAAAAACAGATGCCTTCTTGGGAACTGGGAATGTCATAGTGAACCTGTTACTCCTAAAGCATATATATCATCGTGTTTTGTTACATAGAGTATTAACCCTAGGGCATTAGGTTTTAAACAAGCCTATGTAAGATTCCAGGCTGGAAATATCCTGCAAATCTTTCTTTACAGTTTTGATTAATATTAGGCCCAGAATGAAGTATTTGGTTCCATTTTGAAGCTTGGATTTTCTTCCAATTTCTTTTGCAGAAGTCAACTTTGTGTCACTTAACTTTTCTTTATAATTGTTCCTCTTCCTTGGGCACGTCTACACATGGCTGTATGGTGCCTTTTGTTACTATGCCATCATTTAGTACTTCCTTCCTAATGGAAGTATTAAATGATGGTCAGTTTACAGCCCACACTGCCTCATGTTGGCCTTGTATGATTATTTTTGGCAGCTTTGTCCCTGTAGCAATGTGCTATAATGATGGAGTGTGTTGCTATGGAACCATAGCAGCAGTGTCATGGTTTTTGCCAATGGATGCTACAGTGCCGTAGCGTCTTGTGTAGATATACCTTTGT
>NW_017728886.1:60685246-60690429 GCF_001723895.1 Crocodylus porosus
AGGGGCTGCTGGGAAATGGAGTCTCACCATCAGCCTGATCCTTCATTTTGTCCACCCCGATATAGCTGGAGAATTGTTCCTAAATAAGATCCTTTCATGAATATTGGGAAAACTGTGTTCAATCATTGACAGAAATAATTATTAAAATACAAATATAGAAACAAATGTGGGGGGTATAAGTCCTCCAGCTTTTTTGTGCAGTGATTAGAACCTCTTCATATTGTGGCTAATTAGCACATAATTCTTACGGTTTTAAATTTATTTTTTATGTTAGCTATTAAATAAATGTCATGCTTAGATAGTTTGGGTATGTATTGTATAGTCCCTCCAGATCCAGAGCAGTGGTGCTAGCCTCCATGGAGGGAGTGGAACATGAGTAGGTGCCATAAGGTGTACAGTGATGGTTGTTGTCAACTTCACTTATTATTGTAGGCTTCTGTTTGTCATGGGGGATGCCATTCTTGGTGTTGTGACCATTTTGTGATAAGTACTTATTGTACAGTGCTATTGTATTTGCATTTTTTTTCTTCTGCCTCCATTGAGAACAGTCTGCCAGATGCTAACTAGCTTTTAACTTTTGTTAAAGAAGCAGAGGTATAGACTTCTGAAGGATAGTTCTCCAGTTCTGTGTATAATTCTGTTCAGAGCCTTCATTAACTTTTTAACATATACCTCATCTTTTCCAGTGTAGCAGAATATGTGAAGGAGTACAGTTTCTGTTGACAGATGAGAGTAGATTCTTTTTCCTTCAGCACTCATGAAATGAGGGTCCTCAGTTACGATAGAACTACTGTTATTCCATTGGGTAAAATAACATGAACAGTGCATATGGCTATCGTTGCATCTCCTGTGTGCTCCTGGGACCTGTTGCACATGTACACAGTTTGACAACTGGGTGATTAGTTTTCTTAGCCACTACTTTTTCCACAGATGTTGTGCAGGAAATGTACAAGTTAGGATGTTCCAGGAAATGGAGCAATCAGCTACTTGGTAGACTGAGTATTGCCTTGTTGTATGGTACTTTAAGAAATAATTACAAGTAAGAGTGGCTATTTAAAGCAGGGAAATAGATTCAAATAGAATGCTGGTGTAAAGTGAGTTGAAGTAGAACAAGGATGATAGCTTCCGTTCTTTACAGTTTTTACTGGAAACTGGTTAAGAAGTTACAAGTGGCTTCATGTTTTATGAAAATGCTTATGTCATGGCAGGTGCTATATGCTCAGTGGCTGTTCAATTTCTAAATTCTAAAATTAGACCTTCTCCAGTTTGATATATTTGTTTTTTGTTTTTTAATCTAGTTCATTATTCTGTCTTCAAAAACCAAAGCAATGTTGAAATAGTATGTGTAAGAACAAAAAGAAGCTTCAGCAAAACAGTGCATTAAAAGAAGATAGGATTTGAAATCCCACAAAAGCAAAAATGTATTTTATAAATGGTCAGAATGTAGATCTTATACATTGCTAAGAAGTAAGGTTAAAAATAGATGCCTTCTTGGGAACTGGGAATGTCATAGTGAACCTGTTACTCCTAAAGCATATATATCATCGTGTTTTGTTACATAGAGTATTAACCCTAGGGCATTAGGTTTTAAACAAGCCTATGTAAGATTCCAGGCTGGAAATATCCTGCAAATCTTTCTTTACAGTTTTGATTAATATTAGGCCCAGAATGAAGTATTTGGTTCCATTTTGAAGCTTGGATTTTCTTCCAATTTCTTTTGCAGAAGTCAACTTTGTGTCACTTAACTTTTCTTTATAATTGTTCCTCTTCCTTGGGCACGTCTACACATGGCTGTATGGTGCCTTTTGTTACTATGCCATCATTTAGTACTTCCTTCCTAATGGAAGTATTAAATGATGGTCAGTTTACAGCCCACACTGCCTCATGTTGGCCTTGTATGATTATTTTTGGCAGCTTTGTCCCTGTAGCAATGTGCTATAATGATGGAGTGTGTTGCTATGGAACCATAGCAGCAGTGTCATGGTTTTTGCCAATGGATGCTACAGTGCCGTAGCGTCTTGTGTAGATATACCTTTGTGTTGTAGTGGAGATGGGAAATGCCATTTATGAGCAACCTTATCCAGTATCATGTCTTTAACGTCAGCAAATGCAGATGCTTCAGTAGTATAAAAAATATTGAAAGAATTCTGTAGTGGACAACTAGATAATAGCATATCTAGAAATCTCTTGCTAAATTTGTCAGCTGTCAGTTGTCACAATAGCTGAAGTATACTGATATGTATTTCTTAGTTTAATTTCTAAAATAATCTTGCTATTCTTTCTTTTTTATATCGGTTCCCATTTTTAAAAAGGGGTAACTTTTTAAAACTAATTCTTCCTTCCAAATTATTAAATGAATTTGATCATGTTTTCTTTATAAGGTCGGTTTTGCTGTATGCTGAATGTAGTTAATACTCTCAATCTACAGAAACACAGAACTCCGATTGTTAAATGTATCCAGTCCCTAGAAAAGCCCTTTTCACATGCATTTTGATTAAATAATATTTTTTTAAGTTCACAGCATGATAAAATGGAGCACGTGTTCTTTCTGATTTTTTTCATTATGCTCATTGCTTTGTGATAGTGGCTTTGAATTTATCTACTTTTAGATTAATATATTTTTTTTAGTTCATTCAAGACCTGACTTTTTCCATATAGTTGTTATGATGTGATAATTATTTTTTCTCTTTTAAAGTGCAATAACAAATGAGTGTGTAATTGGGGGTTCTATTTAAATGAATGGCAAAACTCCACTGACTTAAGTGGGTTACAGTTTTCATCTAAAGTTTTTCTTTTTTCATATTCTTAACATATAGCTAATAGAAAGATTAAGTAAAATGTTAGTCTTCCTTACTACCCTTTTTGTAGTCACTAGATGGAGGCTCCTTTAAAAATAAAAAATTATCCCAAATCATATGAACTATAAGAAAGAAGCAGGTTGTAAATGAACCCAAAATATTTTGATTTTAAAAATGATAGTGCTAGGCTGATGTTAAGTAGTGTTTATTCAGGAAATGCATATGAGCGAGGTATTTTTGTGGCTGATATCTTGTATTGGACTAACTGTATGGTTAGGGGAGAGGTTAATACAAGCTTTCGAATGCAATGTATTCTTCTCACACCTGAAAAAGAATGTACAACATTCAAAAGTTTGTCTGTCTTATACTAGTGATGTGAGAGGGTAAGTATATTTATACTGGTAATATATTACTGGCTAACATTTATCATGGGGCACAGTTTGGTGGGTAAGGGAAGTAGTGTAGTGCCTCAGGAAGAGGAAGGCAGCAGGGCAGGTAGGAGGGAGGCAGGCGGAGGGGAGGTGAATGTGTGGGGGAAGGGACCTAGTGCCCATAGCCCAAGGAGGAAACAGTGTGCAGCCTAATGACTCATCAGTTAAGAAATTAGCTGCTGGTTCACAGTTGATCCCTCCCAGCACACTAGTGGCTGCAGCAGGTTGAGAGCCCCTCACCTGCTGCTGCTGCTCCTTGTAGCTTCATGTGGGCTGCATTGTCTGGTGGGGCTTGCCACCACTGCCTCCCGCCATTAAAGGCCCTGGGGAGTGCCTCCTTACAGCAGCTATCTGAGCTGCTGTGTTATTGGTTAACAGTTTAAACAATATCATTAGAGGAGGTTAAATGAATAATTTTTAAACAATGTTTAAGTCCCTAGTCTATTACAGTGGGTCCAGTAAAATATATTACTCTTTAAGGTCCTCACCTCCATATTGGTTTGAAAACACAGATGTTCAAAGCTACTATTCTTCTGAAATGTATTGTGCTGCACTGATTGGCAGAAGGACTTGAGAGTATCTTTAATCTTATTTCTCTATTTATTTCTGCTTTTTCAGTGGAAAATATAGTGCCTCTTGCTCTGTGAAGTTCATTTCTTTTATTTTGGTTGGGAAGGAGAGAGGATGATTGTGGGAAAGATGCAGTTAATATTGGTGTAGGTTGTTTCCTGTCTAAAAAGATTTAAGGAAGTCTTAGTACAAACTTGAAATATCTTTCTAGTTTTTTGCATTTACTAATGTCTGGGCAGAAGAATCTAAATATATGTTATCAAATTGCATTTTAATGTATAGTGGAAAGTGTTTGCTGTTTAATTTATATAGACCCCTTTACTGCATTAGACCTTTTTATTGCCTTGGGTAACAGCATAGTAAAATGTATACTAAATCTTTGGCATGCTTGTTAAAATATTTGTGATTTGTAAACATTGTTAAATATATTTTTATTGCATGTTGTTGATAAAATATGTATGTTTTATAGTTTATTGTAAAGATCAGATCATACTATCTAACTGCATTCAACAGATTAGTTTTCTTATGTTTTCTTGTTCTGTTGTTATTTTAGGTTGGTTGGAGTACTGCACGAGATTATTATACATTTCTGTGGTCACCAATGCCAGAAAATTATGTGCAAGGGTCAACTGTTAACTGTGTGCTGACTTTTCAAGGTGAGCAAGCATGTATTTGGTAACAGAGGGTCAACCTAGATGTGATATTACTATTACTTTTACTTTTTAACACCGGTGATCAGTTACACTGAAGTCCTGGGAGATGTGTTCTTTTTCTAGGTGTAACAGATAACTATATTAGATTAGATGAGACCATGTACTGATTAAGTTCTCATTTGTTGTTTCTTAGTCTTGTAAAGTTTTGCTAATTGTTGAAGATAAACATAATAGAGTGAAACTTGTTCTTTTCAGGCTAACATTTCTCTCCTTCAAACTTCAAAGAAATTATAATAATGGTTTTGTGACTTGGAATATTTTATGTAATGGCCCACTGCATTTATAAAAAACAGATCAGGGCAGAAGCTACATTAACTGAAAGCTTTATACAATAAGAGGAAAAGGAATTCAGATATTTGTTTGTTTAATTGTTTTTGCTTTATGCCAGTATTTTAAAAAATTGCTCTGATGATCCTTTTTAAATTGAGATGGATTCAAATCCTAACAAGGAATTATTGTCAGATTTTCAACTTTTTCTTGCATGCTCCCTGAAGCATCATCTTCTGCTTCAGTCTCTTCTTTGTAGTATAGTTTCTAGGGTCAGAAGGGACCTGAGTAGATCATCTAGTCAGATCCCCCACCATGGCAGGAAAGATTACTGGGGTCAAATGACCCCAGCAAGATGTTCATCCAACCTCCTCTTAAAAACCCCCAGGGTAGGAGCCAGCACC
>NW_017728886.1:60691109-60699352 GCF_001723895.1 Crocodylus porosus
GTGCCAGGGGTCCTGCAATGACCTCGGCCAATTCCTTTAGGACTCTAGGGTGGAGATCGTCCGGGCCGGCTGACTTGAACACGTCCAACCCCTCCAAAAGCCCCCTAACTAGTTCCACGCTAACCTTTGGGCCAGGTGTGCCTCCCCTGGGGCCTGAGAAGGGCCCAGCAGGGAGGTGGCTGTTCTGGTCCCTACTTAGGAAGACAGAGGCAAAGAAATCATTAAACATGTTAGCTTTGTCGTCTAGAGTGACTACCAAATTTCCCAACGCATCCTGCAAGGGCCCCACATTACCCGGGACCACCTTCTTGCCCCCTGTGTATTTTAAAAAAGGACTTCTTATTGTCCTTAATCTGAGAAGCTAGTCCTAATTCCTTCTTTGCCTTGGCCTTCCTAACTGCCCCCCCCCCCACAAGCCTGAGCGACTGCAGAGTAGTCATCCCTGGTGATGACCCTTTCTTTCAATTGGGTATACGCCTCCCTTTTAGCAAGGAGACATTCCCGTATGCTTTTAGTGAGCCATGGAAGCTTGTGTGCTTTCCTGCTCCCTTTGATCCTCGTCAGGATTACCTTCCTTTGGGCTTGGAGGATCGCCTCCTTAAGGAGCAACCACTCTCCTTGGACATCTGGCTCCCCTGCTCTCTGGGACCTCAGCGCATCCCCAACTATCCTCCTTAGCTTGTTGAAGTTTGCCCTCCTAAAGTCTAGGGCTGCTTATATTGTTTGTTATATTTTATGTTGGGGGAAACACATCTTCAAAATGCCAAAGTTCCATTTAAAATAATGGTGAGTAAAGTGTCATAGAAAATGAGATGTTTGCAGTAAATTGCCAGCTAGTTCAAAGAGGTTTGATTTCTAAATTTGAAAATTCATTGCTCTTTTGTGAAAAATGATTTTGGGTAATAAGATATTGTTAATATTATTCTTTGGCTGTGATTAGGTATAGTTTTTCCTTGGGCAAAACTCAAGACTTCACTACAGAATAGGAGATAAGGAATTCTTTGGTTACTTGTTGAAAGAGGACTGCATATACCTACCTTTTTTGAGTTAATGTCAGATATGATTCTATACTCATCATGGAGAAAGAACAATAAATTGATAATGTCATTGTATGCTTCTTTAAAGACAAATACCTATGGTTGTTATTGCAAAATCAAATTGCAAATCAAAATAGAAAAATGCTCTAGTGATTGCTAATCTTAAATTGCCTACATTTCCAAATCTTATATTATTTCAGTGTTTATAGTGTATATTCAGTACTTTTCTTCAAGAAGATTTTTGAAGCTAAAGATGACAAAACACCAGATAAACCAAATGGATTGATATTTGGAGGCATAATATCTTTAAGATTTTGCTTACTCAACATAAAGATCCAGATCAGATGCATTATCTTCTCTGTTGCTTTATATAGGTGATCACAAGGAAGATGATGAGCTGCCTTAATTTGGCTTGCTGTTGCTAAGATGTTGCCATCCCCTGGTTTAGACGGATTTTGTAATGTACAACCAGTGTTTAGCCACTTCCAGAGGATCTGACCGGTTGCTGAAGATATTGCTTGTTCTTGCACACCATTAGCTTTGTTTTAGTTTACTAAGAATCAAGTTATGTCTAATAGGGATGAAATCAGGGAGTTTGCAAATACTGTATTTACTTAAACACAAGACAAGGTTTTTTCCTCAATCAGCATGGGGGGAAAAGCCCCTCATTTTATATTTGCATACAAGGAAACCTCATTAAATACATTGTCTATCATTATACTGCTTCCATAGTAGAGGATGGGGGTAAGGGTGGAAATGCAACTCAGTTACATATGAAATGTAGCCAACTAAGCCTGTAGGTGGGAAGGGGGAAAAGGAAAGAGGGAGCATGACACTTAAAAGGCAGATAATATACAGGAGACCCCAAACAGCAATACCTCATTGTAATAGGGAGATGGTTCGGGAAACATACAGTTACAAATAACATGCAGGATACAATTGTGGGGGTGGGAAAGAGTCCAGGATTAAAAGTCCTTGGAAGCGATTTGGTGGAGCAGGGGGGTGTAGTCAGGTGGATCCCTCTGTGTCATTTCCAGCCGGTGGTCTGGTGGGGGTCTACATACTGGCTGTCACGTGATGTGTTCTACGTAGAAGTCCCTTGACCATTGGATGGTGTTGGACACCATGAGGCACCATGTTAACTTGGTGTAGTGGCAGGTTATGCAGCAGGTGCGCAGGACACTGCTTGCTGGGGTCCCATCCTCTGAGCGCCCTGACGATCAGTGCCTCGACCATCGCGTCGTATCCCCAGCTTCTCAAGGTGTCTGCCAGTGAATGGTACTTCTCTTGCTTCTGTTTTCAAGGCTTGATGAAAGCTTTCTGCTAGTTCTTGAACAAGATGGTGACATCTACTATCACAGCACACTTGCTGCGCTCTCTGGGCACCACAGTGTCTGGGTGCAGCTATCTCTCACAGCCTGGGACGGTGCAGTTGATAGACACAGTCCCTGCTGAGGCCATGATGGCCTTGGCCAGTTGGTCCTGGATGGCATGTGTAAGGAAGAATCTGTGTCTTGTCGCCAGTGTGTTTTGGCACCTCCTATCATAGTTTCTGTACCAGATGGCACCATTGAGCAGCAGGCCATTGAGACAGGCATGGTGCATGAAGCACCAGTCTGCAAACTGTGAAGCTCCCACTAGGTATAAAGTGGTTCCTTGCATCCCACTTTGAGGTGAACATGAAGACTGTGCCCTGGTCAGGTTTTGCCCTCAGGATGCAGGTATACTTGGCTCAGAAAGCGTCCTTTAGGAACCTCTTCAGGAGGATCCTCATGTAGGGGGTCACAGTGACGCAGCTGGTGCCAGGGGCTGGGAGCAGTGAGACTCCCAGTTCCTGGTGCTTCTTGGTCCAAGTCCAGTTGCAGCCGATGTGCTTCCTGAGGCAGTGTGTGGTGAGCTTGGCTCCACAGAAAGGTGAAGTTTCGGCATCTCAGCCAAACCGTCCTTCCAGTGAGCTCTCAGGAAGGTGGCCAGGTGATGTCCAATGGGCTGCCTCATGTTTCTCTTCTGGGCAGTCTCCTTCAGGGTGGTGGTGACAATGCTGCTTACAGGCTCATCCAAGAAGGTCAAGAAGTGGACTGTGCAGGTGATCACTGTTATGTTGCAGAGGTCACCCATGCTGGGCACGTTGGCACTGCTCTGCAAATAGGGAACATACAGGATCTCATTCTTGGCCTGCAGCAGCAGGTGCTAGATCTCATTGCTGGCCACTTCTTCAGCAGCTGCTGGATCTTAGTGTCCACTTTCTCGAGTGGGGTTTTGGAAATCAGTGAGCCCCTCAGGACAAATATGATGCAGGGAATGAGCAAAGTGTTCACTGCATCTGTCTTCTGCCAGTGGGCTAGCAGGGACAAGTCCAGTTTATGGCTGTCACTAGGTGGGTGAAGGTCTCACCATCTCGGGCACCTCATCTGCTTGTTCTGGATGGTGACAGCGGAGTCCAGGATGGTGTTCTTTTTGGAGTTGATGTCCAGGGGAACACACTTGGCAGCTTTGAAGTGGAGCCCCTCCTCTCAGCTGAATCAGAGCTGATGTCCAACACAGTGAGGAGGACCAGGTCGTCTGCGTAGGGCAGGATGTTCAACTTATACTTGTGGAGGTAGTGTGCGGTGGGGTCTCCCTCTGCTACTTGGAGGAGCAGCTCCATCACCAGGTTGAAGATGATGGGGCTGAGCAGGCAGCCCTGCTTCACTCCAAACCAGACGGGGATGGGGGATGTCATGTGTCTCGCCCTCCAATGACTGGATGGTGGTGGTGCAGCTGTTGTAGAGCTCCTGCACGAGACTGATGGTCTTGTCCAGCATCCTGAGCTCCCAGAGGGTGTCAGAGATGTAGAGGTGGGGTATGGAGCTGAAGTCATTGGAAATGTCTAGCCATGCCACCTTGTACTGCCTTCTGCCCTCTGAGCATCATCCACTGTCATCTAGAATGCAAAGTTGTGTTCATTAGTAGGAGTGTTGCCAGAAGATTGAGGGAAGTAATTTTTCCCCTCTATTTTGCACCGATGAGTTTTGCCCCTGCCCCCCAGTTTTAGAAAGGACAGGTTGGAAAGAATCCAGCGAAGGGCATTGAAATTGGTGTGGAAACTAGGCTTATTTAGTTTAGAGAAGAGAAGACTGAGGGGGGATTTAATAGCAGCCTTCAACTACCTGAAGGGTGGTTAAACAGAAGATGGAGCTAGACTGTTCTCAGTGGTGACAGATGACAGACCAAGGAGCAATGGTTTCAGGTTGCAGCAAGGGATTTTTAAGTTGGATATTAGGAAAAACCTTCTCACTAGGGGGGTGGCGAAGCACTAGAACAGGTTACCTAGAGAGGTGGTGGACTCTCTATCTTTGGAGGTTTTTAAGGCCTGGTCTGATAAAGCCCTGGCTGGAATGATCTAGTTGGGGATGGTCCTGCTTTGATCGGGTGGGGGTTGGACAAGATGATTTCCTGAGGTTCCTTCCAACCTTAATTTTCTATGATTCTGTGATTCATAGCAGCTCTCGTTTGACAGAAAATCCTTCTGGCTCAGGCTGATGGTCTTCCTGTTCATTGCCTAGTTGCTAACAGGCTGCCAAACAGCTGGCGTAGAGCTGGTAGCTTGTAGATTTTGAGCAACTGGGCTTCCAGTTGCTCAGCTTGTCCTTTTTTGTGTATAAGCAACCTGGTCTAACTGCACTTTATAGAAACTGTTCAGTTTGCCAGACATTTAAGGCTGGTGAAGAAACAGGAATCATTGGAAGTGAGAGAGAAAGAAAGGTTCAGTTCAGGCATGGGAGTGAAGAGGAAGTTGAAAAGTAGTCAGTGTAGTGGCTCATTATGACTTGAAAAAATTGGCGCTGAGGAGAATGCATGCAATGGACACTACCATGTATCTTATTCAGATGGATTGCACTAACATATCCTTGTGGTAGATTCCCATCAGTATCTCAGCCTTTTTGGCCAAGATCAAATATACCAGGTTGCCCTGTACCTCATCTGCATGTAAATCTTTGGAGCATAATAGATCTTGTGACAAGAACACATAGTTCCAGTCATGGGTCAGGGATGTAATGAGCACATGGATCCCTTGTGAGGGTGTTATAGGATGTGTCTGGACCAGGTACCTTCTCACTCTCAGGTTCCAATTCCACCCCCCCCGGGGCGCCACTGGATATCTTTCCTGCCATGCCTTGTTGTCTTTTTGGGAGGCTTGAGGGAAAACATGTGCCCAGGAGCAGTATTTTCTGGTGCAAACTGCAGTGGAGTTTATCCTGTTGCCTTAATGGCATGTGTAGATGTACCCAGTGTCAAGTAGTGGTAGTCTGTGAGATGAACCCTTCACATGGCTGCATTATTTTTTCTATCTTAAAGTTAAGGATAATAAATAAATCAGAACTTTAATACAGCTGGAAATGGCCAGAGTAGGGGCAAAGGTTCTTTCATACCTTAAAGAACTTTGTTAGCCTTGCTTTGAGATGACACACGCAGTTCAGTTCTGATCTCAATCTGTTCAGTCATTGGGTTGTCCATTGCTACTAACAGTGTAATTTTGTTTTAAATTTTTAGCCAGTTTCATGTTAGGATTTTGTGAAGTAAATGCCTGTCTACCAGTTCCTTTTACAGAGTTTACCAAATAGTCATGGGATGAAAGTGACTGTGGAGTTGGGTTGAATTCAAAACACTAGTGACTTAGAAGTGAAAGCTTTCTTATCCTATTACCAGACCTTAGAGTGATCCAATCCTCTAGTGTACGATGACGCTTGAAGTAAAATTCCATCTGATACTTCCCTTGTTCAAAGTCCATCACTTTTATAAAAATAGATTTAACTATTCTAGTATTCATGGAATTTCCCAGTTGCATTCTGAAAAATATTTAAAATCTGATAATGTAAGATCATTAGAGATTACAGAAGCTTAATTTGACAAATTAAGGGAAAGAATCTTGTGCAGCATGCACTAAGAAATTTTTGATTTAGCAGTTGGGTATTGTGGAAGAAGCATGTTTTCAATGCTTGAAACATTTTCCAAAATATTCTAAGTGGTTTTAAAATTGCTGTTGTTGAACCAGCTTTAAAATGTGCTGGAGAGACTCTGCAGACTGTATTGTAACCCTTTTTACAGTGGCTTCAGCTGAAACTGGTTTCAAGCAACCTGTGTTTTTGGAAAAATGTACCTGAAATAGACCTGTACAAGGAGTCATTATTGACAGTAAGGTGTTAGTTCCCAAATCACAGTTAATTTCTGAATTTTTTTAATGTAAAAACACCTTTTTTCCACTCATTATTAGTAAGCAATATGGAGGATCTGATAAATATATTTAAATATAGTACATTGTTAATGTTGTCTATTAAGTAAATATGGTTAGCTTCCACCCTGTTCCCACCCTGCCTGCCCCCCCACATTTAGTGAAACTTGAATGCTAGGGGAAATTTTCCAGACTGCAAACAGATGTTGCTCTTGTGCCACCATGAAGATTATGGCGGCACAAAATCCAAGCAAACATGGTCACGCCTCTTATCATGCCCAAAAGAGTACCTGGGATTTTTTGTGGTAATAGTTTGCGCCCCCTTTTTGCAGCAGATGCCTATTTGTTCATGGCCAGTGAGTACAGGTAGACAGGGGCTGCCTGCACTCTCCAAGTGCTCCTGGTCCTGCAGGATAATAGGTCTGGGAGCCTGGTCCCGACCCAGGGCGCAAACATACGGATGTGGACTGGGAAATCCTCTGGGCTTATTTACTAGGATTGTGTGAAACAGGCCATATTTGGAATTGGATTCCTGAATTGGGGACAGTGATTCAATTAATTGGTTTGGATCACTATCCCCAATTTGATTCAGCCTATCCTGAAGATTTGATGCTGATGCTGGAGAATCGGTGATTTGGCCATAGACCCAGCTTTAAACATTTTTTCAACATACCTTGAGGTACCAGGTGCGGCTCGTGAATACTGCAATGGTGGGGTGGATCGAGCATCCCAAAGGAGTGTGGGGGGCACCTTGACCCACACCCAGGAGGCACTAGTTGCTGAGCTGGAGGTGCATGGGGAGGCCTGCCAGTGTACTCCCCAGCTGACCTGGAAGTGCTTGTGGTCCACTTCTGGGTCTGCTGCCGAGTGTGCTGAGGACCCCCCTGCTCTCTTGTGGGACACTCCATCCTCCCCAGCATCTCCAGTATCTAAATTGAATTAATTAAACTCTAGTACGTCTGACACAAGCTGTAGATATTATTAAAGTTTATTGGGTAAAAGATAGAAGATTTATTTCTCTTTTCAGAAAGTCCAGAAAAATCTTCTGGGCTTCTTTTTGTTCTCCATGACCAGCCATTAGGCTAAAAGTAGGAGGTAGGGTTTTTTTTAATTCCTGATCTGAATCTTCCAGCAACTTTTGGATTATATCCTTACAGGTTCAGTTTTCCTTGTTGAATCTCACCCCCTAAAATAGCAAAATACAATTATGTCTATACTACAAAAAGCTTTCTGGCTAAAACTTGAGCTTTCTCCCAGCTCTGCTTTTGATTAGTCTCAAAAAGTGTAATTCAGGTAGGTGATTGTAAAATTTGAATATCGGTGGTCTTTCCAGGCATGTTTAAAAATCAAGTAATTGTGTACTTCTCTCACTTTTTATATGTAGTTTGTCACCTAACATTTCATGTCTCTGGGAGCAAGGGACCATAGGCTGGTGGTGCTCTGAAATGACTGTCCAAATAACCTCATTGTTTCCTTGTACTTCCCCTAGCCGTAGCTATCTGTTGCATCTTGTCTTATATGGAACAATAGGAAGATAGAGCTAGATGGAATTTCTTGAAGTCATATAATCAGGTCACATCTATTCAGGTCACATCTATTCAGGTCACAAAATCCTTTGACACAGGGCTAGCAGTGGACATAGTCTTTCTGGACTTTAGGAAGGCCTTCGACACTGTCTCTCACCCCATGCTCGTTAGAAAACTGGGGGATTGTGGTGTCGACACCTACACAGTCAAATGGGTCGCCAACTGGCTGGAGGGCTGCACCCAGAGAGTGGTGGTGGATGGGTCACTTTCAACCTGGAGGGAGGTGGGCATTGCGTTCTGCAGGGCTCAGTCCTCGGGCCCGCGCTGTTCAATATCTTCATCAGTGACTTGGATGAGGAGGTAAAAAGCACCCTGTTCAAATTTGCTGATGACACTAAGATATGGGGGGATGTGGGCACGCTAGATGGGAGGAATAGGCTGCAGTTGGACCTAGACAGGTTACAAGGG
>NW_017728886.1:60699907-60724627 GCF_001723895.1 Crocodylus porosus
CACCTTGCTGGGGTCGTTTGACCCCAGTACTTTTTCCTGCCATGGCAGGGGGTCAGACTTGATGATCTGCTCAGGTCCCTTCCGACCTTACAAACTATGAAACCATTCCAGCTCTCTGCTTAGGCAGGATCATCCCTGACTAAAACCATCCCAGCTAAGGGGTTTCTAACATACACACAAACTTCCAGAGATGATGACTGTACTACCCAAGTAATATTTACATGTGTATTTTTAAGCCATTTGAGGCATCTTTTAATAATACAAATGTATAGATTATATTGTAAGTGTCACAGGATACAAAATGCTGTGTATAAATCAGTTTAAATCACTTCTTTAAATCACTTCTGGTATATTCAGAAACATGAACCTTCAGTCTTGTGCATAACAAAGGTATCAGACATGAATTAATAATTCAGTTGATCTTACTGCAATTGAAACTAGCACATATACGTTGTAAAGATTATTGTACAACAGGAACATTCATAAGCGTATTCGCATATTGTGTTTCTTTTAAATGTTTTTCCATGTTCTGCTTCTTAAATGTGTTTTTTTTTCTCCCTGTAAGGATATTATCTACCAAATGATGATGGAGAATTTTACCAGTTCTGTTATGTAACCCATAAGGGTGAGATCCGTGGAGCAAGCACTCCTTTTCAGTTTCGAACCTCTTCCCCTATTGAAGAATTGCTAACTATGGAAGATGAAGGAAATTCTGACATGTTGGTGGTGACCACTAAAGCTGGACTTCTTGAGGTTTGCTTCAACAAACATTCTAAAATACTATATATATCTTTGTTTTATGTTTATTTCTGGCTTTTTCTGAAGAACCTGAATTACTCTTTATAAAATTATGAAGCTGAACAGGGAATGTTTAAAAACAAAACAAAAAAGGATGCTTAGCAGTCTTTAGTGCAGGACTCATTGCAGAAGATGCTTTTAAAGTAAATACAGAAAATTTCATATGCATCACAAGGTACAAATTATGCTCTTAAAGTCTCTCAGAAACATTGGACTTTCAACCTTGTGCGTCATGGGGTCAGCATGGCAGAAAGCATGCTATTAAAAAGTACATAGATTGTTGCCCCCTTATTTCTTCTCCTTACGTTCCAAAAGAATACATGATCTAAAGTATTCGTTGTCACTTTTTTTGAAAATATATGTCTATTCCATGTGCAAGTGCTCCAACTATAAAGCAGAAGAAATAAAAAGGATGTCAGTATTTGTGCAGAGTTGCATAGCCTGAAATTCAAATTTCAGATGCCTGGCAGATAAGTAGGAATCTTATTTTCTTAAAGTAGTGTTCTGTTATCCTCTGCTTTACAACCACTAAATAGATAGATTTGTTTGTTATAATGAAGTTATGCTGATGAATGTTTAACACATTTTACTTGTCCCTACTTTTATAGGTTGAAAAGTAGTGTGTGTGTGTGTGTGTGTGTGTGTGTGTGTGTGTGTGTGTCTTAAAAACTATATGGCATCTTCCTGTGCTTTTGTTTGTGACTTCAGTCTAGTCCTTACTTACCATATTTCCTCGAATACAAGACAAAGCTCAAGGCTTCCCCCACTCCTCCTAGTCAGCATGGGGAAAAAGCCTTTCATTTTATATTCAGGGCCAGTGTGCTGGGGGACAGGGAAGGGGGACCCCATGCAGGATGCTTTGCCCTGCTCAGGCTGCTTTTCCCCAGGCCGTGGGCCAAAGAAGCTATGAAAAAGAACTCGGCTCACAGTGGTGAAACCGGAAGTACCTTTTGCCATGTCCCTTGGATGCTGGTTAGTGGAGTTTCCAGCTGATAAAGTGCTGGATAACACAGCTTTTGCTGTATTTAGATTCTGTACCTGGAAAATTGTAACAAATTTATAAATTTTCCTTGTATAAAATTGAATTATTGGGTTGGGGTTTGTCTTGTATTCAGGTCATCTTATATTTTAGCACACTCACATGCAGACAAACATGCTTGGTAGCTTAGGGATTTCAAAGGCTGTGGGAAAAGGTACACAATGAAGAATCCCTGTCTAACCTTCTGTGCCTTGTTTGCTATTTGGTGGAGAAACTGCCATTCTGATCCAATATGCTTCCAAGATGGTAGAGAAAAAGAATATTTTTACTTGTAATTTTTTTCTGTGTTTCACCATCTCCTTCATTTTAGTTGTATATACTTTTAGGATTTTGTGGAATTTTCTTTTGGAGAAATTGTAAGAATGCTGCTAGATGTATTTTAATTGTATTTTGCTGCATTTACCCTTGAGTTTCTGTGAAATTTCCTCTACCTTTGATGAAGAACCATTACTTTTTATACAAAGTTAACAACAGTTAAAATCTAGGTTAAAAATGTGATTGAATATGAATTTGAATTAAGCTGATGCTTCTGAATTTCAAAAACTTAGGGAAGAGAAGATGCTGAGCTGAGGTAACAAAGAATGCTCGCATTTTTTTTTTTACTTGTGCTCATTATGCCCTTGTTTGCCTGACATAATGGAAAGGAATTCTAGTTGTTTGTAGTTGCTTGATAGGAATTATGGTGGGAAAACAACTGCTAGCTAGAACATGCTTCTTCTGTTTTTATAGTTCAAAATTGAAAAAACAATGAAAGAAAAAGAAGAGTTGTTAAAGATAACTGCTTCTCTGGAAAAAGAAACAACACAACTGAGAGATCAAGTTGAAAGACTGGAAAAAGAACTTACCCATGAAAAACAGAGATGTGACCAACTGCAGACAGAGCAAGAGGTAAGTTGTATAACTGATTAAAGCTGACGCATAATGCCTGTAATCCACTTTTTTTTCAAGAACCATTTAAATTGGGTGAAAATCGACTATCAAAAAACTTCAGCAGTTGGATAGACATTTACACTAGAATAGGTCAGTTCCTATTAACCTTCTGCCACTATTCCTTTTATGTTGTAAAATGGTTAAAATACTTCAGGTTTTTGGTACCAGCCTTGGCAGGATAATCAATAACAATTGTTACCAGATGTTTAACATTTAATTGTAGAGTTCAGACTGGGAAAACTAGTTGATAATTTAAAGTTTACTTGTGTTACTATAATATATGAAGGAAATATTCTCAGGTAATTCATTCTGAAATAAATTCATAGGACATAGCAGTAGAAGGTTTGAGGAAATTAAATTTTGGGTCATTGAGAAACTTCAAGTCTCAGCAGGCAGTACTGTTGCAAAAAAAAATGAAGGAATGAAAAGTTGTTGAGGTGGTTTTCCTGAGGGACTTGTCAGATCTAAGAATAAAATACACTGATATTACATTAGGAATAGCAGAGAAAACTTAAAAATTAAAAGTGTGTTTAGGCCAGCTTTACCAAGGAAATACGCAAGTAGCAGATGAGCGAATTAATTTAATGAGGAGTACATCTTCACATGTATTTGGGAGGAAACAACATACTCTCAGGAGTCCTAACCAGTTATTAAAATATATTGCTTTTTATTATTTTGGGAAAATAAGCATAATATAGACGACTTTGAAGTAATGATATAACGTAGTGGTGGAAAGAAGTAGTTCACAGTATTTCTGAAATGTTAATGCACAGATCGACAGTTCTGAATGGTATACATTCAGTAGTCAGGAGAGATTCTACTCATGACTTTGCTTAAAAATTGTAATTTACTTTAGAAAAGTCATGCTGAAATGGACAGGCACAAAAGGTTCAGAGGATAAAAATTTACCAGTTTTGAATTATGGAAAAAGCTGCAGTCCGTCAACTATTGTCCAGTGAATCTAACTTAAGCTTTTGTTAAAAAATGTAACAGATAAATAACTCTTTAGAGGATGAGCTGGGAAGTGGAAAGTTGTGGTCATTTGAATGGTTACACATGTCCTGAGCTTCAAGCATGTATGTAGACCATTTAAATCCCACTGATTTCATATTCTTAAAGGGCATGATTACATAGTTGCAGGATGAGAACTTAATGGATAAAATCATATGCACTAGGTTCTGTTTATATGTTGACTACTGTGGTATTGAGGTACCTCAGTAAAATATCTGAAAAGAATTTCTCATCCAAATTTGGTTTTGAATATAAATGTGGACTGAAAATATGGAAGACTATACAAAAAATGTAATGAAGACAATGCATTGAATTGGGGGTAGCTTTAAAAGGCAAGATAGATTTGCATTTTATAGACCTGCAGCCCAAATGCGTGGCCCAAATCTTATAGAGCAGATATGGCTCTGGGGCTCCCGGTGGGTCAGGAAATTTTGTGGTGGGGCAGCAGTCGCCGTTTAATACTGCCATCCTCTCCTGCTGCCAAATTCCTATGCTCCCTTCTCCCTGTGCAGTCGGATTGGGGCTAGGCTGCCTCCTGCCCCTCTTCACACTGCTGGATGGAGCCCCCCACCATGCTTGCCCTGGGTGCCAAATCAGAGCCACTAGCCGGATCTGGCCTGCAGATGGACCGGGCACTGACCATCTGGCCTTCCAGGGAAAAATATTGAGCACTGCTATTAAAGACCAACTAAATCACAGATATATAGTACAGGCTTTCATAAGCAGTGGGCTTGCTTCATCAGATGCTATGAAAGGACTGCAGGAAGCAGAGCTACTAAATAGAACGCAGTGATTAGAATACAAATGGCAGGGAAGGGGGAAGGAAAAAAAGGAGGAGGACCACTGAGAGAGGCAAGGTACGTAAAACAGAGAAAAACAAAGCAGTTGACATGCTGCGGGACCGTTGGCAATGCAGTGTGGGGCATGTCCTGCCGTCCCCATTCCCCCCGATTTCTGTGCTTATGGTGGGGTGTAGGCACGAGGCTGGGCCTGTTCCCGGCAGCTGCAGTGGTGGTGCAGAGTTGTGCCTCCCCACTGGCAGCACTTCTCCTATTTGAGGGGGTTATAAGAGTTAATCCAGGTAATAAGATAATAATCCATAATCTTGGTTTAGACCAGGACTGTCCAACTACTAAGCCACTGGTTCTCAACCTTTTTAGACTCAAGTCACCTGTGGATAGTCTTGAGACACCCCTCAGAACTTGCCAGTTCTTAGTTTTGACCTGTTATGGTCTGTGTTCTTTGCAATTCTCTTGCAAAGAACACAGACCACAACAGGTCAAAATGTTTTTACCACTATGGGTTCTTATTTGATATCTCTGGGTTTATCACGAGTCATGTTTGTATACCTAACGGTGCTAATATTGTGTGGCATTCTGCAAAATCCTTAAAAGACTCTCAGGGCACCCCAGTGTGCTGTGGCACCCTGGTTGAGAATCACTGTTCTAAGTGGTTAGAGATTGCATACCCTGTGGGTTCTATCAGCATAAGCCAGGGGCTCTCCGCACTGTGTGCTGTGTGGGTGCCCCTGCTACACTGTACTGCGTGAGAGCTGTGGGCTGCGCAGTGCCACCCTGCTTGCTGGGGTGGGAGCAGGAAGTGGAAGCCTGATGAGGGAGGGGGAACCTGGAGACCTTGGTTGGCTGCTGCTGCAGTCAGAGCAATAGGGGAAGCAGTAGCTATGTGGAAACCCAGGGGCAGCAAATTTTAATCCCTTGTGGGCTGTATGTTGGCTCAGGGCCACCAGTTACTCTAAACCAGGGCCGTCCATCTGGATGATTTCTTGTTCCATAATTTCTCGTTCAAGTGTTAAGTGTGATGCCGCAGAGATGGTAATTAAAAAATATATATATTCAGCACTTCTGTTAATGATTAAAGGAAATAAAGGCATTGAATTTTCTGATTATGCAAATTCAGGTGGATTATGAACATTGAGGAGGGAATGCTGTTTGCCTGCAGGCCTAAGAAGTAGATGGGAAAGAGGGCAAGAAACACACACTCCATAATCCATTTCCTTGTTTTATATGTATATTACTGGCATTATTTGAAGAACTTGAATTATGTGTTATAAAATTATGAAGCAGAACAGAGGCATTCAAAAAAAACTTGTGATGTCTAGCAGTCCCTTAATGCAGGGCTCATTGCAAAAGATGTTTTAAAAATAATATGGAGATTAGATTTATTGTCTTGTACTTATCCAGGCTAAGGGGAAGATGTATTGAAACAGAGATGGATTTAAAGAAATCCATGGGACATTTCTTTTTATGGGGCATAGACAGACTTAACAATTATATTGCTATCAAGGTAGGAGGTACGGCTATAACAGCTATATTGTGGTTGCTTCATTTGGGGTCAAAGGTAGAATGATTTAACTAACTTTTATTGCTGGGGATCTTGCAGATGTACTGGATGCATCATAACAGCTGAGCAGTTCCCCCTCCCTTTTTCAAAAGTTAAAAGGTACATTTGTCCATACCTGTGGTAAATAATACACCTGTGTGTGGCATATGAACTTGAGGGGATTTTTTGTTTTGTGTAATAAAAGCTACTAAGTGGGAAAGGCAGTATAACTTATACCTTGAATGAACTGGAGTTCTAAATTGATTTTTTTTTTTTTGTACTGGTGTGATGTAGTAGATTTATGAAGTGGACTCCATTAAAAAAAGACAAGAGCACATGTTCTTATGTTGCTCTGAAAAATGTACTGTGTGGAACAGTCTTCCACAAGGAGGTAAAAGAGGAGATGAGTATTAACTTTGCTTCCATTTGTTTTGAGTGGGAATTGCATGCAGGTTTTGTGTTTGTGCACACAAATTATATACACACAAACACATGCAAGTATATAGGAATGTGTGCTCATGCAAACTTTTAATTGTGTGCATAGTTGCATCTATAACTGCCTCTAAACTTTTTATTCTTCTAAATGTCTACTTCGTTAGAACTTACTAATTTCTTCTTTTTGTCTTCTGTTGTGCCAGTTGACCCCATAAAAATATCTAACTCTTGTATTTGAAGTATGTCAAGTAAATAATTGAGCCAGTATTGAAGAGTGCAATCCACACCAGTCCCATAAAGGTTTAAAAAAACACTTGTCAAACAGGATTTTACTGGAAACTTTAGTTGGGCAGAATGGATAGGGTTAAACTGTGAAAAAGTGTACAGAATAGGGTTTGCTTCAAAAGGGTTGGGCTTTTTTTGTTTCTTGAGGGGAGGGGTTTGGCTTTTTCTTCTCTTCTAACCTTTGCTCACCTGTCATTATTAAAACATGGGTAAAACCCTGTTCTAATTTAGTTCAGCGGCAAAACTTCCATTGTGTGTAATAATCGCATAACTATTCATTCCTTTTTCTCTCCAGGTTTTGGTTTATGGTTTAGTTTAGACGAGCTTTTTTTTTTCCAGCAGAAGAGGCCTGTGCTAAGTATTAGAAGTAGAAAAACCTCATCTCCCTTGATTGGAGAGTGAGGCTGGGTCCCATCAGAAGTAGGATTAGATAAGAAATGTTTTTCTAATTTTTGTTTTCACTTCCGCTTTCCACACCTGTTCAGTTTCCAGTTCTACTGTGCTAGTGTTCTGTTCTGTGCATAGTGTTCTACTATGACCTTTTATTGTGTCTCCAATATCATTTGTTTCCTTCAGTATTACAGATGATATACACATCTGAGGAACTCGTGTATTCAGGTTTCAAATTAGTTAAAACAACACAATTTTCTTCTCAAGCAGAGAACTTAGTGAAATAGTAATGTGTTGTGCTTTCTTGTCCAGTATTTTCAAACCCAAAGATGCTGTTTTTCTAAAGATTTAATTCAGTGCTGGGATATAATCATACTTATGAGTGGAATCTAATATGTGAGTTATCTTTGATTTAAGAACATTATGGAAGGAGTTAAAGGATGACTTTAAATTATTTTTGGACAACAGTTGCACTGTCCTCAGTTTAATAGCAATAACTGTCCTGTATTTTTTTTTCTGTGGTTTACAACAAGATTAGTTAAATAAGCAAGTCAGTGTGGCTGGACATTTTTTTGAAGGAAGCAGGTAATAAGCCTAAGCAATCCGTTAATTCACCTGTCTTTTATAAAACCACATAAAACAATTTTGACATCCAAAATGTAGAATAAATGTGTTTATAGCTGTATTGCATGCAACAAAGTGATGTACATGTGAATGTGGTATGTGCTGGTAGTTTTACCCTAAAGTAGATGGATTGTTTGTAAAGAAATATGCAGGTTTGTCTGTCAGTGGTCAGATACACATTCATTTCTCTGCTTTGATAGGGCATTTATACACATACCTGTGTCAACTGCATGTATAAGTGTGCCAAAACCTCTTTTTCCTTTCTTTTAAGAACGTTGTGGTTTTTCTGTGCTGTGCTTCTGTATACTGCTTTCACAAAGAGCAGGGAAATGTATGGGTCTCGATTAGGCACGGAGGAAAATACACAGGAGCCCTGATCTCTCGTGTCAGATGGTCAGAACTGGTGGACTGTACCTCATCACTTAAGTGGTTGCCTAAAGCTGTTTTTCCCCACACACCTAGTTGAGGGTTGTCTGGCATGGTGAGTTGATGCTGTTTTCTATGGTGGAAACAAAGTCGAAAGGGGGATTGATCTTTCCCAGATTTATGGGGGTTTCCATTGTTAGCCAGACAAACCCCATTGTTTCTGAGCTCTTGCATACACTGAGTAGCTGAAGGAAATACTAGCTTTATTGTCGCTTTACCACATGGCATTTTGGAGGACTGAAGGAACAGGCCAAGCTTTCACACTTCCCTTGTGGAAACTTTGGTGCTTCTTAGCCCTAGAGAGAAGTTTGGGAATTGGAGAAGAGAAGCTGGTCCTTGCCAGTAGGTTGTCATGGTGTCTGGACCCATGAATAGGTGCTGGGGAAACTATGGTATCCAGCTGTGGCATCCATAAACTTCAGCTCCTTGTTGCTTTAATCCTGCGGAGAGCATTTAATTCCTTATCTTGAATTATTTCTCATTTCACCTTCTAGAGCAGTGATTCTTAAGCACCTCTGGAATGCTTTGGGATCCTTTTGAGGGTGATGTGGGGTGCTATGCAGCCTATCATGTTTAGGGGCACAAAGGTAATTCACAAGACAAACTCTGAGGTTTCAAATAGGAAGTCACAATATTGAAAACATTTTAATCTGTTGAGATCTTTCTGAGTTCTTTGCAACAAAAGAATTGATGTATTTTTCTGTAGTCAAAAAATAAGTGAAAACTGAGAGCTGATGTTTTCCAGGGGGTGCCTTGTGTCTAAAAAGGTTCAGAGCTAGTGGTGTAGAGGGTCTTGGAAAAGACCTTCAGTGTTCACATTACTCCTTATATGCTTTCTTTCTTTCTCCAGAGGCAGAGTTGGAAGAGAGCCTGTGTTGATTCCTCTTCCAGCTTCCTCTCTTAGCTTCATAAAGAAGCCCTGGAAGCAGGAGATAATGTATTGTCCTTGCTCATTAGAGGGGTTCAGAGGAGTCCCTTTCTTCTTATGCTTCTAGGGAATAATCTTGGTAGTGGAGTATGCTTCAAACTGCTTTTCTCTGTGTGTCTCTTCCCTGCCTCTGTTCAGAATTCTTAATAGCACCCTTCTCTGACTTCTGGTTGTGATGAAGCCTCCCAACAGATACTGTTTTCCTTTTCTGGTATTCCCTTCAACTCCTGCAGACTGTCACAATTTCTGTGTGTTTTTATTTTATACTTTTAAATGTGGTTTTCGAAAATTGGACCTTAAAGTTAAGTTGAATCCATAGTTAGCCATCTCAGTAAGAAGCATGACCTTCAAAAGTGCTGAGCACCAGCAACTTTCACTGACCTCTGGAAAGTCTTGATGTGAATACCTAAAAAGTCACATAATTACTTTTTATTAAATGAGTAGCACATAATATTCAACTAGTGCAGATAGGACTGTGCCTGAACTTGCAGCGTGTTGCAGGAATTTGTGTTGCTGGAACTGGACATGAAGCAGTGTCAGATTTAATTGTAAATATACTGATAAAACATTTAAATATTTTTCTCTAACATTACTGTCGAAATAATGAAGGCGGTTTACCTATAGAAGCCTAAATTTCAGACAGAAGTGACATAAAAAGGATTCACGTTTCCTTGAATTACTCCTCAAGAGTGGCTTTACGATGAGAAGATTTTCTCATTATTTCATTGTTTAAATGACATAAATCCCCTCTTTGTCTTTTACAAATGTATAAAATCTGTACCATCCTTCCTCACATGCCATGTCTGTTCCTTTTCCTTTTTCCTGTTTACTTCAGTCAAATACCGCCTTATATCTCTATTCAGTCTTATTGCAGTGGTTGAGCTTTCCTTTTCTAAAACCCTTACTCTCTTGATCAGCTATCTTGCATCTTTCCCTCATGAATTCTTTAACTTGAAATCCTCTTTTTTTCTATGCCCTATTAATTCCCCTCTCTGTCTCTTAGTAGGCTTGTAAGAAGCTGTTTATCTGGAAGATCCTATGCAAAACAAGTTAACCAGGCCTAAAGGAAGATTTATATATATTTTTTCCACTGACAAATAGACTATAAGGACATGTACATGTTCTTGGTACTATGAAGGTTTAGATATCCCTAATTTTGAAAAGGGCTTGTTTGTGTGTATATCTCTTACTTCAGACAGCTATTCCTAATTGCTTTAGGAAACTCACACTTAGCAAACCAAAAGTCTGCATATTCTGTGCTACTGTTACTTTTAGAATTAATAATTAAAAAAGGCCTTTCCTATCCACATTTTTAGGGGAAACAAATATTTGCCAGGCATGAAGCTGTAGAGTTGTTCTTAGAGTTGCTGAAACATTTTATTGCTCTTAGCCTCATGTGATACCTTAAAGATTAGGTGGTGTTCTTTTTGTTTCTCTAAAGCCAGATTTGAATCTTCTTTACATTTATATAAAATTTATTTAACTTTAGTATTTCTAAGTAGTATTTTCACAGTGCTTTATAATTTAGTAGGTTTCAACATAAAATCTGCCATTTTTTCACTTGTATTGCTACAGAAAGAGAAAACAAAGTATATGCATTTTACATAAATTCAGTTATCAGAATGCTATGATGTATGCTTTGTGCTTGTAATATGTTATGCTAAGCTTAAGATTCTTGAGAAAAGGAAAGCTCACCCTATTAACATTTTCCCAGGTTACTCTTGCATGTTTCCAAATTCTATTTGTGTACATTGTAGTGAGACTCATTTTTCATACTACTTTGCATTATTGGAAATATTAGTGCAGTGTATTTCAGAAAGCTATTGTAATGTTCTATGCCAAATCTTAACTTGTTACCTTCTGAGATGGCACAATTTGTCTGTGGAAGTATTTTCAATAGGTATTGCATGAGTAGTTCTTGAAATAATGTAACTAATGACTTGGTTCTTGCTATCCTTTGTTATTCATTAAGCATATGTCTTTCTGTTGTATCTCTGCGCTTATATTTATCTTTGGCATAATAAAAGACATTCTAGTGTACTTTTCGTAGTGTTTGTATAAATTTTAAAAAGTCATTAGTGCTCTGTTTTTATTAAGCATGCGTCTTGCATTAAAAAAGTAAGGGAGATGTAGTAGGAATCAGATGTTTTTCTTTTCTTTCTCACAAGTGATTATCTTAATAGAAGCTCCAATACTGCAGTATTTTCCAAATTGTCAGCATAGGGAGAGATTTGGATTTTCAGAGGCCGCTTGAGTAAGAGCACAGTAGGAGGATTCCTGTGCGTGAGAATCTTGCCAGAAACGCTTGGTGTCCGTTGTGGAACAATGTGTAAACCTCTGCATTCTCTCTTATGCCAGCATAGCTGTCCATGGGCTTAATCAGTGGCATGAAGTTGGCTGCATAGAAAGTAAAGGTTTGTGGTTACATCTGGTCTTCAGGGGTATGCCCTACCCTAGGGGCAGGCAATTATTTTGAGCGGAGGGCCACTTACCCAGTTTTGGCAGGCTGTCAAGGGCTGCATGGGTAGCCCTGCCCCTTGACAGGTGCCCGGGCCCCTGGTCACCATCTTGGGACCAATGTCCCAATGTCTTGGGACCAGTGTCCCAGGGCCAGCATCGGTGAGGCCCAAAGTGGGGTGAAGGCTGGCAGGGATCCATGGAGGTGGACTGGGCTGTACCAGCAGGGACGGGGGAGTTGGTCTGGCTCCCTAGAGCACCTGCCAGCTGGGACCTCATGCTCCTGCCACCCTGCTCTGGGCCCTGCTGGCTCTGGCCCTGGGACACCGGTGCAGGCCCTGTGCTCCCACTGGCTCCCTGCCTGCTCACACGCAGTGCACCCCAGCCCCACGGTACAGGCAGGGGCAGCGCATAGGGAAGCTGGTGCTGAGCTTGGGGAAAAGTGTCCCCTCTCCTGCCCTATGGCCAGCGCCCCACATTGCAGGCACTCGCAGCCCACGTGGGGCTGTCCAGAGAAGGCACAGGCAGCCTCAGGCTGGCCGCGAGCAGCAACAGCAGGGGGCGCTGGGCATGGGGCAGGTGAGGGACCACTTTTCCCCGTGCTCAGCACCAGTTTGTAACCTGCCCCACTGCCAGCATGGCACTGGGGCCGGGTTACAAGGTGGTGCTGAGTGCGGGGGCAGGGGGAGAAAGCAGCCCCTCCCTGCCCCATGCCTGGCACCCCGCGCTGCAGCCACTCGCAGCCTGCCTGGTGCTGCCTGTGCCTGCTCCAGACAGCCCCGCATGGCCTGTGAGCACCTGCTGCACCTGCAGCTGGCCATGGGGTGGGGGAGAGGCCACTTTTCTCTGTGCAGGGAAGGAACCCAGGGAGAAGCTGTGTGTGGGGAGGAAGCAGCCCCTCCCCTGCCCCACGCCTGGTGCCCTGCTCTGTAGGTGCTTGCAGCCCGTATAGAGCTGTCCCGAGCAGGCACAGGTAGCCCCACGTGGGCTGCAAGTAGCTGCAGTATGGGGCACTGGGCTTGGGTGGGGAGGAGCTGCTTCCCCTGCCCCCATGCTCCTTCCCTGCCCAGGGTCCCACCCCCCAGGTACCTTAGCTTCCCGCTTTGGGGCAGCCACATGCTCTCAGCCCAGAAGCCCTGGAAGGGGCTTCTGGCTGGGAGGCGGGGTCGGGCAGGCCCTGCTGTTGTTGGAGCCTGCTGGGTTTCCTCTGGGTCCTACTGCCCTTGTTTCTTGTTATTTTTGGCAGGGACCAGGGGCAGAGAAATATTAATTTTCCAAATTTTTTGCGGGGGGGGCCCTGCAGGCCACATCCAGCCCATGGGCCATATTTTGCCCACCTCTGCCCTACCCTATATCATCGGAAATATCTCCAAATTATACCAGGTTCTTCCTACACAAATCCCTGTTTAAAAATTTGTAATTAATATCACCCATAGCACACTGGCTGACATAGCACAATTGTATTGCATTTTACTGTGTGCTGTTATACAGCAGTATGGATTTACATAGTGACTGGCTACTGTGTCCAAATGATTAGGTAAAATGGTATCTTCTCTACTTGGGAATTTTTCAACTATAATATTCATTGGAAGGGCTTTTAGAATTTTTAGATAACAAAGGCTTTCCTACCAGTTCCCCACTAAGTCCTCTTATTTCCTGTTGTATTTGCCCTCCTTTCATATGAAATTGCAAGTTCTAGTAGCTGAGGGCAGATCACTACTATTAGAACCCTTTTATTTTCTTTAAAATTTAATTTTATCTGAACTAAAGGAAATTGGATGTAACCTGTTAATAAAACTAGAAAAGCTATTTCCTATTTTGGCTGTTTGCTTGCCTTCAACTTACTTTATTGACCCTGGCTCTGTGGCATTCTTACCCCAGCCTTTTATTACAACACTTAATATTTCTGTGCCTTGGCACAAGAAACATGCTGTGGTCAGTGTCTCAGCCTTAATAGCAGTTAGGCTGCCATTCAGTCTTAGAAACTGATTTTGCAGTTTTAACTAGCTATATACAACAAAGGTTAGATCTTGCAAGTCTGAGTCTTACGTGGTCATTTGTCTCCCTCTAGTGGTTAGATAGTGCTAATGAACTAGGTTCTGTATTGTTATGGTGGTGACAACTCTTACATATAGTCTGTTAGCTCTTTTAAATATGTAACTTTGGTGTACAGTAAATCTGTTCTTTTAACCTGTAAGCATTTAGAAAATGCTTCCATGTATACAATATTGATATAAATTGAATCACAGGTGGATTTATTGATTTAATAAATTTGTTCCTTAAACAGGTCTTTAAAAAATTTATTTCACCGTTTTTTATATATATATTTTTTTATTCAACCTATTTATTTCTTTAACAGGTATTAATTTTTAACAAGGAAGAGATATAGAGTTCTACAGAGTTGATCTGCACAATAACTTTATTCATTTAACAGTCAAATTCAAATATCACAGATTCATTTAAGTTGGCTTTCATTGCTGGTTTATTAGAAGAGTTCCTTTAGCTGGAAAGTGACAGGGAGAACCTTGTTAGTTGTGCTGTGTGATCAGTATGCAGTGCAAGCATGTCTTTCAGCTCCATAGGCATGAATAAAGTACAAGAATTAAGCAATATTTTATATTTTGTCTCGCATTACCATATTATATACTTTTTAAAAATGATCTGAATTTTTTTTTAAAATGGAACTTTTCTTGAGACTTTTGTTTAAAAGTTTTTAATAAAGCATTTAAATAAATGAAAAAAAACCCTCTAGAATTTACTTATCTTGGCATCAAGGATTTCTCCCATAGGTGCTATAAATCTCCTTATGAAGAGAGAATCCTGTATGACTGCCTATCAATGTTTTAATTGATATTGCCTGAGCATTTATTTGTCTAAACTGATTAGTTTTAGGCAAACAGTTTACTTTGCTTAGTAGAAGCACAGATTTTGCAGATATTCTTAAATCATACAAATAATTGAAGTTTGTGTACTTTACTTCATCTTTATCCACAAGGTGAGTTGCAGGCAAAAAGTTGCCATTTTCTGTGAAAATGATGTAAGTTAATATATTATGAAATAAGCCAGTGCTGCAAAATCATAATTAATATTTTTTCTGTTAATATGTTTGGTGTCTCAACACCAGTCCACAAACACAAGAATAAGTAATCCCGTATCAAAACCAACTACTTGCAAAGAAAATTATTCATTAATATTTGCAGAATTGGTTCTTGAATCTATTTTTAAATAGTCAAGATTGAATTTTGCTATATATTTTACAGTTCTTTCCAAAAAGTATGTCTGTGTTGCCTTCATAGTTCACCATGTTTCATTCAATTGCTTGTTTTCTTAGAATTTTGAATAATAGATACAGTAAGGATATGTCTTAGCTTTCATTATATTTTTTTTTTTAGATTTGGAGGTGCAAATATTGTCTTTGAGGTATCTTTTAAGTGTGTTAAGGAATCCTTTGATAAGAGATCATTTTGGGTGTTTTTCAGATTTGTATCTGCTTGCTTTACACACCAAAGTTTTTACTACTGTGACAGACAATTTTAAGTCATGGGAAAGTGTAGCTGAATTCTCTGTAGTTTTGTTTTCATCTGAGTGTCATTTTCAAAATCTTTGGTTAGTTTACTTTTACAAGCATTACCAGAAACAAATTATTTTCCTTTAATCTCAATTTGTTTGCAAGGCGTGATTTTTAAAACAAACAGAACCAACTATATATATGGTATAAATCTGATGTGTCCCCAAGATAGAGAACATATGGAATTTAGGGGACAGGTTGTTGTTGTTGTTGTTGTTTTTTTTTTAAAGCAGTATTTTGACCCTCCCCCCCCAAAAGGCCTTTTACACATGCATTCAGTGCATATAATTATTTATGTATTTATTTAAATGACTTGGTACCATTTACTTGTTGTTAATGGTTAATTTTTTACTCTGAAACAAGCTTTTGCAGGCTTCTCTTCAAAGTCTTTTAAATGTTGACAGTGCCATGAGCACACACAGGTATACTTTGTGATGGCTGTGATGTTATATTTATACCTTACCCTGTAACGGCCTGTGGACAGTATATGATATCAGCCATGTTTCATCCACTTCCATGAAAGTAATTATGATGTCAGTGGGGTAGTCTGTAAACAGTTCAGTAGGCAAGACATTTGGACCTCTCCTTACATTTGTATATAGCAAAATGGTTCCCCTGACATTTCTTATATTCAGAGGAACACCTAAAAGATTCTCCTCATGGTTTTTATATTTACCTTGTAAATTTCTTGTGCTTTTAGATTAGCCTTTTAGCTGGAAGTTGCTTGATATAGGTTTTAATCTTCTCCCATACCACTTTAACATAAAGAAATGTGACTAGAATATTTAACATTTTCAAAGGTGCTTTCTATCCATGGATGGCGCACTGCTTTAGAAAGTGGATATGCTTTGTTACTCCAGTTCTAAAATACAGGAATCAAGAGTTGAAGCTGGCTTGCCTGATATCGAGATGCAAAACAGTGGCAGAGGTGGAATTTATAAAGCTTAATTGTTTAAAAACTGCTATATTGTACCCTGCATTCCCTTTACAGTGTAAAATGCATGTATGTAAAATAATACTACTTATTAAGGATGGTTTTGGGCCATGTATAGGCACATCAGTTAGCAAGGAAGGAAATTTCTGCTACTTTTCTCATTAGTTAGTCTTTCCACTGCAACTTGCATAACATGGTTATTTGCATTTTAAACCACAAATGTATTATCTCTGAAAATTATGAATTTGAATATTCTACAGCAACTCCATTTGCAAATGAAAGAGTAACCTGCGGGGGTGGGATATTATATTTGAAAAAGAAAAGAAATCATGGGTTATGCATTTTAATTATGGTTTGGGTGTGACCCAAACTTGGGATGAACCCAAATTTGCAATTAATGAGTATTTCAGGATTTGGCTACACCACAACATTGGTATATCCTGGTTTGAGCACTCCATGTTCCAGGGCATGACCTTGCCTTTATGTCTGGCCCCAGGTTGGTGAAGCCAGTGAACCTTCTCTTGAGGCACTGATCTCCAGATTGTTTGGAAGCAGCCACTGAGGATAATCTTGGAGCAGCCTCATTGTTGCATGTCCTGGCACACTTGTAGATGCTGGTGAATAGAGGTGCTCTAGAACAGGTGCAGGCAGGCTCTTGGTGGTTCATGTACCATTAGAGCCCAGCATGGCATGATTTTTTTTATGTACTGTTCAGGCAGAATTTGCACTAGATGCAGCAATAGTTTTGTGTCTGTAGGTTCAGGCTTCATTTGATTAAAGCAATAGTTCTCAACCTTTTGAGACTTGAGGCACCCCTAGAAAATTCCATCTCTGTTTTAACTTTTTTTTACTACAGAAATATAATAGAGCAGTTTTGTTTCTGTTGCACAGAACTTGGGAAGACTGCAGTTATGGATTTCTATTTGAAATCAGTAGGTTTATCTTGTGACTCAAGTTTATAAACCTAGTTATGTGTGGCACCTGCAGCACCCTTGAAAGGATTTCAGTGTACCATTGCACCCTGGTTGAAAATCACTGGCCTAAAGTTGCATTTGAGGTGATAGACATATGTATTCCTAACAGTGAGCAGTAACGCTGCCTTTCCAAAACTGAAATAACTCCCCCCCATTCTTCATAGTCACAGATGGAGAGAACAGTTAATATGTATACAAGGTGAGAGGCTTTAGTATTCTTGCTTTAAAAATACCATTGAATTAAAAAAAAAATAGCCAAAATCTTTATTCATTCATTCTTCCCACTATATTCCATTGTTGACTTCTTCCCTGTTCAGCTGCCCTTTTTTGCAGACACACGGGAACTTGACATGATGATGAGCAGAATTGGTACATCTCTCCACCATTTTAAAGCCAACAGTTCATGCACTCCTGAGATCATAGGGAAAATTAACTTGAGGGTGTGTGTTAGTCATCTTTAAATTTTTGTCGTCTTTGATTTTAGCTAGATATTTGGTAGCTTTGTATCTGAGTTTTTTGTTATCCCTTCAGTTGAGTGTTTGAAAGTACTTTCTCATGTTGGATCTGCATTTATTGGATGCATGGTAACTACTGTGCTTAACTGGCTATTAATATGGAATGCTATAGAGAACAAATGTCTGTGCACTTATCTGTTGGTTTAAAAAGTTCTAATAATGTACTTTCTTATTTGTAATTGAAGTAATACATATTGCTCTTTAATTACAGATATATTTTCCTACATAGTATATTGGACTAGGTATGGTGTATCTAAATTGGGTTGCTAAAGATGCTGTAGAATAACAGATCCTTTTTAAAGTTAAATACTTCTTCCTCTCCCCAAACTGTAGACTTTCTATTTCTAAACAAGTTTATTGGGTGAGAGTCTGTTCAGTGTGGAACCTTTACATTTTAATACCTTGCCCCTTTTTAGAATGACTGGCTTAACAGCACCAGTTGTAATGCTTTTTCAGTTCAGCAAACTAACAGCAGATTGTTGAGCATTTTTTCTCCTACCATCTCAGCCCTGATGAGCATTATTTAAGATGTTTTCTCTACAGACTTTTTTTGCACTTGATATCAGGCTATTAATTCTTTTAATTCTAACAACCCACTTTAGCTCTTTGTACACTTTGGTATACATAATGGTTAGTTTTAAGTTCTGGATGAAGGAAACAGAATTACAGCAGGGATGCAAAGTGTTATATTGGGGGCAGGGGGAGAAGAGGGGGAAAAACAAGCATGCATTGACATGGGCTCCACTGTACCAGACTTTCCAAATAGTTTTGGCAAATAGTTATGATCTCACTTAGTTTCCACTAACCAAGGGAAAGGCAAGCAGCCGTAATATGTGGTGTTGCTGCTAGGTATATAATAAGTTTACTCAACAAACTTATTTTTAATTAAAATATGCTACCTTCAAAATGACATACCCTTTGGTGTAATAGCCACAAGAAATTCATTGCTCTTCAAAAAACCCCCTCCCCCCAAAAAACCACATTTGAGAAAACGTGTGGAAGCTTCTGCATTATTCATTGTTTTTTTTTTTTCTCCAAAACTAGTTTTCACCTAATAATGCATTCCTAATTATTTAAAAAAAACTTAGTGCAGTGTGTTTTTTTTAAACCACAAATACTGGAGATTGTTAAGAGTTTAAAGCATCTTAGAACTGTCCAATGGAGTTGTTCCATTTGTTTAAATTAAGCTCGACAGACCACGGAAATTTAAACAGTATTTGGTGAAATATTGTGGTCATCAGGAAACAACTTAGACATCAAATATATTTGCCACCCTTGCATCCCCCATGAAAAAAATCATAATGCTTAAAACTCTGCTAGTTGCTTGTAAAAGTAAAGTTTAATTACATTTGCTCACAGCAGATTTTTGACAATTAATGAGTAAAAGCAGTCCTCATTATATTTTATTGTACTTAAAACGTAGTTAGTTAACTTGGAATTTAGCCAACACTGATTCTCCATGAACTCTGGCTAATATATTTCTCCTAACGCAACAATACACTTTTGTTGACTGAGGACATTAAGCCCAAAATTGAGTTGATGGACTCGTACTTTAATCTTCGTACTTTAAGGCAGGAGGAGGAGAATTATGCCCATGTGTACATAAATATTGCATGTAGGTCTTGCTGTAATGGTTAGTTTATCTCTGCCCTTTTAACACTTAGGTTCATGCTGCTTACAAAATTGTCTATGAAGCTGAGCGCAACTGAATTTTGAAAGGGAAGTAGTAACCATATAAAACTGTCTCGCTTTACTTCATTTTCACTCTGGGGGAGTATGCAGAAGGTTTTTTACTCTGATTTCTCTTTTTTTTTTGCTACAGCCTTCTGAGTTTGATATGAGTGATGCAACTAGTGGGGAGACAAGGGTAACATCCGTGTTGCAGTTGAGGGGGAGGGCAAGGACACAGCTGCTCCTACAGCCTCACAGTTGCTGTGTGGCAGCTTCCCTGGGTGTCTGACTGCGTTGTTACAATTCTGGTTGATGCACTTGATAACAGTGCAGCTACACCTTGGCTAAGCTTATCTTTTAGAAGTCTTTGTCCTCTGTGTTCAGGACTGTCTTGATTGCTGCAGTCACTTCATTATCATCACCGAAACTCTTTCTACAAGTGTCTACTTTCCATTTTAGGACCAGATGAGTCTTGAAGGGATCACATCTGGCAAATAGGCTTGATGAGGAAATGGCTTCCTGTTTTTACTGTGGTATAAAAGACATCATCCTTCAGTGTTGTTACCAAGTGCTCATGGATTTTCCTTGCTGTGAAGCTTTATGGCAGTGCCTGGGCACTACCCTGTTTTCATTCTTCATTTTTCAAATATTTGGTGATTGGCTCACTTTGAATGCACCATTGTACAAGATCTGTGCCGATGTAATACTGACTGCTGAAAAACAAATATATCAAAATATCCATACTTGATCTGTGAAATCTGTTGAGCTCTGGTGAATGATGTAATAGATATGGGGAGCTACTTTCTGATGCTTCTTGTGCTCTTAGACACTTTCATGTTTTTTCCCTGCTCTCAGTAGTGAGACCCACAGCAGGTATTGCTTCAGTCATTTAACGTCGTACTGTGCTCAGCACATTAATAGATGGATGACTTAGAACAGGGGTGGCCACTCTGCAGCATGTGTGCTACAAGCGTTGTATGCAGCATGCAAGCACTGGGTGCTCAGCAAAGGAAAGCGCCAGAATGGAAGCAGAGGGGCTTGAGACTTTAACTGCGTGGAGTGGAGTTGCAGCTGCTGCAAAAGGAGGTGTTGGGTATGTATATTGCCGTCAAGATCCAAGATAATTCCCTGGCCCTGCAGCCACTGTCTCGCTCCAGGCTTTGGATCCTTGCTTACTGTATAAAACTGCCACAGTTGCAGGACCAGAAAAGGGTTAAGATGGCTCTTGGGTAATACGTTTCTTGGAACAGCATCCTGGTCCTGCTTTGTTCTTCCTAGCTGGAGGCTTCAGCCCCCCTTGCCTCTGGTGTCTCAGGGTGCAAATTCTGTCAGATGCCTCTCTCAGGTGTGGGGATTAGAGTGACACTCAAGGATGGAGTGCAGCTTAACTTTTGGCACGTCAGCCTTCAAGGCTCACCACCGCTAGTTTAAAGTGTATGTGTATCTGACTTTGTCTTTATAAATTGTGGTGAATAATCTTGTAGAAGGAATATGTCGAGATTATGAAAATTGGACATGCCTGGAAGGATTTTACGTAAAACTGCATGAATGTAACGAAATATGTATTGGAGAATATGAGGCATTGATATTGTGTGTTCTTTTTTTTTTAACTTTATTTCTATGACTATACTCCACTTGGCCTAGAAATAAATCTTTCTACTTAAAAACATTTTACTCTGATTTTTGCTCATTTTATGTTTAATCTGGGTAATCTTTCAAGCAGTGCAAGAATTAAATTTACCTTCTAATGTTAGATTATTAAAACAAAAACAATACCTTGAATTAAGGTGATCTAATAAGTCTGCTTTTTCTGTAACTAAATCTGTACTTAGTGTTATGGCTTTGTATATAAAAGTACATCTCTTAACCTCAGAGCTGTTAATATACATACAATTGTGTGCAGTTCTATAAGAAAAAAAAAAAGACATTGAAAAGACTAACTAGATGCATCTGTCCTGTCTCTATACCAGTGCAGCTTATTCAGTGTGAGTACTGTTCTGTTTTATCCTCTTATATGTAACTATTTCCTCAGAACACTCCTAAATAATTTTTCTCCCTAGTGAGATACTTAGTGATGTGAGAGATTCTCCTCCAGTTTACACAAGTCCTTAAAGCTGTTCTTGTTGTTATTTGTTTTTGTAAGTACCTTACCCTTTTAGAACTATACATACAGCTTTTAAAATATCAAGAGCTGGAGAAATGTAAAACAACAAAAAACATTCTGTTTATACCCTAATTATTTTTTTATTCGCAGGTATGCTAGAGTGTGAAAGTAAATCGAGCCTGCTCAGTTTAAACTGTTTAAAAATGCACTAAATAGCATTGTTTTATTATAAAGTATTCAGAACTGAAAACCTTAACTTTAAAATAAATTCATAAGTGCAATGAAGAAGATACTTTTTAAAAAGCATAGAAGAATTAAATCCCTATACAAATTATTATATACATTTTTAAAGGGTAATATTCAAGCATCAGAAACTTTGAAAACTGAAAATGAAGAGCTAAAGAAAAAAAATGATGAAACCACTTCAAAGGTTCTCCAACTGGAAGAAGATCTTGTGACTGTTACTCAAAAAGCAATTGAAAAAGAAACAGAGTTAGACAGGTATTTGACTTTCTGAATGTTATGTTTTGTTTTAATTTTATTTTTATATTTATCCATGTAAATTAGGAAGATATGTATGTTCTGTATTTATTAATATCTTCCAATTGATCCATTCCTTAGTTGGAAAGACAAGCTGAAGAAATTAGTCCTTGAGAAAGAACAACTTGAATGTCAGTTAAAGACAGAAAAAGATGAGAAGGAGCTTTATAAGGTAACATATGCTTCCCAACTGCATGTCCTGAAGCTAGGCAGGTAAAAATAAGTCCAATGCCAATTTAAAGAACTGTGATAAATTAAATGCGTCAGGAAACAGTCTCTTTTTGTGAACATCTTTTAACTGTCTTAAAAAATGTTCTAGATAAAGATGAGTGTGGAAAGCAATCAGAAAATGCCTGAAGTTTACTGAAAGGTCTGTAGGAGGAGGCCAATTACTAACTGTTCTATTTAAATATACTCCTGATGAATTAAAATTAAGTGATGCCAGACAGACACTTTTTTATTGTATAACACAGCACCTGATAAGGGACCATGATAAAGCAGTGATGAAAATGTCCCTTCCAGGCACTGAGATGTTTCACAGGGACATTGATCCCTTTGCAAGTAACCAGAGCATATACTAGCTACTACATGTTTACATCTTCAGGAACAGCTTTAGTATTTTTTTTGTAGACTCTGTTGTCTCTGGAACTGAGTACTGTTATTGCAGTGTTGTTACTTTTGGGCATGGTGTAATTTTTTGTTGTAGTTTTTTCTTTTGTTCATTTTTTTTGTCCTATCCAGAAATCCTCAAGTGAGTGTTGAAATTATAAAAATGTTGATGTTTTGATCTTCTCTTAAAAGACTTAACTTTTCATAGTATAGCAAAACTTGTGCTAAGAATTCTTGTGTTTATAGTTGGAAGGAGAATTTACATTTTTGAGAATCATTACAGATACACTTGAAGAATACAGAAATAGAAAACACCAAGCTAGTAAAAGAGATCCAGGTATTAAAGAATTTGGATGCAAATAAAGAAAACTTGATATCCTATTACAAAGAAGAGGTTGGCAAACTACAGATGTGTGTGGCTGAAAAAGAAAATACGAAAAAAACATTCTTGCTTTCGTCAACGAGCAAGGTAGGTGCTGCTGGTATGATTGGCACAATTTAAAAGTATTCCTTGAAGCTGAAAGTATTATTAATGTAAAGTTGCATGCATTTGGCAAAGGTGAGGGTGGTGAAGAAGATGGTGGGGAGGAAGAAGGCCTGATAATGGTATTCTTAATATAAATGAGAAACTGGAGAAAGTTTAGATAGCACGGCTAACACAAAACTAATTTTCTGAGTTTGAATAGGTAGAGAAATAGTTTGCAGGTGATCCTGGAGACAGGCAGAAATGTAGGGTGAAATGAAGGGATGTGGCATTGGGAGAAAATGTTTCAATTGTCAGGATAGCAAAAGAAGTTGTGGCTGTCTTAGTGAAGATCTATAAAGAAAGTGGAAGAGAAGGGAACCAAAGACATAATCCTGTTGGGACTTTATAGCGTATGGGGGAAGAAGAGGTGGGGGTGCATCAAAAGAGGTGCAGAAGGAACAATAAGAATGCACTGTTTGGAGTTTACAGTAGTGTAAAAGGTGAGGGAGTACAAAATTAGAAGAAAGGTCAGAGGGAATAAGAGTATTGTTCACAAGATTTATTTAAGAGAATGAACTTTGAGAGCAGTCAGCAGATTAACAGTTTCCTCAAAGAGAAGAATGATGCAGTCTTGAGAAAATTCAGTACAGTCAATGAGGATTGTGTGCATGAAATTCAGTGAAAGTGGAGAAGTAATGATGTGTACAAAGAAAATAGCAAGATGGGAAAGTATGTTGCCTCGTCTTTCCAGCCTAAATTAGATTTGGGTATTTCTAGTTACATTCCCCTAAATGCTATGCTGGTAAATCTGTTGTTAGACAACTAATGTGTATATTATCTTTAAAAAAAAAAAAAAAAAAAAAAAAAGTGTTTTCCAATGCAGGATCAAGTGTTAACCATAAGGGCCCTATGACACATTCATTTGATGTGTTGGGATTTGTTCCCAACAAGTGCACCTCCTGCTGTGCCACATGTGCATGACAGGACATGCTGTTTTGGGATCAGGGATGAGATCCAGTCACACCATCATTAATTGCTAATGCAATGGGAACTTAAGATCATGATTCCCCTGCACTAGTAAGTTAAAAACTGGGTGCCTGCAGCCTGGCATGACCCAGTGTGGTCCCAGGGCTGGGACTGACAATCAGCTGATGGGCTCTCCTCCACCTGGCACCCTGAAAACACTGGGATCCAGTCCCAATCAGGCCTGTAGCACAAGGCTATCAGTCTGCTGAGGCAGGGGGACCTGTCAGCTAAGCCCCCTGTGCAGCCAACATCAGGCTGAATGGTGAGATTACCCTGCCATACATTTTATTTAAGAAGTGATGGAAACCAGCCACAAAATTGTTACCTGTTTTGTGGAATATTACTGTTTGATTTTTCCATTTTGTCATGCCACTGATTCCCTGGATGTGTAGCAGGAGTACTATTTATGGTGCAATTAATAGGTTAATTGTGTTGTATTGTAACATCTGCCACTAATTTAACAAATAATGTCATATCCTGGAAGATCCCTAACACTTTGTCTGCTATGTTACTGTCTGCTGTAAATCACAGATATATACGGAGATTTATCTGATTTAATAATATCTTCTGTCACAGAGGTAAAGGGTCAGTAACCATGTATTCATTTGCATGTGCAGAAATCCAAGCACAGTCAGTCTAAAAGAAAGTCC
>NW_017728886.1:60724782-60726982 GCF_001723895.1 Crocodylus porosus
AAAAAAAAACAACAACTTTCCACTCCTTTTTGTGATGTTTAAAGCTACAGCCAGAGTGAGGATTTCATCTATTTGCTATTTTATAAAATCTTTGATACACACACATTCCGTTTTAAAAATAAAGAGGCATCTCTACTTCTGACATTGTGTTGTTAATTGAGAGCAAAGATGTTGAAATTGAGTTATGTTAATTGGGTTTAAAATAGAATCAGCTGGAAATGCACCGAAATAGCAATGTGCAGAGTAGTAATAAGTTTCTGAAACTTAGATTTTGGAACAAAGATTATATTATACTGTTAACTCATTTGTTTACCATTTTCGATCAAAATTTATTGAGAGAATAAAGACAAGACAACTTACAAGACAGTTACCTTAGGCTTGGGACAGACATTCAAAAAGCCGGAGCCTAAATTGATTCAGTCTTTGTAGGTTGGTCTAACCTGCCTGCAGTGGCTTGGGCTAGAAGCTGGGGAGGGGGTGGGTGTTAGAGCAGCCCTCCCTTCCCTTCCCTTCCCTTCCTCAGCAGCCGCAAGGCTGAAGGGAAGCTGACCTGGGGGGTGTGGCCATGCTCTGGCAGACTGCTAAGTATGATTGCGGAGGGGTTTAAACCCACTGCCCTGGCCTGTAGGGCTGCCAGCAAGGATGTGCCTGGAGGGGGAGGTGGGGAAGCAGCCCTGGCCAAGCTTGTCCCCAGTGCCAGACACTGGCATGAGCAGTGCCTAAAGTGAAGTGGGGAATAAATTCCCCTGTCTCAGGGAAGGAACAGCACCTGGTCTGTCCAGCTTTCCCCTCTGCTCCTGCAGCTCCCCCTGCCCTCCCTCACTGCTGCTGCCTGGAGCGATGCAGCATGGGCAGGAGTGGGAGGGGTAGGAGCTGCTGGAGAAGAGGGGAAGCTGGCAGGGTGGAGCTGTTCTGCTCCCCTCACCTCCAGCTGCGGCTTCTGGTCCTGCGCGTGGTGGGTGGTAGCTTCAGCTCAGCACATGTAGCTCTGGCTCCAGCTCTGGCTGCCTTCCACCCATTCCACCCATGGATGGAACTGGTAGAAGGCATCCAGAAGCTGGAGCCAGAGCCTTATGAGCTGGGCAGAAGCTGTGGGGCTGAAGCTTCCCCCTGCCCACCCAGAGCAGCGCGGCAGGGGCAGGACAGCCCACCTGGGCCCAGCTAGCCCACAGTTTGGGTGCAGCTGCAGCCACAAAGTGCTGCAGAAAATAGGGGGCATGGTGGCAGCTGCAGTCTGGCTGCACAGCCCCCACGCCCTCAGCACAAGCCTCATCTTCCTGGGCAGGGCCCAGCCCAGGCTAGTCCCTCTACATCTGCCCTCAGCACTTATGTTCTGTTACAGGTTTAAACCAGTTTTTGATCACTTAAACAGGTTTACGTGGAACTTTCGTCCCTAGCCTTAGGGTGCTTATATACATGTTTTCGCTGTGGTGTCGGGTGCTTTTAAAAGTGCCAGGCGCTGTAGTGCATATAAATGGTCAAATGTGCATCAGTGCGTAGAAAATGGCAGCAGTGTGCTTTTTAACTAAAATGCATTGTAGGTGTTTTGGTGGAAAAGCACACCACAGCCACTTTCTCATGGCATTTCGCCATTTATACAAATGTGTATGCAACACAGTGCTGGGTGCATCAGCTCGCGTGGAGAGCAGACTCGATTAATTGATCTCTGGCACATCAGAGCAGACAAATGCTCTTAATGTCTATAGGTACAAGGGAAAATTACTTCTTTCAAATCTTCAGATGTGAAGACACACTTCAGTCTTTATTTAAGTAATTAAACTCAGAGTTTGTTTTGGGTTTTTTTCTGTGGTTTTTTTTTTCCCCTCTTCCCCCAGGAGGATGTAAGCATTTTAAAGGAACAGCTCCGGAAAGCTGAAGATGAAATTCAAGGTAGCAGGCAGGAAGCTGCCTTAAAGTCAAAAGAGTTGAGTGATGCAGTAAATGTTCGCGACAAGACCATGGCTGATCTTCACTGTGCTCGCCTGGAAAATGAAAAATTGAAGCAGCAGCTTGCTGATACTGCAGATGAACTTAAAAAAATCACTCTTTTGAAAAATGAGCAGGTATGATTTATTTATTTATTTATTTATTTTTTCCATCAAATTTGGCCAGTTTTTGCATGGAACCCGCCTTTTTTTCCTTAGATAAGCAGTAATAAGAATTTTGTCTTGCCATTAACTATATTATCTTTAATTCAAAA
>NW_017728886.1:60727962-60743727 GCF_001723895.1 Crocodylus porosus
TTTTTTTTTTTTTTTTAAAGGAAACTTCAAACACAGTAGAGCAAGAACTGCGCAGAGAGGTTGAGGATCTGAAACTTCGCCTACAGATGGCTGCTGATCATTACAAGGAAAAATTCAAAGAATGTCAAAAGCTCCAGAAACAAGTGAATAAACTTACAGAGCAGATAGTAAGTAAAACTGAGGAGTCATTGCCATTTGTGAACTTTCAATGTTTATTTGGTTTGCTTGTTTGTAAAGAATAGTGCATTTAAAATAATTAGAACACTGTGATAATAGTATTCTAAATTCAGCATTTTCCTTCGTGTCCATTTACATCTATTATACTTGACGATGAGCATGGGGTCCTAGATTTTGTGTATGTATAATGCTACTAAAGGCAGAGATCCCTGTCTCAGTTCCCTTTTTCTTCTAGGCTGTAAAATAAATTAAAAACCCTTATAGTGTGTGTTTCTTCCTTGTATTCAACTCCTGGGAGGGGAGGCACGGGAGAGGAGAAGAACTTTCAGGGAATTATAAAGGGTGCAGAACAAGGTTTAAAATAAGGTATCTGCATCTATTTTTCCTACTGCTCCTTTTATTTAGCTTTGCAACTTCCTGTTGACCCTGCCTTGTCATGGATCCTGGTTTTCCTGATTAAAGATCACAGATTCTCTGATTCAAAAAGTGAATTCTCTGATAAGCCCCAAAATTTGTGATTAAAACTAAAGGCCACCCACAGCCCCACCTGGTGCTGCTGGTGCCCCTTGCTCTCCGCCACCCAGCCTCCTCAGCCTTGCTGGTGCGTCTTACTCCCCCCTCCACCCCTCACATGCAGGAACAGACATGCAGACACAGACACTGACACTCGCCCACCCCAGCTGGTAAGTGTGTGTATAGGGAAGGGGTGGGGGAAAGGGATGGGGTGGGGAGGTGCAGATTGAGAAGCAGGGCAGGAAGCATCTCCCTGTGCCTGCTTCCAGGAACAGGGCTTGTGGGGCGAGGGCAGGGGTGTCCCTCTACAGGCTGCACATATGCTAGCCGGTTGGCTGGGGAAGTTTGCACACAGCGTTTGCCTCTGTGCCCCACACTACCTTCCCTCAGCTGGCTGCACGGCTCCATAGGCAAGTCGTGGTGCAGGGTGATGGTGGCCGTTGTCTGCAAGCCCCTTCCCCGCCAGCTGGCAGGCACCCATCCGCCACCACCCTGCACTGCCGCTTGCCTGTGGAGCCAGCGGGGTCTGGTGGCGGCTGCGTGCCAGCCAGCCAGTGGTGGGGGCTTGCACGTGGCGGCCACCACTACCCTGTGCCGCTACTTGCTTGTAGAGCTATGTGGCCAGTCACAGGGCAGCAGCGGCAGTGCGGTGGCAGCCATAGTGTGTGAGCTCCCCCTCCCTGCCAGCCAGCCAGATGGGAAACAGAAAGCTTGGATCCCTGCTTATTATCCAGAAGGTTAATGGTAAATGAGATGTTAACTCATGAGGTCTGTGGTTGTTGTCTAATCATATGCCTGTCATCAATTTGTGGTGACAGTATATGATCTATATCTTGCATGCTGCCAGCCCAACTGTCTTTTTTTAATGTGAATTATAGTTTCAGAGATCTTTCTTTTAGTGATGTTTCACTAGCTAGTAATGTAAATTTAAGTTTCAAGGGAACTATTACATTTAAATCTCCTTGTTTCAAGCATAACAAATCATTCTGATTTTCTAGAATGAAAGAGCGCTGTAATAGCTTTGAATATAGTTACAAGTTAACTTTTATAATTGCTGTGTTTTCAAGACTTTTTCTTTGAAATATGGCAGTGTTGTGTATAATGTCATAATCTAAACATATATCAGACTTCAGAGTGTTAATTGTAGCGTGACTAATTCAAGGTGTATTTTCTTAATTCTTGTATTTCTTTGTTGCCAGCAACTATATCAAGTCCATTCTTGGTAACAAAAATACTGCTAGAAATAAATTGCTTGCTTTCCTTCTTCCCCTTCTCCTCCTTTTTTCCCCTTCCTTTCACATCCCATCCCATCTCATCCCATCCCACAATGATTGCTAATATATAGTTTTCCACCCCCTAGAAAAACAGGAAACTAAGTTAAATTATAGCATATAGTGTTTTGAACAGTAGCATAATTATTAAAGCAGTTTGCAATATATTATTGATTTGAAAATTTCCTTTAATAAAATACCAAAAAAATTTCTTTTTATGAAGAAAATTGCAGGGAACCATCAGAAAATGACAGATTCGTCAAACAGTGAGACAGCTACTGCCGTCATTAAAGATAAAAACTTGCCCACATCTCCAGGTATCAACAACTTAAACTTTTTTTGTCATTTCTATTCATATTGGCTTTAAAAAAAAGGTATTATTTGTAATGTAATCTCCTAAGAGATTTCTTGCAGGTATGAACTAGGTGTTAGTGTTTCTGTTAATTTAAAGAAAGCAGAAGACACTGATTAGACATATGAATGCTGGTTTATGAACCTGTAGTTGCAAATGCTTGCTCTCAAATAATCCCATTAAGTTGACTTAAATGAGTTCAGATACATATGTACCATTCACAGGATTGAGCAGTGAACTGGTGTTTAGTCATGTTAATTGTCAAGATGAATTTTGTTTAGCTATACACAGATTGCACAGTTTAGTTATGCACAGTATATAACTGGTCTGAGAGTGCTTTTGCTTGGATAAAAATGGGGTGATATGTCCAGCATGTGCAAATTTGTTTCTGGGCCGCATTGTCAAAATTGACCATTGATATAATTTTACCTGTTAGTCCTTTAGTCACCCTTGGATTGCAGAGTTAATTTATAAACCTAAGAATCAATATCCCTGTTTATTTTTTTCTTCAATATTTGCAGTTAGCCCCACTTCATCTGATATAGTTTCGGAGATCATTGTAAAGGAGCAGGTGCGTGAAATGAGCAAAGAAATTGCTGAGAAAGCAGAGAAGTATAAGAAATGCAAGCAAATGTTGACAGTAAGTGAAGGGCTACTTTGGAAAGTTAAACAAAAGTAACTACAGGGAATATATTTGAAAAACAAAAGTACTTGGCTTCCCATCTGTGTTCCTTTAATGTTCATTCATGCAACAGAACATGATTATAGTAGAAAGTGATCACTAAGCAGATATCCTTATGATAGAATCTCACTGCCGCAGTATCTTAACTATGCGTAATCCATTAAGTCTTTTAAAGTAAGGTATCAGAACAGCAAGAATGATAAAGTTATAAGCTGAATTTCTCCCGTGGTTGGGAGCTTTCAGTGCAGTCTTTAGAAGGAATAGTTGCCTATTGTCATTAACTCATTTAGCTTGTCATCATTTTTCTTGCTGTCAGAAAGGTATCATGCCAGCGTGCCATGAAGTGACACCTGCTCTACCACTGCATTTGTGACTTCCTTTGTGGGGAGGGCATTTGTTCTGGTATATTCCAAACTTTTGCTGATCTGAGTTGCATGGATGCTTTAAAGTAGTGGTAGCTAACCTTTTTGTGGATGGCTCTATGGAGCATTCTGCTCCATTTCCGTGCCTCCCTTTACTGAGCATCCAGGGCACACATGGAACATGCAGTAGCTGCCTGTGCTATTGTGCTATGTGTAGCATGGGTTGCCCGACCCCTGCTTTAAAGGAAGCTTTGCCTTTGTCCTTCCTTTTGGATGAAAACCACTTTTGAGTGACTGCAAAGTTTTCTGGAGTGAGATTTTTTTTTTTGTGGTGGTAAGACACCTGGCAGCGTAATTTGAAGAACAAGTGGGATTGTGTTTTAAATAGAGCAGCAGGAACAGATCAATAGAAGGAGGAAGAGCAGATTGTTGAAGACTCAAGGAAATAAAAATTGAACCTTATTTCTGAAATCCTCAATACCCTTATCCTTTTCAAATCTTACCAGTTAGGTAAAGGCTCACTAGGTTGGGTAAATCACTAAGAAGCCATTTGACAGTGTTCTTTTCCTAGAAAGCACTGAGCATGGTTTGGAAGTTTAAAAAAAAATCCCTGGGCTTGTAAAACTGAGCAATTTATCATGAACAACTTTATACTACTCCAGGATGAGAAGATGAAATGCAGTGTTTATGCTGATGAACTGGCTAAACTGGAACTGAAATGGAAGGATCAAGTGAAAATCAGCGAGAGTATGAAGCTACAACTAGCTGCAGTGGAGGACCAGTATAAAGTAAATTATTGGCTATTGTTTGTTATAATGATGAATGGTACCCTGTGCTCTAGTAGCTAGGTTATTTATAATTCTGATAACAAATACAATCTTAAATAGGGGAAAGCACAAAATATATTGTTGCTATAAAGTGAAAATCCTTTTTGCACTTTGGAAATAACAAACTTATTTAATACTTAAGTACAATATATGAGAAGACTAAGCAGACCTTGTAAATGTGTTGTTAAGAGATAGCTCTTGATAATATTGGGCATATAGACATCAAAATTATGACTTTGGGATGAAAAGTAGTTGTAGTTCTGCATCCTTCTTATTCACAGTAACAGTGATGGGCATAGAATATATGTTGAAAATTTTCATATAGCTTTGTAATGCTGTATTTCTAGTTCATGATGCATACTCAGTGCATTTTTTAACCAATTTAGGTGTGTCCCTCTCTAAGTTATGACATGCTCATAGCTGTTCTTGTATTAACAATGGATTTAATTTGGGGGATCTCAACTGTTATTTTCTTAGTCTCAGATCATCAGACAGTTGAGCATAACTGACAGATTAGGTTTGGCTAGGCCTCATAGCTTAATCTTGGCATTGTATGATTCATGTTGTTAATATTTATTTTGAAATGGCTGGTTGGATAAACATGTGGAAAGAATCAGAAATGAAGCATTTCTGAACAGCAAATTGTCATACCTTTTGTCAGCTAGCTAGTCTTAAATGTGCAGTTGGCTCGCATTGAATAGCAGTGCTACCTTTCTCTGTATCACTGCTTCCGAAAATGGGCTAAATCTAAGTATTTCCTAAGAGCACGCTTTCCTAGTTGACAATTACTCAGCAGATTTTTCTTTTAAAAATATGGAATGGTGTTAAAGCAAGTTGTAGAATAACAAAGATTGCATGAGCGCTGCCTTGGAAGTCAAAGATGTTTGGTTTTCCCCATTTTAAGAGCTCTTATTTAAAAAAAAAACATTGAGGGGTGTGTGGTTATTTCTTGTTTAGTTATTTCTGTTAATTGGAAATGAATAACTTTTTTTTCAGGGAGACAATTGATTTTATTTGCTTTACTTTTTAAATTATACCAGTGGGGGCCAGCCTTTTTGGCATGTATGCCACAAATTAAGCCCCATACCCTCTTAGTGTCACTTGGATCCCTTTCCCTTTTCCGGTCCGCAGCTTTGCTTTAAACTCCCCATCCTGTACTTCTTGCTTGGTCTGCTGCTCTGCTTTCTGCTCTGTGCCCTGTCTGCCATTGTGCTTTTCTGCTCTCCTGTGTGTCTCACACAGAGGTTGCCCATGTTGCGTGTGACAAGTGCACCACAGCTCGGCCACCCCTGAATTACATCATCTCAAATATCTTTAAGTATCACTGGTCATCCATAATAAGAAACATGTAATTTTGAACCTAAACAACAGAAATGAAAGAACGTTGCCCAAATAACACTGGACCTGGCCCCTACATCCAAACTCATTCTTCCCCTGGAAAATACATTGAGGAAAAAATGGCACTTGTATCAAGGTCAGTAGATCTTAATAGTTTCATAGTTACTAGAGTCAGAAGGGACCTGAGCAGATCATCAAGTCCAACCCCCTGCCATGGCAGGAAAGAGTACTGAGGTCAAAACCCCAGCAAGATGACTGTCTAGCCTTGTCTTAAAGATCCCCTGTTAGGAGCCAGCATCACTTTGCTTGGAAGTTGGTTTTCTTTCTGTTGGACCAAGTGGAGGACAGAATTCAAGAAATGAGGGCTTTTTCCAGGAATCACTTGACCACCAACGTTTAGATATTTTAAACTACATACTGTTAGCCCAGATGCCCAGGCTGTGTTCAGATGACAGGAGTGTGCAAGGTGAAGTCTCTCAGGTAGCTGGCATCCAAATCCTATGAGTCTTTCTAGATCAAAGTTAATGTTTTTAATTTTGTCTGAAACCAAGAAAGAAGCCTGAAAGAACTGACTAATGCTTTTCCTTTTCAGTTATTTTTTGTCAAACAGACAAAGGCAAAAAGTAGAGCCCTGTGGAACAGGGAATTTTAATAAGAATCTTTTAAGGGGAAAAAATAGGGGGTTTCTTTGTTTCTCACAATGAAGTTTATGTGGAACTGTTGAGTCTATGGAAGAGTCTGAGTGTTATCACCAGTGCTTAACTCTTGACCCACACAAGCCTGACATCTGTTTGACTTCATTCTAAACAACATACCATTTTTGAACCCACGCAAGTGGGAAATTGGATGCAGGCTTACAAAGAACTACTGTATTCGCCCAAATCCTAGACAACTTTGTATTTAAGATCACTCTTCAGTAGTTAATTCTACACATGGAAAATTATAAATTTGTTTCAATTTTTCTATGCATAGAATGTAATTATTGGAGAGTTATCTTAAAATCTTCCATGCAAAGCAATGGCATGTGGGCAAGAGGCCAGACTGCTGCCCTGCTCCCCTACACTGCTTAACTTTTGAGTGGCGTGTCTGCCTCTAGGGCAGTCAGCAGAGGTGGTGGCCTTGGCTAGGGATAAGCCTGGCTCAGCTAGGGATAAGCAGTTACAGCATCTCTGGGAGTGTCTGGATTGGGTCTGGAGCTGAAGGTAAGCAGGGCGGGGAGGAGGGCAGGCTGTGTGGTCTCCCCAGCACTACCCTCTCCCCCATTGCCACTTGCCTCCTCCCCTACCACATGAGCCACCCTGGTTCAGAGCAGGCAGTGGCATGGCTCTGGCATTGACCCTGAGCCTGGGCCCAGAGCCAGAGCTGAGCCACCTTCTACCCCTTGAATCTCCTCGAAAGAGGAGCCCTCCTCCTCTTCCCCCCCGCCCATGGTGATTGGGAGTGTGGGGACGTCATCTTGTATTTGACTACATATTGCACATTGAGGGGTAAGACTTCTAAAGTCCTTCCAGGGAGTGATGTGCTTCATGCCATTATCTTCAGTGCACTGCTTTTCCTACTGTTTTCCTGAATGCTGCATTTTCCCTAGTCCTGTGTCTGAGGGACAACAATAAGTCTCTTTGGTCCACTCTCACTGATTTAAACTTAATGCAGCCAAATGAACATATTAGAGATGTAGCAAAATATTGCTATTTTTTAAGTATTTGTAATAATACTAGTAGTTTAAATGTTATCGTGTGAATAAAAAAAATCTGATACAAATATGGCTTAAAATTACTAAGTGGTGTGGGTGTGTAAATATAAAGTAATAGCTGGGGAAATTGTATCCAGTAATTGAGTGGTTCAAATTTTTTACATGTAGGCCCAATTGGCAGAACAAGAAAGAGAAATAAAAGAGCTGGCATCGCATTTGGAAGTCCTCGCTAGTGAGAAGGTACTGTGGGAATAATGTGTTACATCCAGTGGATTAGTGGTTATATTAATTTGCTTTAAAAAGACCCATTTGTTTATGTGGGGATTCCATGAAACGTGTAAAAGTAATTTTTAAAATTCACCAAAAATAAGTGAACTTTTTTTTGCAATATATGTAGAATTCTAGTTTGATATCTCAAAAGAATAGTGAGGCATTCAGGTATAGTTTCATAATTCATTATATCCATAAATATTTGTTTAAACTTTCTAGTTTTGTCCTATTTTGTTATATACAGGTAAAGATAGACTCATTCTGTCACATCCGTATGGCTTTCCCCAATTACTACAAATAGCCAAGTAGGAAACAGACTTACAGATGTAACAAAGGTTACTTAATTGCAGCTAAAACAGTAAACAGTTCCTCATCCATGAGGGAATTAAGATGTACAAAACTGTAACAGATTTTCAAATACGTGCTTGAAAATTAATTTTCATTTGAGAGAGTTGGATTTCTAATCAAATGCAGAACTTGTCTGATTAAAGAGAGCTCTGCCAAAATATTAAAGATAATGTTCTGTTGCATTTTTTGGCTGCTACCTGAAAGCTTTTCATGTATATATTTTTTTCATGCATTACAGTGTTTTATTCATGGAGATTGCATGGCTTCGTGAAAAGTGAGAGTTAATATTTTTTTTTAAAAAAAAGGAATAGTGTGTTGTATGAACAGTGCTGAAGAAGGCACGTATTCAACCTAGCTACATCCACAGTAGTTTCAGTATATACTAAAATAGTTGGCAAATAAAAATAAATAATTGACTGATTAAAAAAAAAAAAAAAAGTCAGCCTAAGTGCTTTTGAGGTTTGCAGGCTCTGAAATATCAGAGATTAACTATTGTGTATTGCATTTTCCATAACAAAGGAATAACAGAATGCTTGGATGGAATTCTTTTTTTTTAAATGCATCTGTACCGTATTTTTCTGATTCGTAGGAAAGCTTAAGTAGAAGTCAGGATTTTGTAAAACTGTTTAGCTGGAGGGTATAATTTAAACAGCATACATAAGGAGAAGTGCAACTGTAATAATATTGTATGAAGCTTATAAAAGCTTGTAATGTAAATATCTATAAATTTGCTAGACACGATTCTATGGAAGAATCAAAGTGCTCTGCTAGACTGGAACCATGATTTAAAAGGTTAAGTACAGTACAATAAACAACTTTTCAATTTATATTCCATTATCAGTGTTTGTTTATAAATGTCACTAAACATAGCATGCTGAAAATGTTCATTTGCAATCTCTTCAAACCTATAAAATTACTTAGTTTCTATTTTATTTACATACTTGTATAGCCTTTGATATTTTTTCCCTCCTTTTTTTTTAAATTGCTCCCTATCCTAACTGTCCAGTTTATGGCAAAGACTGTTTTACAGCACCTTTAAAAAGACTCTGATCTGCATTCTATTTTTAATCTTGGGCGATGCTGGAATTATAGTAGTATATACTGCCATATTTTCAGTACAGAAAAATTCGTATTGCAGAAGAAATCTGTAAGAATATGGGACACTGGTTCAAGCTTTTATTAGTAGCTCAGTATGCAACCAGGAACAATGATTAAGGGTTTACAAACACAAGCCATACACATTTCAAAACAGAAACTTTGCAGTTTCATTAAATTTTGGAGTACTTCATTATTCCAGTAATCCTTGCATTTTGTTATATGAAATTTAACTCAAAGTTAGTGGGCCCTGTATTACCACCACAACTTATTGGTAGGTAGGTCTTGAAGTGACTTAGGAGTCCAGTCCTTTAGCCACAGATCCTTCTGCAGAAGTTGCAAGTCTTTTCAGGGTAAAATAGGTGGTAGGCTGGGATTTCTCTCCTTTTCCCTCCTTCAGTGCACTCTCTTCTCTGTTTTGAGGGCAAGATGTGGGCAAAGACTGCAAGTCCTTGAAGTGGGCTGCCACTTGGTTGAGTTTGCAATACCTTTGGAGTTGGTTAGCAGCCAGATGTTCATGCTCTTATGGCATTCCACCAAAAGAAGCTAGGCTTCAGGCCATAGAATCAAAGGAGCTTGCTGTGGGAAGCTGCCTAGAAAAGAAGTTGATTTATGTATTTTTTTTAAGTATTTTAATGCCTTTCGTGAATATTAAGCAAGAAATCCAAAGAAAATTTTAATACTGTCTTTATGCTTTTAAAGACTATACTCTTTTTAAAATCACTTTACGAATTACTTTTTAAAATTTACCATCCCGTTTGTTGTATATATCCTAAGTCTGAGGAATCTTGATGTATACACCATCTTCTACTTGACCCACTAGTGGAACACAATGTGAATGTAACTCAGTTTCTTCTCTCATATACTTCATTTCCCTCTCTATACATCATTTAGTATGGCAGAGCCATACAGCTGCTTTATTGTTGACAGTTGCCAAGTCCTCATCCACAGATTTGTTGCATATGTGAGGAGGTGGTCAGCAGTCTGTGGGTGCATCACCACACTCACATATTGGACTGTCCTTTAAACTAATCTTATAGTGTAGCATTAAAGCATCCAGCTCCAGAGTGAATCCTGTTTAGTTGAGTCCATAAGTTGCAAGGGAGCTCATACCCGGGTAGATAGGGGTACTTAGGAAGCATTTGAAATGAAAATCAGTCTCATCCCACTTCTTTAAGTGCTTATAGGCTGCTGTTCCCACTTCTACACTCTTGCAACAGTACCTGCCTCTCCTTGAATGAGGTCTTTGACTTTAGTCGTGTATGTACTGGTTACTCCAAGACTTCATGAAGCAGGTACTCCTGGCTTTGTTGGGCACACTGAGCCCAAGAGTTGCCTTCTGTCTTCTTAGTTGGGGAGATAGTGTCCCTGATGGTATTGGTAGCATGTCGACAGAAGTATGCTACATACTACAGTACTGTTCTCATTGCTTAGTTTCCTGGTGTGGCTACTGCATCGCCATGCTTGACAGTAATATTCAGCAGGTGCATATACTAGTGCAAGTGTTGATGCCCTTAGTGGTGAAATTGACTCCATAGGTTGTTCCTGCTTAGTTGTCTTATAGCACCAATACAGGAGCTGACCTTCTTAGAATTGTACCTACCTACCTGTAACTCAGCTGAAGAGGAATGTTGATTTGTTGAATTATACCTGGCACAGTGACTCCAGTTATGAATCATCTGAACTGTTGCCTTAGATTTATGTAGTAGTATTGTACTGCTCTGACTTACTGAGAACAAGCAATAATTCAGGTTAATTACACTGCAGTTTCTTCAGAGAGAGCCTATAAGCCAGATTTTAGTGAGTTGTAACTATATGAAAATTTTACAGAGCTCTTGCCCTCTTGGCAAAATCTTTAATACTCTAGTTAGTACCTCTATTACTAAATTCCCACAAAATTCATTTTGTGCTTAGAGTATGAACTGAAGCTTTAGGAAGTAATAACGGCCATATTGGATTAGATCAAAGATCTATCAGCTCACTGTACTGTCTCTACAGAGGAAAAGAGTCCATTTCCTGTCATGACCTCCTAGCTGCCAGCAGTCAGAGGCTTTGGTATGTCCTGAGCTTGAAGCTATATCCTTAACTGTTGTGTTTAACAACTACTAATGGACTTGTGCATCAAGTAATCTTTATATATATCACTCCTGCAAGATAAGTGTATAAAACACATTCTTTAATACAACCTGGCACAAGTGAACATCTTTATAAATAACAAATCAGTAGAGCTGTAGGAAGCTTCAGTCACTGATTCGGCAGAGAATCAGCCCAATTCGGTGGCCAAATCTCCAAATCCGAATTGAATCAGGGAGACCCTTTAATTTCTCTCAATTGATTTGGAGAGATTTGGAAAAATTTGATGATTCAGACATAGACACAGCTTTAAAATGTTTTTTCTACATGCCTCAAGGTACTAGGCTGCTTGTGAATGCTGAGATGGTGGGGCGGATAGAGTGTCCTACAGGAGCACGTGCTCTCAGCAGCAGACCTGAAAGTGGACTAGAAACAATTCTGAGTCTGCCAGGGAGCGTGTGGGGGAGCCCCCCCCCCCTCAGTCAGCGACTGGTGTCTCCTGGGTCTGGGGGGGGCACCCAGGGTTCCCCCCATGGCCAATCGCTGGGGGGGCAAGGCCCCCCACCACCCCTATGGTCTTGGCGGTGGACCCAGAAGTGGACCGGAAGTACCTCTGGTCCACTTCCAGGTTGGCTGCCATGAGTACGCAGGGGGCCCCCCCATGCTCCTTTGGGACACTCCATGCAGCATTCATGAGCCATGCCTGGTACCTCAAGGTATGTAAAAATAAATAAATAAATAAAAATAAAACTTTGTCTATAGCCGAATTGCTGATTCTCTGAATTGGTATTGAATCTTCAGATTCAGCCAAATCGAATCGGAACAGTGATGCGAATCAGTGATTCGAATCACATCACTGTACTCAATTCGGGCCAAATCTGAATTGAATATGGTCCGTTTCGCATACCCGTACAAACCTATATATATATATATATGTGTGTGTGTGTGTGTGTTTTTCCCCATTCAAGATGAGAAATTCTGGAAGGAAATGTTTTAATTTCAGGTTTTATAAGGTGGTTATAAACAAAGAAAATTGAACTATTTTTTAAAATTACAAAAAAACTCAGCCTTTAAACCATATCAGTGCACTGATTTACAGTTGTGAAATGCATAATGATTTTATTGTTGTATTCACAAAGCTTTCCTGGACTGCAGGTGTCAAAATTTCTTTCCTGCTTATTTATGGAAGGGTGGGGAGGAGGGTGACTAGGATTATCGTTTTCAACTCATCCCTCTTTTTAGGTCTGTACTTTTCAGGCCACATCTGAGTCTTGCATAGTCTTTCTGTGTGTTTTCTCTAAAATGTATCTTTTCTTGTCTGTCCATGCAAGTAAAATGCTTGTGTAGTTACTCATTTTTTATCTTGGTAACTTCTCTCCTTTTTCTGGCCATAGTACATGCAGTCTTACTTCATTTCTGTCTTCCCAAAATGTTGCTGAAAAGATCAGCTGCCTAACCTGTCGCTTTGATCGTGTTGCTCTTTTCTTTTTGCATTCCTCTGCTGACTCTCACTACTCTATGTTATCTAACATAAATGACTTGTCTCGATTTTTTTCCACCCCCCCCCCAGCCTTTCCCCATTGTACATAATAGCTCATTCACAGCTGATGTCAGCTTCTCCCTCAGCTCAGCCTGTGATTCTAGACTTTTAAATGCTTGCTTGTTACATTTTCAAAACAGCATTTTATACTTTCTTCCATGTCCCTTACAGTTTGGATGATCTTCCTTTAATCATTGGAAAACTAACTTCTTCTCTTTTTCTCATATTATCAACTAAAAGTTTAACAGTGGTTAGGCTGTTGGTGTGTTTACTATGCTGATCAATAATCTGTCATTGTTTGTAATGTTGTCTCGCTATCTGTCTGGGGTTTTGGGCATTGTTTTTTTTTAGATTTAAGAGAACCTAGCACATGAGGATCTTAGCTTTTAGGCGCTACATTACAAATACTAATACTAATAACAGCTGGAAGTGTCAACATTATTAGACCATTAGTCATTGGGATAACAACTGAGGAACAATTTTGTGGTGTTAATCTGATTTATTTACAGTATAATATTTCAGTAAATAATTCTCAAAAGAACTTTGCCTTTAAGGGGGATGAGACTAAAGAAAAGAAAATCTCTGTTTAATTATGGGTTACCTACTTGGGTAGGGCATTTTTATCTGCTTTTTAAAACAGATTAGTTACTCTTTCTCTTCCTTTTTTAAATAGCTTAATCTGGCACACTTGCAAGTGATTACTGTAGTATATTATTCCATTCATAAATATGGAAGGGTATATTCAGTAGGGTTAGCTTTGTTGCAAAGGCAAAATGCAACTCTTACTCTTTGGCCTCTGGTAGACATTCAGTTAAAGGCATGGTGGGATCTGAACTGCAGTCTGAAAAATCATGCCTCCTGTCAAGCTATGCATGCATGGCATGTGTACTTGCGGGATTAGATCTCATGGTGTCCTCATGCCTTGGCTCAGATGCACTCCTACAGCTGGGAGCATGGGTCAGGATCATCTGATTGGGACTTCCAGCTGTGGGAGTGCTTGGAGGGCATGGCTCTGATGTGCTCCTGCGGCTGGAAGCCCAGTCAGCATATTGGACTTTTTAGCAGGGAGCGCATCCGAGCCCTTGGGGCTGACCATATGTTCATCAGGGACCAGCCAGAAAGTTGGCATGGTGGGTACCAGCCACAAAGTTGTTACACATTTTTTGTGTAATAACTTTGTGGCATATTCCCTGTTTTAGCTTGTCACTAATTGAATGAATGGGTGGTCAGGTTACTACTTAAGATGTGATTCCCTGGTCAATCGTGTCTTAAGTATAACGTCTTCCAGGGACCATTTTGTTTGCACTGTTTTCTTTCCTCTTCTTCATGGAATGGGTTGAGTAAAGGCTTATGCACCTTAAGTTATTTTATCTCTTAATGGAAGTGATAGAGCTTTTCATCCCAGTGGGATTAAACTTCAGCTAGGTGAAATCAGGGTAGGTCCATTCAAGTCAACCAAGGTACTCACATGTACAGGCAAAGAATACAGCTCATTATATATTTTGTAAAACTTTTTGCTTACTTGTGTTGCATGCAGAATGTATTACATCAAGCCTAAGAATGATTTCTGCATTTTCTTTGGTGTGTTTCTCTGTGAGACAAATAGGAGATAAATAGGATTTTTTTAGATAAACAGGAGTTTTTCCCAGATATGTCAGCCTAGTCAAGTGATGTAAAGAGGATCAGAACATAGACAGATAGTACTTGAAATATTTTTAGAGAGAGCTTATGTTTCTAATACAGCTCAATATTTATTTCTAATAGATTTAGAACATTTGATATGGCTCTATAGATTGATTGCATAATTAAATTTATTGTTTTAGGAACTTGGAAGGAGACCAGATAATCAGGCTGGAAGAATCACAGGACAGATTTCTCAGCAGATGTTGCATTTTCGCAACCCATATTCAGAGGACGGTGGATCTGTTCCTGCAGTCCCAAGTAGACTACCAGTACTGCAGTATGGAAATCCTTATGTAACTCAGGAAACAAGAGGTCAGAAAAGATTTATTTTCTTCCCTGTTTTTTTTTTTAAACAGTTTCAAAAGAAATATGCCAATTTCTTAGACTAGAGAGAAGATTAGATAGTAGTTAACCTATACAGTGTTTATAAGATACAGTTGGATTAACAAATAGGCTGTAATAGGCTCAAATCACTTTGAGGTGGACTTTCAAAAATGGTGTGTGGAATATTGTATATTCACATCAGTGTTCTAGTTGTAGATTCTGGTTCTTATATTTTATTTTTTGGTCAAGATCTCCTGTTTTTACTAAATCAAAACTAAAAATATTTTAAAGTTTTTATTTAAATTGAATAGCTGTTCTAAGTCTATTGAACAGAATGCTCAGAAATGCATTCAGAGTTTTGTTCTTCTGTTTTCTATTTCAGTTGGAGCAGATGGTGCTTTTTACCCCGATGAGATCCAAAGGCCACCTGTAAGAACATCTTCCTCTTGGGAATTGGAAAACAATGTAGTCTGTAGTCAGCCTTCTCGCAACCTTAGTCGTCCTGATGGTTTGGAAGACCCCGAGGACAGCAATGTACGTTATCTTTTGCATTCTTTTATTTCCCAGTAGCTACCCTTACTAGTGAATAACCAAGAACAGAAAAGTGCTTAGATATACCCATTTGCTAAAAATTCGAATGTACTTAAGTATTTCTAAAATATGAAACTTTTTTTTTTAATTGAAAAAATGAGTGCTCATTAGGTAAGAGGAAAAAAAGTACAGCAAGTGATAAAATATACTTCCCAATTCAGAGCAACCTCTTGAATATTATTACTTAATGTTATTTGACATCAGTTTCTTAATGCTTTTACTATATAAAGAGAGAGACTAATTGATGTTTCAGCCTATAGCTACATTTGTGTGGGTAAACATTGCACAAAGTTGTCTGCATATGCAGCGCTTTAAAAAAATGTTCACTAGTCTGAAGAATTCGTTGAAATTGAAGACAAAAGCTTGATGGATTTCTTTTTATACCAGTCATTTTTAATAAAATTTTAAAGTTAAATGTAACATACATTTATGAAGACAGCTTTCCAAAAGAGAGATCTAAAGAAATACTTAAATGTTATGAGACAGTTTAAGCTATTAAAAAATACATAAAGCCATTTGTCTGTTGTCTTAAACAGGATAAAAGTAGTATTGCTGGCTAAGTTCCTTTTTTAGCATTTCATATCTTTTTATATATTCTAAGAATGTTTGATTTTTTTTTTTTTTTT